>NC_058409.1:142731944-142847507 GCF_002201575.2 Neomonachus schauinslandi
ACACAGGTAACACACGCTCACATGCACACACGCACACAGGTAACACATGCACACAGGCAACACACGCACACATGCACATAGGTAACACGCGCACACTGGTACACATGCACACAGGTAACACACGCTCCCATGCACACACGCACACAGGTCACACACGCACACAGGTGCACATGCACACATGCACACATGCACACAGGTAACACACGCACACTGGTACACATGCACACAGGTAACACACGCTCACATGCACACATGCACACACGCACACACGCACACGTGCACACATATACACATACACATACAAGCACACACCCCGTGAAACACCCACCCTCCTGCCTGGCCAGGCTCCCTTCCTCTCCAGATTCTTTGCCTGGTTCTCTCCTGCTTCACTTTATTCTCGATTCCACCAGCGTGCTTTTCCCCAGGAACCCTCCAGCTCCTTCCAGTGGGAAGGCAGCTTCTTTCCGGATGCCCCGAGTCCCCAGCTCACAGACAAGGAGAGACACATAACTGGAGATAAGCCTGTCCTCCAAGTATAAATGCCCACAGGATCAGAGCTAAATCCTCCAGTGATCAAAGTCGGGCCAAGGCCTGTGCAAATTGCAAATATTGCCAACACTTAAGAGTGTTTCCAGCGAGCCAGGGGCTATTCATACATTAATATATTGAATCCTCCTAACAACCTTCTGGTGACTGCTATTATCATCTCCGCTACACAGAGAACTGAGAGGCACAGAGAGGTTAAGAACTTTCCCAAGGTCACAGAGCTGGTAAGTGGAAGAGACCAGATTTGAACCCAGGCAGCTCTGGAGCTGGTCTCTTAACCAGAGCCTAGAGAGCCTGGCCTCCCTGAGGGTCCCCACCCCCAGGGCTCTGTCACCCAAGAATCCTCATGACATGACACCGGAGAAGCCCCGTTCTTCTGGTTACCCATGCTGTATAACGAATTCAAGGGCATCAAACAAGAACCATTTTATCATGCTTAGGGGTTCTGTGGGTCAAGAACTTGCATGGAGTGGAATGGGGATGGATGGAAGCCTCAGCGGGGAAGACACAAATGGCTTGGGGTGGGCGTCATCTGGAGGCTTCTCGGCTCTCAGCACCTGGGCGGGGATGACCTGAAGGCCGGGTTCTGCAACGGAGGATGGAGGCCCTGCACATGGCTTGGGCTTCTCCCAGCATGGTGACTGGGATCTGAGCAGGAGCACCCCGAGAGGGAATATTCCAGAAGAACCAGGCAGAAGCCTCGGGACTTGTTCTGACCTAACCTCAGAAGTCATGCAGCATCACGTCTGCCACATCCTATTAGTTACAAACGAACCACAGGCAGCCCAGTTTCTAGGGGCTGGAAGAGACTCTACTTCTCGACAGGGGAGTGACAAGGTCAAATTGCAGAAGAGCATGAGGGATAGGAGGGAACACTGTGGAAAACACAGCTTGCCACACACCTGCCCACTTCAGAAACTTTCTTGTCTCAATTTGAGGGACCTCAGTACTCAAGGTATGAACTTCTCACCTTGGTTGTCTTCTTCCTGTGAATGAGAAACCACCATGGATGGGTAACATATGAGCATTTTAGGTGGACTAATTTACCTAAAATTGTGATCTAGTTAGAGAAGGCCCAGCTGTTCCTGACAGTGGCCTCCGGAGTCTTACCTGGTAGCTGGGTGATAGAAGACAAGAAAAGCACTACTTTTCATCAACTCTGTACACTTCTGACCTAAATCCATTCGGCAATTTTGTTGCTTGGGAGCTTGTTGAGAACATAGGTTCCGGGGCCCGTCCACAGAGTCTGGTTGAATTGTCTGGGGGCTGGGCAGCATTGGTATTTTTTACAGGGTCCCCAGGTAATGCTGCTGTACACCTGATTTGGAGGACACCTGTGTTAGATGAAGAGCTTTGTGACTGCCGGGTTAGACACCCGGTAGGTGCGTGATGCTTTCACTGGCTCCCGGAACGACATACTCTTTTTAAAGCATTTAAAGCGTTTAAAGAATTTGGCCCATTGGCCAAGGCTAAGTAGCTATTTGTGCTGAAAAATTATGGGGCAGATGCAACCTGCTTAGCTACTATGTTCCTTTGTGGTGGCCCGTAGACGCAGAACCAAAATGCAGACTCATTGCGTTGCTGTAATTCTTTATAATAACTCAGAAGAAGGGGCCAAGAGCATTTCCTCCAAGGACTACTTGCCTTTAAATGACCCTCCAGAGGGAGACAGAAGGAGGCTCCCACTAACATTTCTCTCCCTGGCCTTGGGCAGTGTGGCAGGGTAATTTGCGCAAATGATGCTCAAATATGTTGGCAGCAATCTGGGTTTTTTGTTTTTTGTTTTCCTTAACAGGGAGGCACAAATGCTTGAGCTGGTACATTTAAATATTTTAGATACTCCTAAAATGCCAACTGGCTGGACCCATCTTTTTTTCCAGTTTGGTGTGAGACACACAAATGCCAATTTACGCAATTGATTCATAACTGAGCAATAAAAGCACGACAAATGCAGCTCACGGTGCAAGTGGGGATGAGGCCACAATGCTGTGTATGAACACGCTGCATTATCGCAAAACTGTGGGCTCATCTCCCAGTGTGATAAGAACACCGTGAACGTTTCCTTCGAGCTGCTTCCTATTGGCAACTCAGCCAGTGCTCCAGGAGGGCAAGATCAAGGAGAATGGGGTGTATGCAGAAGTGCTAAGGAGGCCACCTCAACTTTGGCCAAGAACCTCCCATCTTGGTTGCTGCCGTCACTGGCTGTGTGGCCTCAGGCCAGCTATTTTAACCTCTCACATGCAAAATAAGAGATAATACTGATACACCTGGGGTTGTTATGAGGGTTAGGAGTTAATGTGGGGGAAATATTTCAAGTGTCCCTTGACACAGAGTAAGTGGTCATGAAGTACTAACCGTTGCCCCACCATATTGAAATAGTCATTGCCGCCACATGGGTTTCTTGGGGGAGTGAGGTTGCCCGCTGCCTCCAATGCAGTGATAATTGCAAAGCTTTGAAGGCTTCCCCCACCCCACTTCAAACACGCATGTGTACACACACACACACAAACACAGAGGCACACACACATACCCAGGCCTCTCCTGGTGGCCTCCTCACTCCCACAGGATCCTACACACAGTAGGTGCTCAACATTTGCACCTTGGCTTGAGATAACGCGGCTCTGGTCACCTGGGGCAGGAAGGAGCAGACTTAGGAAGGTCACAGTTGGCTTCACTGAGACCACTGAGGACACAGGCAGAGCTTCCAGGTTCTTGGATTCTTCTAGAAGCTCACTTAGTCCCAGAAGTGATTTTCTCCTCCTCCTCATCTTCTGCCAGGAAGCGATGCTCTTCTCTTCCAGGTAAGGCTCCAGGCCTCAGGGACTCTCAGTCAGGGTCAGTGCCAAGCTTACTGTTTGTTCCATGTCAACCACTCTGGCAACTGGGGGTTGCACTGCCTGCTAGAGGCTGGGGTTGATTTTGTCCCCAGAGTTTGTATGGCAGACATCCTTCTGTTTCTCTAACTTTATATTATAAATATTTTATTTTTAAAATAAGATTTGTATATATTTTGTGCTATAACTTCTTATTTTTTAAATAATAGCAAGCTTGCAGATGAGTTGCAAGAATAGTATGAAAAGTTCTCATGTACCCTTCACCCAGACACACCCATTGTTAACATTTTGCCCTATTTTGCCACATCACCCCTCTTTTTCTAAATAAGTGTACGTATTATTTTTCCCCTGGTCATTGAAGACTTCATGCAATTACCCCTAAATGTTCCCACGTATGTCTCCTAAGAACAAGAACATTCTCTCACGTAACTGTGCTATGATATCTGAGCCAGGAAATTCATCATTGATAGAGTGCTATTATCTAATTATCAAGTGCCCCATGATGTCGCTACAGACTTTTCTCCCAGTCTAGGGTCCTATTTCATTGCCAATCCTCTTCAGTCTCCTTTAATCTGACATCTTTTGTTAGCTATTTTTTGCCTTTATTTTTTTGTCTTGCATGACAATGATGTTTTTGAAGGGGACACATAAGTAGCTACCAAAAAGTTTTAAGAGAATAGTATTAAAAACTCTCATATACTCTTCATCCAGATTTTCTGAAATTTGGGTTTATCCGAGGTATCCTCATCACTAGATTCGGATTATGCATTTTTGGTAAGAATATATAGTGAGGCATCCGTCTTGTTGCCTTGCATATGGAGGCACTTGATGTCAGTTTTGTCTGTTTACTGATAATGTTGACTTAAGTCTAAGTCACATCTGTTTACGTGTTTTTGTATATCATCTTTGGGAAAAGGTCTATGCAAGTCCTTTGGGATGTTTGTCTTGTTGTTGAGTTGTAAGAGTTATTTCTATATTCTGCATATTAGACTCTTCTCAGTTACATGGTTTGCAAATATTTCCTCCTATTCTGTGGGTTATCTTTTCACTTTCTTGATGATGTCCTTTTCCATTGTAATGAAGTGCAATTTATCTACTTTTTTCCCGCGTGCTTTTGGTATCATACCTAAGAAACCATTACCAAATTCAATATCATGAAAGTTTTCCCATATAAAACTCTTTTAAATGTTTTATAGTTTTAGCTCTTACATCGAGATCTTTGATCCATTTTAAGTTGATTTTTGTATAGACGTGAGGTAAGAGTCCAAATTCATTCTTCTGTGTGTGGCTATTCAGTTGTCCCAGCACCATTTGTTAAAAGACACCCTTCTCCCATTGACTGCTCTTGGCATTCTTGTTGAAAACCAGTTGACCATAGACACATGGGTTTATTTCTGAGTTCTCAATTCTACTATATTGGTCGATACGCTTATACTGTATAAACACCATGTTGTCTTGATTACTATTGCTTTTTTGCATGTTTTGATAGAGGGAAGTGTGAGTCTTCCTACTTTGACCTTCTTTTTAAAGATTGTTTTGGCTATTCTGAATTAGCAATTAATTTTTTTAAAGATTTTATTTTTAAGTACTCTCTACACACAATATGAACTTACAACCCCAAGATCAAGAGTCGCATGCTCTTCTGACTGAGCCAGCCAGGTGCCCCTGAATTAACCAATAATTTTTTTAAAAAGATTTTATTTATTTATTTGACAGAGAGAGAGAGAGAATGAGAGAGAGCACAAACAGGGGGAGTGGGAGAGGGAGAAGCAGACTCCCCACTGAGTCTGAGCAGGGAGCCCGACGCGGGACTCAGTTGCAGGACCCCGGGATCATGACCTGAGCCGAAGGCAGACGCTTAACCGACTGAGCCACCTGGGCACCCCAAAACCATTAATTTTTGATGCAAAATAAATGCCGGGACTTTCTTTCGATAGCAGGTATATGTGTAATTATTCAATTATCTTATTTTTTAATTGTTTCATTTGTATTTGTGTCAGTGATTGTGCTCATCAGTTTATATATATAAAAGTCTTCAAGATGAGTACATAGATATAGATAGATAGATAGATGATAGATAGAAAGATAGATAGATAGATAGATAGATAGATAGATAGATAGATAGATAGATAGATATAGATATAGAAAAAGAGAAAGAATGGATTTGCAATGTGCTTCTGGGTTGTGAAACAGATATGCACACACGGAGGAGGATTTGCAGGGCTGGGGGATACTTTGACCCAAAGCACTTGCCTGGCTGAGCCAATAATGAGTAGCAGAGGTCTAGGGAAGCCTTTGCGGCTTTGGCTCCAGGTATGTATATTAACCTGAGTCTACAAATCCCAGAAATTCCAAAAAGCAATCAACTCTGAAATTTGCTCTCCAGGGACTTTCACCCCACCTATTCCCCTCTGCCCAGACATCATTCTTCCCTGCCACCTGTCTTCCAGGTGGGTGGACCCTGGGGCTGTGAGCTGAAGAGGAACCCCTTGCAAGGGCATTATAACTGGAGCTCCTCGTTTACCTTGACTACTCTCACCTTTGGTTCTCACAGCCCACGTTCGAACGTGGAGGGAGTCGGGTGTACGGGGCTGGGTAGCATCCGGCAGAATAAAGACGAAACGGGCTTTCACTGCTTCCTTTTGTGCATTGCAGGGCCCACATCTCCCTAAGTTTGGTGAGTTGCTAGGAAGACTGAAAAGACTCCATAGTAATTGTACTCAGGGCTAAGATTTATGACAGTGAAGGATGCAGAGAGCCAGCAGCTGGAAAAGCTACGCATCCAGGGAGGCCAGAGAAGTCCAGCACTCCCCTGTCCTGCCTCCTCATTTGAGCCCACTCAGAATGTGCTTTTTCTCTGGCAGAGAACTCCGGGGTCATGTGTGGAAGGCCTCTGTCCAGGGAAACCCATGCAGGTCTCAGGGGCCAAGGTGTTTATCTGGGGACGGGTTGCCGTATAGACTTACCCTGCTATAAATCACCCATGGCAACTGAAACTCAGGACTCCCAATAATGAAACCAGGCATACATCGTCAATCTTAACATCTGTGAAAGCGTCCCAGCAAGCTGGTAGGGCCTGGTCCACTGCTCTAGGTGTAACAGCAAAATCATCCATCACTGACATAATAAACCTTCTGAGAGCCACCTTCCCAAGGACTGGCCAAGGGTTCATCATGCCTCCAGGTTTCCTTGGAAACATGCAAGCAAGGAGCCAGCAACCAGGCCTGCTGTCCTGGCTCTTTTCCCCACATTTTAACATTGGCCAAGTGGTCGTCAGCCTACAGTTAACAGATGCATCTATACAGCTTAGGCAGCCTTAGGAAACCATTTACTGGCCACTGGACGTCAGTGCCATGGCCCTGGTCATAGGAGACTCAGGCAATGAAAGCACACACATGGCCTGTCTTTCAAATCTCTACTCTGTATGTGTCCTTGAGAAAATCACATCACCTCTCCAGGCCTGCTGTGGTTTGATGCATCCCACCCAAGGGAATGTTTGCAGGATTGCTATGGCAGGTGACAGGCAAGGTAAGTTCTTACTCTGACTGACTGTCACACTGGCTTAACATCTGTCTTTCCTGCGTTGGCTCCTCATATCTGAGAGGATCTGGAAATCCATAATCTCCACTTACAGACTCATTCAAGAAATCAGCACCAACCCCCTCTAGGCCATTGGCTGATCTTTTTTAGAGGATTTATCCTGCTAAACTTATCCTACTCGGCACTTTCTACTTACGCAAAAATCTCTAATTCCTTTCAGACGAATCTGTAAATCCAGTCTGTCCCATTTTGTGTTAATATATTATCATATGGAAAACAATTCATTTACTGGCAAGGGGACATTTATTCAGCAAATATTTACTGAGCATTTCCAGTAATCATAATTCCCTTTTGGCAAACATTTATTGGATGCATACTCTGTGCAAGGCACCGTGTCTGAGCGGGGGTACAGGAGATGCCACAAATAACAGACACTAGGGCCCTGGCATGGAAATTTCCGTCTGTCTGCAGAGTAGGGTGACCAAGGGTTCTGGTTTGCCCAGGATGGAGCGGAGGCCCTGGGGTGCAGTATATTCAGTGCTAAAATTGGGGAAACCATGGACAAACTAGACAGGTTGGCCGCCATATTTAACAGATAGCTGGTTACCTTATTGCTGAGGCAGATAGGTCACAGTTAATTATTGACTGGAATTGTTGTCAGTGCTATGCAGGGGTGCGGGTGTAGGGGGAGTACAGAGTGCGGTGGGGCTCCTAACAGAGGACTATACACTCAACAACACACTCCCAACCCAAGCCACTGCCTCTGCCCCCATAGAACCACCCCTGGGACCGACACTGCCTCCCAGGACCACCAGAGCCTGGGACCCCAAGGCCTGCTGCTGCTGGAGCTGAGGTCAGAGCCTCAATGTGCCAAAGCTGGGCACTAGTCTAGAACAACCCCTCAAGCTCTCCACTGGGGCCACGGTCACCGTGGGTGCTGCCCTGACTCCCTCTAAAGCTTGGAAAGGTCTCACCGGACCCTCTTCAACACCCAGGAGTGGAAACCTCCGTTCATGGTGGGTGTCTTGCTGCCCTCTGCTCTAAACACTCATGGAGGTCTCCTTACAGCTTCAACAGCAGAGGAGTTAAGCACCAGGCTTTGGCGTGAGGCTCTCTTGCCCCCGCGCTGGGGGGGGGGGGGCCGCGCACAACCCCCCTGCCCAACCCCACAGACACGGCCCTCCCAGGGGTATGCATGAGCCACCTGAGCCCCCCACCCACTTCTGCCCTAACCTTCCTCATGTGACCCAGCCCTGGGCATTGTATTTTCTGATATTTTGCAAATTTCTTATAAATGGACTTGTATGTTTTATAATCAGAAGAAAACAGGTTTTTGTTTGTTTCCTTTTTGGAGAGAGCGAGAGAGAGTGGGGGGGAGGGAGGGGCCGAGGGAGAGGGGGAGAGAGAATCCCAAGCAGGCTCCACAGCCAGCACAGAGCCGGAGACCCCATAATCCTGAGATCATGACCTGAACTGAAATCAAGAGTCAGACCCTCAACCAACTGAGCCACCCAGGCGCTCCGGAAACAGTTCTGTTTTAAACAAGCAAGCAAGAGAGTCTCATTTTGCCAAAATATACACCAGTGTCCTATTTCTGTCCCTAGTGTGGCCACAGCCGTGAAGTAGAAACAGCTTGTCCAACCAATTCATTGTCTTGAATTATTTATCTCTTTTAAGATGAGCTGTTTGAGAAGTGAAATCTAGACTTCCTTTCTTCATCTTAATGAACTATTTTTGTCATCTGAGGTTGTGTGCTAGCTGACTTCTCCTGAGTGGGCTGTGCTGAGCCCAGCAATCCGCTCACTGCACATCTCCACAGCTGTGCTCCCCCGGGGCGCCCTGCTTACACCGGCTTTTCCTCTTTAATCCCCGAGTTTAGGATGGAAAACAAGGCTGTTCCTGATTTCATTAGGCCAGCAGATTGTTTTTGCAAATCACCTAGACAGTGTCTTAAAGGTGCCGGTTAAAACAAATGTTGTTCAACATGTTTGACATGACCCCAAGGAAGGAAGTGTGCTACGGTTCTGACTGACCAGGTTCTAGAAACGGGTATCTAACGGCAGAGATGGCAAACACTGTGATGTCGACGACGTGTCCCTAAAACTTTGCTATTTCATTCACTCACTGATCGTGTGATGTGTACTGTGCACCCCACTGCCTACCCCCTGTTAGAGACGCAGAGAAGATGAAATATGGTCTTTATATTAGTGAGGGCTTTGAGGAGAAATCTGACACATGGCCCGTATCACTCAAAAAGGGCGTTGGGTGTGGCTGGCTCTCAGCGACACCGGGGACAAAGCAGAAACTCCCTCCAGGGATTATCTTGGCTTCCGTCTTAGTTCACTTTCTCCTACCCCCATCCAGGCTCTGCCACCAGCCAGGACCCTGGGCGCTCACCACCAAAGAACGGCCACAATCCACTGCTCCCACCCAAGCTCAGAAATCCAAGGAAGGGCTCTGATTGGCCCAGCGAGGGTCCTGTGCCCGGCCCTGACCAATCAGTGTGGGGCATGTGGGTGGAGTCTATAAGACCAAATGGACTTGAGATGGGAAGGTGGACCCTAATCCAATATGACTGAGGTCCTTATAAGAAGAAGAGAGGAGACACAGAAATGCATGTGAAGATGAGAGGCAGAAATTGGAACGTCTGTCGGCAAGCCAAGGAATGCCAAGGATTGCCGGCGACTTCAGAAGCCGGGAGAAAGGCAGGGAATAGAGCCTTCCCTAGAGCCTTCGGAGAAAGCACAGCTCTGCTAAGACCTCAGCCCTAGCATCCAGAATGGTGAACGAATAGATTTTTTGCTTTTTAAGCCACCCAGGTTGTGGTCATTTAGTACAGCAGGCCTAGGACATGAATACAATATACAACAAAACATCCTAAAAAGTTGAATGTTTAAATGCTTAAAAATAAAGCATGAGAAGAATAAGGGAGAGCATATAATTTGAGGAGAGTAAAGTCCTTTTTGTCCTACCACTAAAGCCTGAAATTATGAAAGAAAAGAGTGGCCGATTGACTACATAAAAATTATGTATTTGTGTATGGTTCATAAAAAAGAATAAAGTTAAAAGGAAAATATTTGCAGTATGTGACAAAGAGCTAATACGCACAATGCATACTGGCTTCTCTAAATTAGGAAAAAATAACAGTGACCCAACACAGACATAAACAAATTCAACGACTAGACAAAGTACAGAAGAAATCCCAATGGCCATGAAAGGTGCGGAGAGTTTTCCTGCTTCCCTGATAAATACATGAAAATTAGGATCAAAACATCTCATTTCTCCCAAAACATGCTGGCAAAGATGAGTCAGACTGGTAACCCCTGGCATGATGGTAGCAGCTCCCAAATGTCCCAGCCAGAGGGACTTAGCAATGCCGGTCATACCGTGCAAGGTTAGCTCAGCAGACCTGGGAGCTTACGCCCCAAGGGCCGCCCTTGATTGGCTCCTGGCTTCCTGCTAACAATGATTTTGTGTGTCTGAGAGTGTGGGCCACACCAGATAGTTGACGCTCACCACGGGATTTATGGAGAGCACCTGTTTTTGTACGTCTGAGGCTATATCAAACATTCTATCAGGCTGTGGAGTCTGGGCATTTTGCCTCAGACCAAAACACAGCCTGGAAGCCTTTGGGAGCCACTTAGCAGTTACTTTCTTCTTGTTATGGACTGAATTGTGTCCTTTCAGAATTCATACACTGCAGCTCTAACCCACAATGTGGCTGTATTTGGAGATGGGGCCTGGAAGGAGGTAATTGAGGTTAAATGAAGCCAAAGGGTGGACCCCTGACCCAACATGACTGGTGCCCTTGTAGAAAGACAAAGGGACACCAGGGATGCACATGCACAGAGAAAAGGCCACATGAGGATGCAATGAGAAGGGCCATCTGCAGGCCAAGGAGAGAGGCCTCTGGAGAGGCCAACCCCGCCAGCACCTTGATCTTGGACTTCCAGCCTCAGGGACTGTGAGAAAATTAATTTCTGTTGTTTAAGCCCCCCAGGCTGTGGTATTCTGTTATGGCGACCCTAATCTACCTCTGGAATGGATTAAAAAGAGAGAGAGGCTGTTCTCAGGTATTCACTTGGCCCTATAGCTCCGCTCGTGGTTCTTCTTCTGCTCTCCGAGGATCCTGAGGAGCTGGCTTTGCAACAACTTTGTGGATAGTTAAGTCACATTACAGCACTGACGTCCCAGCGCAGAACTTCTGGTCACCCAGGAAGGCAGTTTCTCTTGGAGCAGGGCTGGGAAGAGCTCTTCCCACTCAGGCTCTTGCTCCCATCGAGGATAGATGAGGCTGGGGGTGAGGGGACAGTCCCAGCCAGGCTGAGGATGTTACCCCAGTGAGCAGACAGGGAGAGCCTGTTTTCCCATGACCTCAGGCCAGCTGGGGCTCCTCCAACCTGCCCCGAGGAGCCTGTCCCCACCCCTGGGAGATGACTGTGTCCACCACCATCCCCCATTCTGGGGATCCTGAGCCCCAAGCCCACCACAAGCTCTGGAGCCAGGGGTCCTGCTGCAGCTGGCGTGTACCTGGGCGCTCGGGGGCCTGTGGGACAAGTCTCTACTCCAGGTGGGCTGGGGAGAGTGATGCGGGAACTTGGGTCCAGCGTCTCTGCTCCGGGCTCATGTAGGAGGCCCCCTAATTTCTCCTGCCCTGACCCAGCCTTCACCCCCACCTGCCCTCATTTCCAGGGTGTTACCATTTGCAGTAATGCTATTTCCAGGTAAGGCAGGGAGGCAGCTCTTGCAAGACAGGGCGCACCCACTGGGGTGTTTCCACGGGCAGGACAGGAGGCAGAGAAAGTGCTCCAGCAAGTTAGCTCTGAGTTCATGATTAGTTTTAATATTATATAATTGTGTACGTTATGATAGCCAGCATCATCTTTTTACTCCACATTTATTTCATGACCACTCCGAGCTGAGCACCGTGCAAGATAAACTATTGAGTTTTGTCAGTGAAGCCAAAACAAGTCATGGATTCGATTAAAAAAAAAAAAGTGTATTAACAGAAGGCATAAAGCACCTTATGCAGTTAAGATGATCCAGAAAAACTATTTGGAACAAGCCAGCGTCAGAACAGGGCAGGGGGGGAACTCTTTGAGGGGGAGCAGGTCACAGGGTCGGGGGGAGACCTCCCGCTGAGCTGAACTTGGTCAGAACTGCTGAGAAGCTGAGAACGAGCTTCCCAAGGCCCCTTCGCACTTCCCGGGCTCAGCTTTTGTTTTCAGAGCAAATGTCCCCTTGCCCCTGGGACGGTGTGATGCAATCCTCTCTTTGCTTTCTGTTTATAATTTCTGTGAAACAAAGAGGTAATTGCGGCTCGCAGTTTGGTCTAATGACTTGGCTGATGCCCTCGAAGGGAGTTCAGCCCTGTGGTTCCCGGGTGGGTGCCAACCCTCTCCTGAGTTGCGTTTGAATTGCAGGCTTTCTCTTGGAAGCAGTGTTGACTCCGGGCGGGGCGGGGGCGGGGTGGTACAAGGTAGGACTGAGGGTTCCTGGGTCTCTAGTCTTTAAAAACTGTAATATGCCAGTTTATTGACATGCAGGCACATCATTATCTTTCCTTCTGGAAGCCACAGGGCCAGATGCGAGGGTCCCTTCTTCTCAATTTGAGTGGTTAGTTCCTCTGATGCTGAAAATTCGGGAGAGCAGCCCTTGTCTCGAGGCCCTGGGCGGGGGGGGGGGGGGGCGGAATCTGACTTCACACCTCCAGAGCCCTCTTATAGCGGTCTTCCAGCAGCTTGCTAGTCAGGCTCTCCCACGGCCTTCCAGCAGCTTGCCCATCTGCTTATATTTAAGGATTCTTTAAAGCGTCCGAAACAAAATCATGGTAAAGAAATTGAAAATTGTTCAGTTCTGTGGGCCCAGCACTGTTTCCACGTACATCAAGTCACTTGGGCATATTACCTGACTTCCCTGTGCCTTGGCTTCCTCATCTGGACAGATACACCTGATCGTACTGGGACTTACTCAGAGGAACACTGTAGAGATGGACACAAAATGCTCAGAACAAGCTCCAGGATGGGAAGTGCTTGATAAACGTGAGTCGCTATTTCCTCCTCCTCATCAAAGTAATCATTTAGCCCATTTTACAGATGAGAAAATGGAGGCTCAGGGGAACGCAGCAACCCTCCCAAGTACTTCCTGGAGGGGGGAAGTGGTTCAGCCACGATCCAAACCCAGCCCAGGGTTACACCATCTCTCCTGCTGGGATGCACAAAGCATTTGTGAAAACCATTTGAAACCAGTAGCTTTCAAATGGTTTTGATTGCAACCCTTGGTAAGGAATGCTTTATATCACAACCCAGAACAGATATATATAAAGAGAAATCAAAGTTTCCTGAAACATATTTTCTCTTACTATGTTCTATTGTTCTGTGTACCCTGCTCTTTTTCTATTTGGTACTATTTTATTTCATTTTTAAGAACTGGCTTCTTCCTGGCCTCATGTGGCAGTTTGAAAACCACCAGCCAGGTAAGTGAGAGAGTGAGTTTAATCTTTGGAGCAGCGCTGCCCAGGTGTGGTCCTGGGCACCCCCTCTGGCTACCTGGGCCCCCAGCTCTGCCAGGACCAGCCCCTCCCACCAGGGCCCCAGTCTCAGGAGGCAGGGTTGCAAAGCCCCTGGAGGCAGAGGTAGCCTGAAGTTCATGAATCCCATCTGCAGGCCCCCTGCTCTGGGCCATACAGATTCCCTTAGGCTGTGTCCAAGGACACGGATTTAGGATTTATCCAGTGAGGGTCACCCTTCAAAAGGCCGACGCTCCTTTGATGTTTGCATCTTGGGGTCCAAGGGACTAGCTCTACAGAGTAGGGAGACTAGGATGTCCGAATGGAGGCCAGCTGGTGCTTAGCAAGACAGACAGAAGAACCAGAGGAAGAAGCCAAAGGAAAATTCCTGCTGGGATGAGCCTGTCCTCGGTGCCACCTTGATCTGCTCGTCCCAGCTGTGCTCTTCCCTCAGCCCACTCTTCTTCTTCCGGCCCCCGGCCCCTCCAGTTCCAGCTACCTTTGCCCTTCAGCGTGGCCTGTGCCTGCAGAATGCACGTGGACGTGACGGGCAAGTTCTAGGCTCCGCCCGGGTAAACCTGCCCAAGCACCGCCCTGCGTGCTCTCCCTGCCGAGGTTTGTTGTGGACGAGCACGGAGAACTGGGAAGCCTACGGAAGGGCCTTGGGTCCCCAAATCACTGCTCAAGTGGACACCACCTGCTCATCAGAATCTCCTCCTCAGCTTCCCAAGAGTAAGACATAAACCTACATTATGTAAAGCCACTAAGACACCGAGATTACCCTCATCCACAAATGTGCTCTGAATATCTAAGGCAGTGGGGCAAGAGATTCTCAAATGTTAACACATTTAATGAATAAAACCTTTACTTCGAAACAGGAGATATTCTGTGTACTGGGTTCAACAGTGTATCCCCAAAGTTCATCCCCACCCAGAACCTCAGGAGGGCACCTTATTTGGAAACAGGGTCTTTGCAGACATAATCAAGTTAAGACGAGGTCATCCTGGGTTTGGGCAGGCCCTACCTCTAATATGACTGGCATCTGTATGAAGAGAGAGATTTGGACACGGAGTAACAGACCACAGAGGACAAGGCAGAGACTGGAGTGAGGCGGCTCTAAATCGAGAACCCGGAGGATTGGTGGTGGCCACAGAGGGAGAAGAGGGAAGGGAGGGTCCCTTTTGGGACGTCTCACCCCCAGAACTGTTGCAGAATAAATTTCTGCTGTTTTAGGCCCCCCCACCCACAGTTTGTGGTGCCTCGTTATGGCAGGCATGGGAAGCCAATATACTCTGTAATCAAAGCCTTGTGTAATTTTAAGAAATTGCATTATTTTTAGCCCCGTCCTGGGTCATGTGTTCTTAGGAAGAGCGCATCCTAAATCTGTACTTCCAGCTGGAGGATGTGAGCGCAGACCCCAGGGAAGAGACCTCCCCTCCTCTCAACCTTCCAGAGAAATCCCCTAGGGGTTGAGTTGCCAAGAGGCTTCCAAGGCAGGCAAGCTCTCTGCCAAGGAAAAATACTGGTTCTTCAGGCTACCCACCAAGGTCTAGCTACCCTTGAAGATGGCTTGGCCCAGCCCTCACAGTGCTGTGCCTCGGACAGTGGCTGGAGGGGGCCACATGCAACGTTAGACAGGCGTGGAGGGAAACCTGTCTGGGAGAGGCACTTGTGCGGACGCCCACAGCGTGTGTGTGTGTGTGTGTGTGTGTGTGTGTGTGTGTGTGTGTGTGGCCTGGATGCAGAGAGAGGTGAGGGAGGGGGTGTCCCCGGGAGGGTAGGGCAGCTGGGAGCCACAGGGGCCAGCGCAGCCAGAGAGGAGACCAGGGAGGTCGGGAAAGGCACGGTGGGTAAACGCCATGACCCGCCACACGCCCTCCTCTGCTGTTCTGTGTTATGGCCGCTCCCGGAACCCCACCCAGTGGGCCACCCATGTACTGAGGCGTGCTGACCAGAATCAGCTAGCTGCTCATTATCACCCTAGTCATGTCTTACCACCCTTGCAAGTTTTCAGAAACACAACAAATCATGCATTCCATGGCTTCCTGAATCAAATTTTATTTATTTTTTTAAAGATTTTATTTATTTATTTTGAGAAGGGGGAGGGAGAGAGCATCTCAGACAGACTCTGTGCTGAGTGTGGAGCCCCATGCAGGGCTCCATCTCATGACCCTGATATTTGACTAGAGGCGAAATCAAGAGTCGGACACCCAACCGACTGAGCCACCCAGGCACCCCATTAAAAGGCAAAATATGTTGTAAGCACAATAGCTACTCAGGCTACCTCAAGGAACACTAACGTGGTGAGCATTCTTTACCAAACAGACATCTTTCTAAAAGTGAATAATCACTCCGTATACTATTCGCTAAGGCTACCATATAAAGTACCGTAAAGTCAGTGGCTTAAAGAACCGAAATTGAATGTCTCACAGCTGTCAAGTCTAGAAGCCCAAGATCAAGGGGTCAGCGGGGTTCGTCTCCCCCCAAATTCTGTGAGACAGAATTTGTCCCAGGTCTCTCCTCTGGCTTCTGGAGGTTTGCCAGCAATCTTTGGCTTATAGACACCTTACCCCAATCTTCATATGACATTCTCCCGGTGTGTTTACCTTTGTCCGAATTTCCACTTTTTATACGACACCAATCATACTGGATTAGGACTGCTCTGTTCCAGTATGACCTCATATTAACTAACGACATCTCTCATAACCCTATTTCTTTTTTTTTAAGATTTTATTTATTTATTTGAGAGAGAGAGCACACGAACAGGGGGAGCAGCAGAGGGAGAAGGAGAAGCAGACTCCCCAGGACCCCAGGATCATGACCTGAGCCGAAGGCAGACGCTTCACCGACTGAGCCACCCAGGCGCCCCTCAAACAGTGGGATTCTACTCAAAAATAAAAAGGATAAACTCAGCTTCACACAACAATACAGACAGATCGAATGAACATTCAATTCAGGCACCAACACCAAACAAAATCAAAAGATGTAGGAAGGAAAGAGCAGAAGCAAGGATAAGGAAGATATAAAAATAGGCCAGGAGAGGCATGTTTCACCTGCTCTTTGATTTTAAAAAGCTCAGTTAACTGGAAGCCTGCATATGTGGTGAGTCAAGAAACACAGAAGGGAAGCTCAGTGGAAAATTTTGGGTCATTCCCACTGGAAGAATATTCAGGAATTTAGCCCAGCCCAGGGAAACAAATACGAGCTTCCTTTGCCTCGCTTGGATGAACCGGTTTCAGCCTTGCGGTGAGACAATGAGAGAAAGGCGTTAACCAAAAGGAAGTGCTGTTTCCTGTATTTCTGAGACCACAAAAACTGTGCAGAACGAAGCCGTTCAGTCACATCGGTGGCCCTGACGTGAGCTGCCAGAAGCACAGGAATCTAATGTCTCTTCAGCAGGTGCCCTTCACCTTTCCAGTCTGGAGGCGATTTCTGGAAATGGCCGGAAGTTATTCAGAATCAGGTCAGCTGAGTGAGCGGGGTGACCGAACCCAGTTCCCTACTAGGAGGCAAATCCAAGATTTGGCTGCAGCGTGACATCCCTGGCTGCCTCGTGTGGGTTGCCATCTGGTTCTAAAGGCATTTCCTTATACAAGTCCCAGTGCAGTTTGAGCAAGGACAAGGGCACAACGGAAGCCTGGACTTTCTGCAGGTGCCTCTTTTGAAGGGCTAAAGAAGTTCTGTCAAATATCGGATCCCTGACTGTCATGCTCCCCTTATCGGACTCCCACCCTCAGTTGGGTTCCTTAATGGTCATCAGCCATTTTCAGACACAGGACAAGGGTGCTGTTGTGGGTGCCAAGGAGGAAAAGAGGGTCCACCCTTGGGGGCTGGCCAGGGACCGTGGCAGAGGGGCAGGCAAGGACAGGGTAGACACTATCTGTATTCACTCCTGGGGCCACCATAACCAAGTACCACAGACCAGGTGGCTTAAGCAACAGAAACTCATTGTCAAAGTTCTGGAAGCTAGAAGTGCAAGATCAAGGTGTTGGCAGGGCCTCCGAGATTCTGGTTAGAATCCTCCTTTGCTTCTCACCTACCTGCTGGTGGCTGGCCAGCAATCTTCGGCATCCCTTGGCTTGTGGATGTAAGACTCCAGTCTCTGCCTCGGACATCACAAGCATGTTCCCTGTGTGTCCCCATCTTCACATGGCCGTCTTCTTGTAGGATATCAATCCTACTGGAGTCTGGCCCACCTGACTCCAGGAGGACCTCATTTCAACTAATGACATCTGCAAAGACCCAGTTTTCAAATAAGGTCACATTCTGAGGTCCTGAGGGTTAGGGCTTCACCATATCTTTTTGGGGGGACACAATGCAATCCATAACACCACCTTTGTCACGACTGGGATGGTGTTAACTAGGCTTGTTCACCCTCAGGTACTATTTGTTCCTATACACCATGCTGTTCAAACAAATCCTTTCTTGGAGATCCAATCTGTTGTGCCCCCAGAAGATCTCAAAATAAAATTTTTGTGCTTTTTTTTCCTTCCCTTTGTCTCTGACAGGTGCCCACACACGGAACAGGCTCCTTACTGCAGGAACACAAAAGATAGGGCTTTTAATTCACACACCAGGCTCTTGAGATCCAGAAGGGAAGGTAGGAGGGCTTTGGAGCAAGTTTAAGTCCTAATAAAAACAAAGGGGAGGGAAATCCATGGCCCCACCCACTGATGCCTCGGGGGAAGTCATGGGGGTGGGGCGTAGGGGCAGCGTGCCGTGCGGGTGGGGGAGGGTGGGGAAGGATGGGGGGGTTCTCGGTTACTGGGCCAAGGAGAGGGGGCGTTAGGGGAAGAAGACTGAGTGTGGCCAGCCTGACGTTGCGTGGCCAGAGGCTGGGTGGGAGCCAGGGGAAGCTGATTCCGGGGGGCACAGACCTTCCCGGTGCGGATGTGGATGTCGTTCGTCAGGGTCATGGATCAGCTTCCCGCTCTGCCCTTTCACCTTCAGCTGTCCAGGCCGCCTGTGGCTCATCCCCGGAACAGTCTCCACACCTGAGTCTTCGCTGCGCTCCCCACCGCCCCGCGGACACCCCCACTGTCAGCAGCGCGACTGTGCGCCTCGGCCCTGCAGAGACGGCGCTGGGGAGGAGGGGCGGTCTCTACCTGAGCCCTGGAGGCTGCACCCCGTTCCCAGGACTCCTGCAACAAAGGACCACAAACCGGGTGGCTTAAAACAACAGAAATATATTCTCTCACCGCTCTGGAGGCCAGAAATCTGAAGTGAAGGTGTCAGAGGCTTCACTCCCTCCAGAGGCTCTCGGAGAGAACCCCCACCCTGCCTCCTCCAGCTTCAGTGGGGGGGGGGGGTGGCGGAGGAGGGGTGCTGCCTGCATTCCTTGGCTTGTGGCTGCATCACTCTATTCGCTGCCTCCCTGGTCACACGGCCCCCTCCTCTTCTGTGTCAACCTCCTTCTGCCTCCCTCTTATAAGGATCCATGTGATTGCATTTAGCGTCCCTCCTAATGAGGGCCAGGGCCTACTGATTAGTCAGGATAATTCCCCACAGCCAGCTCCCTAATTTAGTTGTATGTGCAAGGACTTTACCACATAAAGTAACACGTACAGGTTCCAGAGATTAAAGTCTGGTATCTTTGAGCATCGTTACTCATCCTACAACAGCGAGAATGGGAGTGGGGCACCCATCCTTGCTGCCAAGAAGAGCTGATGGGTCCCTCCCTCTCTCACCCCCCACAGGTGCCCTGAGGGGCACCCCGCTGAGGTCCTCGGGCTCTAATCCAAGGGTGAGAGCAGATCCCCCCTTCCCTTCTGCTCTTCACAAACGCTCCATGTGTCCAGGGGGCAGGTGAGTGGCCCCGAGCACTTGTACCGGCGCCAGCTCGGAGAAGCCCATTCCCTGGCCGGGCTCCAACACTTCCAGCTCCGCCTGGCTGAGGGGAAACGCCGGATCTCGCCATCTTGGTGGCTGCCAGGACAGGCAGCTCACAGCTTCATCCAACACTCATCGGTTCCAGTGATTTCATCCATACTCTAAGTCCTCGTGACGCAAGTGGGTGTGGGGACCACGGCATCACCATCGCCTGGGAGCTCGCTGGAAAAGCAGAATCTCAGGCCCTGCCCCAGATCTCCCGAGTCAGGATCTGCATTTGGACCCGCTCCCCAGGGGAGTCTTGGGCTTGCTGCAGTGAGAGAAGCCCTGGTCTACACACCACTAGGATAGCTCCCTTCTCACCAGTACAACTGCTCGCTCCGTTCCAGTTCTGACCTTTCCTCTCCCAGCAGGAGACCGTGGGCTCTGGCTCTCTAGGGTAGGGGCATGTGGTTTGGAAGCAAAGCCCTACTCATTTAGTTTCTTTCTCTTCCTGACAATCTGTTTTGAATTTCAGCTACCATTCTAGAACGTGGCTTGCGTTGCCATTCTTAGGCATGGGGCAGGTGCGCTTGTGCTTCACAAAGTTGAGAGACACTGCTCTTGACTGCCTACATCCGGGGAGCAGCAGACCCAGCCCTTCCCCCGCCCGGCCACCTGCCCAGTAAGCCCTAAAACCAAGCCGGGTCCAGCCTCCCTGTCGCGAACACCTGTTGTTCTCCCACCAGCATTTCATCCCTTTCCTTCAGAAAACGTCTCCTCTCGGGAGGGGGCTGCCAGTCACGGCATGCTCACCTCCTTCCCTCCACCTACGTCAGGCCGCGGTCAGGTGGTAGTCACGTGACTCGGGCCTGCCTGTGTACTCTGTTCTCCTGGCCACAGTGATTGGTCCGGCGTTGGTCATGTGACTGAAACTAGACCAATCAGAGTCCTTCCCTGGGGCTTTTCATACTGAAGCTGGGAAATCGGTCTCTGTTCCCTCTGTTCAGGGGCTCCTAAACGCGCATGATGTCAGTCAGGACTGCCACCCCAAAGTACTCCCTCATGGCAGCCTCCACACAGAGGCACCTGTCCCATGGCACCTGCCTTGTGGTACCTCGCCCCACAGGGGTTCCCCCACACATGAACAACACCCATCCGCCAAGGGGTGGATTCTGCCAATCATGGAAAAGCCTCCATCAGAGTCAGAAGTAAAAGGGAGTCCTGGGACCACCCCAAAGCCCCTTCTAGTCCTGAGGTCATTGGGGTCCTGTCCCCGGAGTCCTTCTAACACATTCCTTTTTCTGCCTACCCCAGTTTGGATTTGGTTTCTGTCCTTTTTAACTGAAAATGTCCTGACTAACGCGTTCCCATCTTGAAACCTTTCACTGTCTGCCACGGCAGGGGACAGGGTCACTCCCCTTGTGTTGGCATTCATAGACACACACACACACACACACACACACACACACACCCTCCCCACGATTTAACTCCATATCCATTACTTCCTCGCACTGGCCCTAATATCCTACACTGGGAACTCTCCAAAGGTGCCGGCGCCCGCTGGGAAATTCCAGGCCCTTTGTTTCCCCGCCGTGTTTCAGGGGCTGCACCCAGGAACAGCATCATCCCGCCCCGCTGCAATCCTGTGGATCTGTGCTTCCCCTCCTTAGGCTGTGAGCATCCCGGAGGGACACTCAGCCTCTTAGCCCTGGGGGCCGGTGGATTTCACAATCATAGAACACCTTTAGCAAATACTGTGGCGGGAACATCCAAACTCCATGCGCGGTTTTTCAACTCCGGGTTCCTGAACATGTTGTGTTTCAGTGAACGTTCATGACTGTCAGGCCATGAAGTGCCTCCGTCTCTGCATCCTTACGAAGGGGGAAATCATAGCTCCTGAGCATAGGCTTGTCTGGACCATGCTGATGAAGCACTTAAGACCATGTCTGGGGTCCGGTGAACATCTCCGAGGATTCGCTTGTATGATGTACATCTTCTCTCCTCCCCCCACTTCCTCTGCCTTCTCGCACTTTCCACGTGTCTCTGCCTCTCAACACAGGGGTGACTGGCTACCACGGGCACCTGCCCCACCACAGGGGAATGCTCGAGGCAGGCTGTCTGGCCGCTGAGATGTGCTGAGATGCCCCTAAGTAGAAAATAAAGTACCCCTGCACCTCCATTTATGCATCCCGTTTGCTTCATTCCATCCCCACCCCCCTGCCCCCTATTTAGAACCTATTTCCAGCCAGGTGACCCAGGACACCGATGTCCTCATCCCCGAGACATAATCCCCAGCTTATCCCCAGGATTGGCGGGTCTAAGACCGCTGTGGCAGACGCTGCGTGGCTGCATGTCAGAAGGAATCAGCACAGACCCCAGGAAGCTCCCCCGGGGCCCTGAGTAAGAGCCTTCAAAAGGTAAAAGGACGCATTTTCTCCCATACAACGTCTTTTCGCTCTGATTACTATATTCTCCCCAGTCAGATTCACCTAGGAAATTTTAACATGTGGATAATCAGTGCTGATCGTCTGGATTTACTCTCTGAGAGGCCAGGTGAGTCATGAAATGGTCATCCAAGTGGACTGCCCTGGACCCCCGAGTCAGCAGCAGAAAGCACATCTGGAATGGTGCTTCTTCACAGCTGGATCATTCTGCCAAGTCCCACGACACTGAGTGTTCAGCGCGACACTTAGTGTAGTCACTCGTGGGTGAAAGAGCTAAGGTTCAGAGGGACACAGAGGTGGAGACGTGGAGTGCTTCCTGGTTACAGCTTCTGTTGTTTCTGCCCGTTCAGATCCCTGTCTGCTTCTCTCAGTAACAACACCCCACTTTCCCTTTGGGAGGCCCCCCGTCCCTGTGTCATTCCAAAGATATGAGTGGGACCCGGGTCTGGCCACACAGATGGCCCCACTTCCCCACCTGCTCTGACCCATCTGGACCGGCAGCTCCCCATAGCCAGGCCACAGAGAGGCTCCTGAGCGCACCACATCTCAGGCTGAGCCAAGAGATGGAGAAAAGGAAGGTTTTAGATCGCTTTTTCTGAATGACCAGATCCAGCCACTCTGAAGCTGAGGCTCACTGGCTGTTTCAGGTAGGGGAACCCATAAATTCTCTTTACTACACACCTGGTGAGGCTGGGATCCCTGACCCTGCAACACGATCCCCACATGCCTTCCCATTCCTCGGCCCCGCACCCCATCCTGGCAATCTGCACCTTTGCCTGCAGGCAGGCCTCTATCCGTGTCCTGGGGCTGCCCTGGCAAATGACCAGCGTGACACGCTGGGTGGCTTCAGACAGCAGGAATATATTCTCTCCCAGCTCTGGAGCCAAAGGTCTAAAATCAAGGTGTCACGTGTTGTGATGAGCACTGGGTGTTATACCCGACTAATGAATCATTGAACACTACCTCAAAAACTAATGATGTACTATATGGTGGCTAACTGAACTTAATAAATAAATAAATAAAAATAAAATAATAAAATAAAATAAAATCAAGGTGTCGGCAGGATGGGCTCCCTCTGAAGGCGAGGGAGGATCCTTCCTGCTCTTCCAGCTCCTGGTGGCCCCAGGCGTTCCTTGGCTTGTGGCTGCATCACTCCCAGATCTGCCCCCATCTTCATGTGCCTTCTCCCCGCTGTGTCTCTTTGTGTCTTTCCCTCTTCTTATAAGGATGTGAGTTTAAATCGAGATCCATCTAGTGACATCTGCAAAGACCTTATTTCCAAATAAGGTCACATTCACAGGTTCCAAGTGGACTTGAATTTGGGGAATTTGAGGGAAATCTGAGGGAAAACTATTCAACCCACCGCCATGCCCCATCCCTCCCTATTCTGCCAGGACCCTGGTCCTGGGATCCCCCCAGTTTTGCCTCCACATTCTGTAGGGGCCCTGGCACTCAAGCTGAAATGGTTCAGGATCCAGATCCCCCCCCAAATTCTGAAGATCTCTCATTCCAGGGACTCCCATATGCCACTTAAAAATTTCCAGAATTTATGGGGAAAAAAACGAATGCAATATTGATGGTATAAAAAGGTCCATGAAATGACCCTAGCTTCTTTTTTTTTTCCTTTGGAGCAGGTCTTTAATATGCCAGAAAGTCCTTGATAGGAGGATCTGTTTATGGCAAATAACAGAAGCATTGGAAAAGGTCTGTCTTTCAGTAGTTTTTGTTTTGTTCCTTTTGTGTTTATTCTTAATGGTGGTCAAATACACATAACAAAATTTATCATTTTAACCGTTTTTAAGTATGCAGTTTATTCAGTGGCATTAGGTCCATTCACACTATTGTGTAAACATGCCCACTATCCATCTCCAGAACTTTCCATCATCCCAAGCCCAAATTCTATATCCGTGAAACAAAAACTCCCCATGCTCCCTAAGCGGAGCCCAGAATTGCTGAATTAGGAGACAAAACATTTTGACAGCCAGGGTTTTTCAGAGTGTATAGCTGAAAGCTCAGCTTGGCGTCAGTTTACCCCAGGATGAATAGCAGGATTTCCCAGGGCCTGCCTGCTTGTCCCCTCCTGCCACACCCTCGTCCCTGCACTCCTGAAGGGCCTTGCGAACCCCTTCACTGCTCTGAGTCCTCGTTTTTAAAGCCAGAGGTGGGCCTGAGTTGCTTGAAACCCATACAGATCACTCTGAGGGGGTGCGGCTCTTCTGAGGGCTCAGAACTGACAGACGGTTCGCTGAGTCTCGGAGGAGGGACCACAAGTGTGACGAAGAAGGTTAACTCCAAAACTCGTGTTTCCCCATCCTTGAGGCAGGGCTGTCCCGGAGAAGGTGCTTCCCAGCGGGCCCTACGTTTCCCAGCAGCCCTGTGGACGCATGGGGCCCACGGAACGTGAACAGAGTGTTCTGGGAACCATCCACCTTAGGGCAGGGAAGAAGTGGGTTCCTTCCCCCTCCTGCCTCCCTACCTTCACTTTCCCTAGAGGAGCTGAGGCCCAAGGGCAGGAGGACAGGAAACTTCTGTGAAGATGGCAAATATTTGCAGCTTCCAGAACCATACCCTTTCTGCGACAGCTACTGCATGAAAGCCACCACAGACAAGGTTAGAGAGGGCATGTCTGTGTGTCAATAAAACTTTATTTACAAAAACAGGTGATGGGCTGGATTGGGTCTCCTGGCCTTAGAGAGCAGGGTCGGTGCTCTGCCCTCCACTCACCAGCATGCACGCCCCTCATCCGGGGCCTCAGGGCAGCTGAGCCCCCAACAGTGAGCAGACGGCTGTGGGCATCACGGGAAGGATGAAACATCATCCATTTGTTTCTTTGCCAAATTTGGGGGCCGACCACCATGCCTGACGTGGGAGACCACTATGCACCAGGCGGGCAGACCCCTCACCAGCTCACCCTGGGGGAGATGGCCAATAAGGTGTGCAAGAGGCATGAACGAGGCGGGGGGGCTGGGAGGAGGGAGCATGGCAGGTGACACGCAGGGGACAGATGGGACTCAGACGGTGTTTGAAGGAGACCCATTAGACAGGGGGCGCTGGGGAAGGCTTCTCCAGGAGACATGTGGGAGCTGAGGCCCATGGGGAGCACTGGAGAGGCCCTCCTGCTGGAGGGGTGCAGAGGGGGTGTCCCAGGGGGATCAGTGACGGCAGGAGGACGGAGGGTGGGCCAGAGCTCCCAGGAGCCAGGTGAATGAAGCCTTTAAAACATCACTAGGCCCCCCGCCATGTAAGAATGGCTTATACTCAGTAGCTCATGATTCGAGAGTGAATCAGAATCTTCCGGAGGGGGTTTAAACCCAGACCTGATCCTGTAGGTCTGAGGTGGGCCTGGGAATTTGCATTTTGAATGTATTTCTAGGCAATGCTAACACTGCTGGGCCCGGGGAATCTGAGAATCACTGGGTTTCTGGAGAACTCGAGCATCCCCATCACCCTCTCTGTCACATCACCTGTTGGATCCCCTTCTCGGGACATGCCAGCTCCGAAATGCTCTTGAGTCTCATGCGGAACTGCTTCCTTTCTTGTCTTCCTTCGTGGGGAGCAGAGCCCTTGTCTGTCTCCTTTAAGATGGTGTTTCCACCACTGAGAAAGTGTGCGGCATACAGGAGGTGCTCAGTGGGTGTTTCCTGGCAAGAAATGAACTGAATGAGGGTGGGAGCATGAGCTGGGGAGGTGGAGGGGCAGAGCCAGCAATGGGGTGGCCTGCCTCGTTCTCCGTGGTCTCACATTTCTGACATCCTATGAGTAGAGGGACTAACTGCCATTTTGTCCCAATCTTTCAAGGATGTTTGTAGAGCTCCTCCTTGGAGGAGCTGGAGGAAGTGTTTCCTGGCAGAGGAGAGGGTGGGTTGGTTATTGTCTAGTAAAATGAATGGGGTGCCTGGGTGGCTCAGTCAGTTAAGCATCTGCCTTGGGCTCAGGTCATGATCCCAGGGTCCCCGGGATCGAGCCCCGCATCGGGCTCCCTGCTCGGCGGGGAGCCTGCCTCTCCCTCTCCCTCTGCCTGCCTCTCTGCCTACCTGTTCTATCTCTCTGTCAAATAAATAAGTAAAATCTTTTTAAAAATAAAATAAAATGAAGGTATGGCCACCCCCGGGGGTAGTGGCTGGGTGCACTTGCTAACTGCGTGTTATAAAGCACGCGTGTTCCCCGAGCTCGGGGCTCGTCAGCTGTGCTATAAGCCCATTGCATGGCAGCGACCACCCGAGGCCTCCGAGTCTCCCTGTGGGACTTGGGGACGAGGGGAGCCAGCGCAAACACTAAGCTTGTATTAGCCACGTCTTGCCTTTTTAGGGTTCTGATGCTTTGGCGTCTGGCACCTTGCTGAGCCTGGGGTGACCGCCTGTCCCAGGGATAGCCAATCCCCAAATGTAGTAAATGACTCTTCTATGAGCGTGCTTTTGAAAGATAAACAATCCAGAGCCTAGACCCCGACCCCCTCTTTTATGGGACTGTCGTTCCAGGCCACCATCCCCCTGTCAGAATCAGCTCAGGGCCAGGTACCAGACTCCTAGGGGCAGCCCTTCTGCTCAGAGCCCATGGAAGTTACCCAAACTAGCCAGTTCTAAGCCTGCCTACCATGCCTGCCTTCCCCCTCCCCATGGAAACCACAACAAAGGCTCTTGTCTCTTGCCGGAGACCCACCCTGGTGCTTCCCCATGTGGCCCCCATGGGACCAGGCCCACACCTCTTGGGAAACGTGGGTAGCAACCTATCTTTCCGATCTGTCAGCCTTACTTATACCTCCAGTTTTCTACTAAGACGTTATATTTTAAAAAACAAAGCTTGGGCTGCTTGATCTGCTGTGAGTAACAAAGCCCCCTCTGTCTCTGCCCCAGGAGCCATGTGTCCCCGGGCAGCGTCCAGGACACCCCGTGGGAGCAGGCAAAGCCTGGGAGTGCTCACAGTCTGACCAGACCCAGGCCTGATACTGCAGTGGGAGCTGTGGGGTTTGAAGAAATCAGTGGAGGGTCTGAAAGCAAAGATGATGCCCATCCCCACGCCCAAGCCCCGGTCAAATTGGGCATGAGAAGAAGCAGATCCTCTTGAAAGAGCTGACTACTGGGGAGCCTGCTTTCCAACTTTTCCAAAAGGGGAGGGACTATGAGGTCAGAAGGGAACACCAGGCCTGTGGAGTCCAGAGCAAGTCCCCTACCCCCAGACTTTAATGCTCACAGGACCCCATCCCCCAGGGAGCTGGTGAAAAGGCAGATGGATTCAGGAGGTCCGAAAGCTCCCAGGGGGATGCCTGACTCTGCTGACCTTGGACTACGCTTGGAGCAGGGGCTGAAGGACACACTCAGCACAAGGCTTGCATTTACCCATGCGCCTGGAGGATGGGACGGAGACGGTCTTATGCCTGGCCTGCACCACCCCGTCTCGTATCAGATCCCATTGCCCTGTCCCCACCTTAATACACACAGTCCCCATTCCAAAGTCTGCATTAATTCAGCAACCCAAATAGGACCCTGGTGGCTATGACTGCCAGGGACCTTAGGAAATTTCTGGAACAGAAGATGGGGTTCTCAGAACGACCCTGATCTCTCTCAAGGTGCCTGGGTGGCTCAGTCGGTTAAGCATCTGCCTTGGGTTCAGATCGTGATCTCAGGGTCCTGGGATTGAGCACCACGTCGTCGGGGTCCCTGCTCAGTGGGGAATCTGCTTCTCCCTGTCCCTCTCCCCCTCCCCCCAGTTTGTGCTCTCTCTCTAGCTCTCTCTCTCTCGCTCTCACTCTCTCAAATAAATAAATAATCTTAAAAACAAACAAACAAAGAATGACCCTGCTCTCTAGTCCCCTCCTAACATCTCCTGAGGGACCTCCAATCTCTCAGAAATCTGGCTACTCTGCCCATCCCCTACACATAGATGGGGGTCCAAGAAATGGCTTCTGAATTAACGAGAAAAATCTATCAATCTGTATTTGTGTATTTTGTAGCTCCGGGGGACCATTGAAAGAAAGAAACCTCCCAGAAGAAATAACCACATTTGATTATGGCCTGTTTGTTCATTTATCTGCTCTTCTGGAAACTGAGAAGTCCCTATTTTTAGCACCTCCCATGCTCAAGCATGGATTTTTTTTTCCCCCCTTCAAGCTCTCTTAAAAAGTTGACGTTTCCCAGCCTATAAACTGCAAAGTCACATCATGCATTCAACAGGAGGAGACAGGGGGACAGCCGCTCGGGGAAGAGGCCTCCTCTCCCATGGCCCTCAGGAAACACTCATGAGGTAGGAAAGGCAGAGAGTGGAGCCTGGAGAGTCAGCAGGGCTGTTCCAGAGGCAGCCTCCCAGCAGAAGGCCCAGCTCTTCCACCTTGGCTGACCCCTGCTTTCCCTGGGCTTCCAGGGAGGGGGGTCTGAGGGGCCCCACCTCCACCCACCCTGTTCTCTTTTCACTCCCGGGGTGCGGAGCTGGGGAGGCTCCTCCCTGCGTGGACGGCTCTGCCAAGCCAAACTCACCAAATGGTCATTTATGAGCGGCTCCCTGAAAAATGGGGGGCGTGTGAGCCACGCGTGAGCCCCCATTGTAAAAATCGTTGCGAGAGGAAAGTTGTCACAACTGGGGTTCTGGGCTCAAGATTTTTCTAGCTCTGGCTCACTGGAGGAACTTGGGCAAGGCTGAATTCTCTGGGTCTCCTTTTCTCCATGAGTGACATGGGAATGATGATTGTAGACCCCGGCCCCCAGGGATAGTCCTGGAACTGGAAAGCGCTCTCACACGGTCCAGGGGATTAATGCACCACTCAATCATTCGTGACATCTCTCTAACGTACCCACACAAGGAAGAGTAATTATAGCAGCCGTCTCAAAAACAGACCTGGGGAGTCATTAGAAGAGCAATAATAATGCAAGACTAGAATAGAGAAGATTTCCGAGGCATTCATCTTCTTAACGCCTCCATGAGGATGGGAGGTGGCTGATATGAGTGAGACCATCACCACTGATCTTTTCAATCAGAAGGTGCAGGCAGACTGGGGCGGTGCCCCCACGAGCCAAGGATCGCTGGCGGCCCCCAGACCCTGGAGGAGGCGAAGAAAGATTTTTCCCTGGAGCCCTGGCAGAGAGCACAGCCCTGAGGACAGCTTGGTTTGCATTTCCTGCCTCCAGAGCTGTGACAGTACACTTCTGCGGTGGGAAGCCCCCCCCCACCCCCCAGCGCGTGGCACTTTGAAACCAGCACAGAGGGGACCCAGGACCTGGAACCAAGAGGACCCCAAAGGGAGCTCTCAGGGGCTGCGAGAACACTCAGCGGCAGCAAGCGGGGCACCAGGAGAAGACTCCAGTCCCTCTGGTTCCATCTGACCCAGGGCAGAAGCAGATGTTGTGGGAGCCAGCCAGCCAGCCAGGGACAGTCGCCAAGCCAGCATGCCTCCGCGCTCTCCGCCCGCCCCGTTGAGCAGCCTGGCTCCCCATCCATCTGTTTGTACCTGTGGAAGGAGAAGCTCCATCCGACCAGACCGATGGCAGGTCCGGATCAGGAAGGGCTGTGGTGTGTGTGTTCTCTGAGCTCTGAGTGCTCGCTGCTTGGAAGGCTGCCTGGCTGTGAGTTCTCTAGTTGGGAAATTACAGGGACAATGAGCCCCGCGTCCTTGCCTCTCATCCTTCTTTCTGCACCATATACCCTCCCTGTTTTCTCACTCCTTCGTTTCCCCATTTTGCTAAGCTCCTGTGAGTGCCTTGCATGCCAACCCAAATCCTTCCCGCCCGTCCATCAGCAGATCTCAGCACTGGTCCTGATCGGCCGCATGACCCTGTCCTGCCTTGTCCCAGGGACACTGGGCTTCTCCTTCCACCAAGTTTGGATGGAGCGCCTTCCTCATCGGTGAAGGCAGCAGGTCTTCAGGGAACGGGGAGCAGGGCACAGGAAGCTCTCAGCAGAGCTCCCGGGATAGTCAGGCTCAGGAAATGATGCGCAGCTTCACGAATCCATGGAGCGTCAAGGTTAATTGCAAAGACCAGGGGCCGGCAAACAGCCTGTGAGCCAAGAATGGGTTTTCATGTTTTTAAATAGTTGAATAAAAAAAATAAAAGAAGAAGATATTTTGTGACATGTGAAAATGATATGAAATTCTCAGTTCGGTGCCCATAAATAAAGTCTGATTGGAACACGGCCATGCTTGTTCGCTTCCACATTGTGGGTGGCGGTTGCCTTCGCCCTTCAGCCTCAGGGCAGAGTAGCTGTGACAGACCGCACGGCCCGCGGAGCAGAAAATATGTACTAGCCCATGCTTACGAGAAAGGTTGCTGGCAGAGACTCTGGAGCCAAATTGTCCAACTTCAGACCCTAGATCCACTGCTCACCTACCGCATGATTGGGGGCAAGTTCTCGTGCTCTCTCTCTCTCTCTCCCCACCTGCATTTCCGTACCTCTCAAATGGACATAAGAGTTCTTATTTCAAAGTTTCCTTGTAAGGATTCGATGAGTTATCACTTTACAGTCTTTGACCGGTGCCCGGCACACAGAAGTACCAAGGATGGGTGAACTTATTTTCAATCTCCCAGATTCTTAAACATCACCATCCCATAGTAGAGTAACGTATATAAGAATTCTTTTTTTTTTTTTTAATTTATTTATTTGAGAGATAGTGAGAGAGAGAGAGAGCACAAGACAGGGGAGCGGGAGAGGGAGAAGCGGACTCCCTGCTGAGCAGGGAGCCCGATGCGGGACTCGATCCAGGGACTCCAGGATCATGACCTGAGCCGAAGGCAGTCGCTTAACCAACTGAGCCACCCAGGCGCCCCGTATATAAGAATTCTTAAGCCTTCCTTCGATTCGACCCGCAAGGGTTCTTGAAACGTATCATTTCCTTTGCTTTTCATCATTGTTCCATATGCAAACAGATCCAGGAAGTCTTGGCTCAGACTTTGCAAATCCCAGATGGGTTCTAACTTGTTACGTCAGAGGGGAAAAAAAAGTCTGTCTTCCCCAGCAGGTTCAGGCTTTGTTAGACAGGCGCCACCTCCTTACTCTCCAGCATTAAAAGACGTCTTTGCAAGCTCTACAAATCTTGACTGTAAAGCAAAAGCAGAATGATGAAGCCTGGATTTCCCACAAGGACAGGGATGTTTTCCTTCCTTAACCGTGGGTGGCTGGGGTGGCGTGCGGAGGGCTCCGGGACAGCTAGCATGGGGACGGTGGGCACCGACGGTATCCCCCACCTCCTGCTGCTTCCATGTGATTGAGTCGTTGCTGGGCTCCTGACCGCTCCGCGGGAGACTCGGAGGCCCAGCCTCCTGTGCAGGAGGGCGTGGTCACGTGACTAAGCGCAGCCCCCTCCCCTCCCCCCCCACCACCACCTGGAAAGGAGGCGACAGGCCCCGCCTCTGCTCCTGGGCCTTAAGGCACCAAGCCCGTGCTCCGCGATGCCCTCCGCCCTCCCGAGAACCACACAGTTGACAGCGACACCCGAAGCGAGGGCCAAACAAAAAGATGGTCAGAACCTGGGTCCCTGAGTGACCATGAGGAGCAAAGCAGCCCGTCACCTTGGACCCCCTCCCGGAAGGGTTCTTCTTTGAGAGTAACCATCTGTTAAGTCACTGCACAGGAGCTTAGCTTTTACCCTTAACTGACACCAAGGCCCTGCAGTCTGCTTCCTTTGGGTTACAGGTGAGGAGACTGATTGGGCAATCCTCACCCCCACCCCAAATCCCCTGCTTGGCTGCAGAACGTGGGCTAGACCCATTCTCTTACCTCATAGCGCCGAGCTCTGCCACTTACTTAACATGGACACGATGTTTACTTTTTGGTGATAGGCCTGCGTCACCTCAGGTCTCTGAAAGAATCCACCCGGTATTTAGCACACAGAGCCACCCGCTGCTGGGGAACAGTGTGGGTCCAATCAGGAGAGAGAAACCACATAGTAATTCAAACAGGGGAGGGTTAATGCAGGATTCAGTCACTGGAACAGGATTGGGGTTCGAGGAATTGGCTGGTAAGAAGCAGTAAAAGAGTAAACGAAGAGCAGACCGCATCAGGAGTAGCCCTTGCCCCTCAGCACTGGGGTGGGGCACTCGAGGGAGAGGCCCCCAGGGCTGAGATCCAAACGTCCATGGAAAGGGCCTGGCTGTGGCTGATGGGACGGCAGAGAAGGGGCCCAGCTCACAGAACTTGCCAGAAATCTGCCCTCCAGGTGTTGGGGCTTACGGGAGAAGCTGCTGGCCCGCGAAGAAGAGCAGGCATGCCATTGCCGTGGATTTCAAGAACATTTACATACACACAATGATCAACTTTTGCCCATCTTTTTTCTGTTTTCCTTAGAGACTTTCAAACCCTTTCTCTTAGAGGGCACCAGTCATTGGACTTAGGGTCCACCCTAAACCCAGGGTGATCCCATGTCAAGAGTCCCAACTTAATTGCATCTGCAAAGGCCCTTTCTCCAACAAGCCGCATTCGTACATTCCACGGTCAAGCCTGAGACATGTCTTTCTGGGGACCATTATTCAAGTGATTACTATGGATTTAGAAATCCGGTTAGGTCTATAGCAAAGACCAGGTATTTCCCTTCCTTCTGCTTAAGCATGGCGGGCCCTTGACTGGTGGGTATAACTGAAGTGAGGGCCAGGCTGAGGTGGTACTCCCATCAGAGAGGAGGGGGCCAGAACCCTAACCCCTCAGGCCACCATGCCCCTGATATAGACAGGCTCCTCCACACTAGAGCCCGTAGCAGAGGGGGAGTCAGGTGAGCACCAGAGGGCTCTGGTCTCCCCCGTGTGATGTGGGAGAAGCTACTTAACGTGACTCTTCCCCTCTGTCACATCAGTAGCGCAAAGTAAATAACAATAATACTCACTTTCTGGGGTTGCTATGGAGCTTAAGTGAGTTAATGTACGTAAAATGGGCAAAATTCTAAAACGGCTCCCAAATTCCCACCCCACTGTGAACACGCCTTGCACAATCCCCTCTCCTTGAGGACCTGGTGTGTATTTGCTTCACCTAGATGACCTTGCCCTTTGGGGATGAAAAATGAAGTCTACCCGTAACTTATGAGTTTCAGTGGCATGGAAGTGATCATGGAATCATGTTAGCTGCTGTTACCACATACAGCTCTAGACCCACATCCCAATGGTTCCTCATCCACAGGAGAGGGAAAAGACCTCTTCCTTCCAGCTCCAGCATGAGAAGTTCAAAAACAGCAATTCTTGTTAATGATTGGTGGATGGATGGATGGTGCACAGCAGGAGTAAATCCAACAGTTAGTAGGCAACTTCTCCTCAGAAGTTTCCACCAGTTTCTACTGTGTGCTTTTCATTCCAGAAATCCTTTCTGTGTCTCTTAGCATTCATATGAATATGCGGAGATCTGGCTAGGCAAGCCCTTCACCCATTTTTCATGCAAATGACTGAGTGCCAGTTTCCCTCTCTTTGTCCTGAGCATTGCCTCCTCGCTCCAGCCCGGGGCATCTGACCTCTGTGTCATGAGGCTTCCTTTCGTCTGGTTTCTGGTTTTTCTTGGCCAACACCAGGCCCTGGCAAAAGATCAGAGAGTGGGGGGGGTAGGGGTGGGTAAATGAGGCAGGAGTATTTGTTCCTGTGGCTGCCTCCCAGGGAGGTCCCCGGGCGTTGGCTACTCCTCTACTGAATCCACAGCTCCTGCTTGGGGTCCCCTCTCCAGCTCCAGCCCTGTGACAGCCCCCCCCCACCCTGTCAGCCCTAGGGTCATAAAGTACCTCCCGTGGCTGCTGTCCCTCATGGGGTCCCCTCCCCCTTCCCCACACTCTGGTAAGCCGTCTTCTGTGAAACGGTGCCCCCAACAGCTGTCCCACCCCATGCTGTGTCCTCATCTGCGGCGAAGGCCAGCACCCACCTCTGGTAGTTGGTGTGAGAATCCAATGAGCCATAAAACCCTTAGCACAGGCCCAGACCTTACCCGGTGCTGGGTGAATGCACTTTGATCTCAGCCAGGCGTTATGCCAACCCAAGAGTCCCCGAGGCCCCACTGGGCGGCGTTTGCCAGGACACTTGGGACCGGCTGTCCGACTTCTGGTCACGCCCCTGTTCCAGCCACTTCACGTTGGATTCGAGCATGACGCTGGGGTTTGGGGGGTGACTGAGTGGCCCCTGTGCCCGGAAGGGAGTCATTCTCTATCCCAGGTCTACACCGGCTCCATCCGAGCAGGGGCGAGTTTGAGATCTGCTCCACTGTGGTGGGTTACACACCAGCCATCCACGCGGCTCCTGGGAAGGACCCAACTGGGAAAGATAGGGCCTTAATGCATCCTGTGACCTCACGGAGAGCCCGCACCGGGGAAATGGAGCAGATACAAGGAGGGAGGCAAGGGGACAGAAGTGTGAGGTTGGGGCACCTGGACACGGGGTGTCCTTGGCTTCTTAGCTCTGGTTCAGTCTCCTAGAAAAGGGGGTTAATTATATTTCTGCACCCACCTCAGGGGTTCCAGTGAGAATGTGCTTTGATAACCAGGGAGAAGTAATTCTGCTTAAGAGTTAGAATTTTCCCTGGGGGGTGTCTGACCCCTTTCATTCTTTAGACGCCAAGACAAAGAGCCTCAGGCCTACGAGTGCTTCAAGGACCTTTGGAAAGGTTTAAGACTTGAATAAAATTATAGGCCTCGAATTATGGACATAGCAATATGACGCTCAATCAATGATTACTTTACCTCTTCCTTCTTCATTAATTGTGAAATTGAGTATACATACAAATCTCCCTACATTTGAAAACCATTTGTAAAGCTAGATTTTCTCATGTTACAAGAATTTGTAAGTAGGCCAAGCGATTGCCAGGAAGTAACAGCTAATTGTCGTTAAGTGAGCGACTTGCAGCTAAATCATTTTCAGAACAAAATCCCAGCCCTGCCTAACTGCCTCAGAACTCATCGTGCCAGGTGGTTGCGCATTCCAGAATCATCTCTACTTCCGCCTTTTCTCTTTCTCACACATCACGAACACCAACCAACAAAACCCACTTTCTTTAAAGATGAAAAATGCAGAAGCCGACAAAGAGAGTTAGGTCGAAGACCAAATCCTTCTGGTTGCAGCTTCGAGAACAATGGCTTTGGAAGTGCATCTCCGCAAGACGGAGCTCCTAAGACACAAGGTCAAAGTCGCTATCAGCTGATGTGCGCCTCTGGCTTTTCCAGTCCTGCTTTCCCCCAACCCACTCCCCTGCAAGGAAGGGAAAGCAGATATTTTCCAAACCCACACCTCACAAAGACCAGGGATTTTTTTTTTTTTTTTTTTTAGTGTTCACTCTCCATCACTGTAAAGTCTGTTTTTTAAGTGACTAATTGGAAAAATCTTTTTTGGCTCCCGAGGTGCTGAATCCAGATGAGGCCATCTGCCTCCTCTCAGCGTGTGTGCAGAGTGTGGTTCTGAAGCCCCAACGATCCTATCGGGTCCTCAGGGACCCCACCTGTCTCCCTACCACAGAGGAGCGTTTTTGCGGGTCTCCCTCCAGAGAGCCTTTGTTCAAACACTCCAGTCACTTTGAATGGTTTTTTATCCAACATGTTAATTAATGATTCTTGCAACAAGCTTGTAGTTAAACCATTTGACTGAGCCCCCCAAAGACAGTTAACAGTCTGATTGAAAGCCAAACTTCCTATGGCTGTTTTAAAAAGAAATAACTACAGGATATGAAGAAGAAGAAGAAAGGCGATTCAACTACGGGACAGGAAGAGTCCAAATCAGCAAGGGAATAGGAAAAGTGTTCTCTTTAATGAGACGAGGCCTGCTGGCCGAATGTTAGGAATCTCGTTGTCGAGGAGCAAACGGTCTAGTTTTGGCACACAGCGTGGTAGCTTAATTAGGTGCTAGAACAAGATGTTGGAGGCTCTCGGGCAAAAATGAGACAGAAGAGTGCTTCCCTTTATATGCTTTGTTAGTTATAAAATTAGTTCATTTTCCACCTTCTGTCTGGGCACTTGGGAGCCTTCAACACGGAGGGACAGCTTCTGGGGCTGAGGCTAAGCTGAGAGTGACCCAGAGGAAGACCCACTGTGTTGTGGGAGGGGCAGGAACAGAGCCCCCAGATGTCAGGCTGGGGTCAGTCTAACCGGCTACTTCGGCAGTCCTTGCTGGGACCGCAGTAAGGGGACAGGATTGGGGTGGACAACCACTTCCAACTCTGCTGACTCAGAGGCCACCCTAAAGAATATTCTGGAAACACAGCTTGAACCTGACTGTTCAGATATGCACTTACCCAGAAGCAGAAGCTGCATTCTGGTTGTCCCGCTGAGGTGACATATATGTTCGGGTGGCATCCACTAGACAAAGGCCAGCTCATGCTTCTGTACCCCGTTCTTTTTGTTTGAACGTTAGGGCACTCGTGGGCATCAAATCAGACCAAAACAATTTTGAGGGGCTGGAAATTTTTTTTAAGGGAATGCTATTTCCAGTTCTATGACAAAGTCATTCTGAAGACCTACCTTTCGTGGGGCACCTCGGTGATGCAGTCGGTTAAGCGTCTGACTCTTGGTTTCAACTCAGGTCATGATCTCAGGGTTGGGGATCGAGCCCCCCATCTGGTTCTGTGCTGAGCACAGAGTCTGCTTCAGTTCTCTCTCCCTCTCCCTCTGCCCCTAACCCGCTCTCTTTCTTTCTAAATAAATAAAATCTTTAAAAAAAAGACCCACCTTTTGAGACGAAGGACAAACAGCAGAGCCTGTTCACCAGCAGGGGCTGTTTACTCACCCCTGTCGTAGCCCGTGTCTACCAGCTCGTTCCATACACGCCCTGCACAGAGACACGCACGGCCTCCCCCACTGGCAGCTTCCAGAGCCAGAGGGACACACTTGTGACAGCCGATGAAGCTCACAGCCTACCTAAGAGCTCACTCCTGGCGCTGTACGTTCTACGGGTTTGGACACACGCGTAACGATATGTATCCGTCATTGTGGTATCCCACAGAGTACTTCCACTGCCCTAAAAATCCTCTGCGCTCCACCTGTTCAACCCCCCGGCAGCCATCTTTGTACTGTGTCCATAATTTCTCTTGTCCAGAATATCATACAGCTGGAATCATACAGTAAGCAGCCTCTCAGACTGGCTTCTCTCACCTAACAATATGCATTTTAACGTCCTCCGTATCTTCTCCTGGCTTGACAGCTCATTTCTTTTAGAGTGGATAATAACCCAGTGTCTGGATGCACCAGAGTTTATTTATCTACTCACCTACTTCATTCCCTTTCATTCTCTTAACACCTTATGATTTTTTGATAGAGTGAAAAAGTATCCCAATTTACATTTTTTAGTTCAGATGTCCACGTTAGCAAGTTTATTTATGATCATATTCATCTATTTTCAATCTCATAAAACTCTGTCCACGTTTACCTCCTTGACCTAAGCCAGTGTGACTGGTTAGCAATTTGATGAAGTCCTTCTGGTAAATGTTGGTGGCCTCCAGTGATGACAGGACGCAGGGGCTCTATGTCCCTCCCCTATAACCTCCCGACAAGATCACTAAAATGAAAGTATGGCTCACCCCAAATTCTACCAAATGCACAGACACTTGTTAGCAAGCAGGCCCCAAAGTCATCAGGTCCTTGGTCCCCTGGATGGACACGCTGCATGATAAGCTCTCTCCGGGGCTGACTCAGTGACATCTATGGCTGGCCTTCCAGCTGGGCCAGGCAGAGGGTCCCCTGGGAAAGAACCAGGTGAGGCAGGGTCCCTGGCTCTCAGGTAGTGATTACACAGGAGGGGGCTCTCTCCTCCCTGAAACAAATTCTTCCTGCTAATTTTGGGTTTTCACAAGTCTTTGAACACGGATAACTTTAATTAGCATGGCGACCAATCTACAGAGAACCAACAAGCCAAACCATTTTTAAGTTCTCCGAAAAATGATCTAAGGTGTATTAATTGCCACTTCATTTTGAAGACTTGATATAAAGAAAGCAAATAAAGGATCTGGGATGCTCATTTCTGTTCCGTGGACCAAGTGCTGGTCTAAATTGTCTACTTTGGGGGCACCTGGGTAGCTGAGTCTATTCAGCGCCCGACTCTTGACTTCGGCAGAGGTCATGATCTCAAGGTTGTGGGGTCAAGCCCCACATCAGCCTCCACACTGAGCATGAAGCCTGCTTGAGATTCTCTCTCCCTCTACCTATGCTCTTCCCCCTGCTCTCTCTCTCTCTCAAATAAATAAATAAAATCTTAAATAGTCTACTTTGTTTCCTGGGGTCATGATGCTCCTCCAGCTAGCAGGTGCTCCCAGGCCCACCCCTCCCAGAACAGATCCAGCTTCAGCAGAAGACACTCTTCCTAGGGGGTCTTAGGTGTGGTTGTCCGGGGAGCAAACATCAGCATTCCTGCTGGTCAGGAGTCTCCAATGAGGAAAAAGAACAGCCAGTTTTACACTGCCCATCCCCCCCCCCATAGCATCCAAATAGATTGTTTTACGCAAAAAGATTGTTTCCTTGCTACGAATCCTCTCCATGTAAGGGTCTGCCAGGAAACAGGGTGAAGAGCAATTATTAAGTAGATCCCAGGACACACTGACTACACTGGGCTTCCACTATGAGAAAAACTCACATAACACACCTACGTGGTTAAAGACAAGCTGTATTTGGTGCCAAGGTTTTAAAAAGCACTATTTGATATTAAAAAGTGTTCTTCTCTGTAATAATGGCCTCTGTCTTCTGAATTTTCTTCTCGAGGTTTTCTAAACTTTCCTCGTCAGAACGAAGAAATCTGAAAGTCCTATCATGCCATTCTTTCTAGATTCTCTAGGTTGGAAACAGATAAAGGCACTTATTAGTCATTTCTCACAGCACACAACGCAATTCTTATGAAATCAATCTAATTTAAAGGTTTTACTTAGAAAAACAGATGATTTCCAATCTCTAATCAGTAATTTTTTTTAAAGATTTTATTTATTTATTTTGAGAGACAGAATGAGATAAAGAGAGAGAGCATGAGAGGGGGGAGGGTCAGAGGGCGAAGCAGGCTCCCCGCTGAGCAGGGAGCCCGATGCGGGACTCGATCCCGGGACTCCAGGATCATGACCTGAGCCGAAGGCAGTGGCTTAACCAACTGAGCCACCCAGGCGCCCCTCTAATCAGTAATTTTTTTTTTTTAAGATTTTATTTATTTATTTGAGACAGAGAGAATGAGACAGAGAGCACATGAGAGGGGGAAGGGTCAGAGGGAGAAGCAGGCTCCCTGCCGAGCAGGGAGCCCGATGCGGGACTCGATCCCGGGACTCCAGGATCATGACCTGAGCCGAAGGCAGTCGCTTAACCAACTGAGCCACCCAGGCGCCCTAATCAGTAATTTTTAACTCTAAAACTAAAGCATTATATTTTCTTGTACAAAAATGGGCATTTATTTCTAGGTGAAAAAATCAGTACTATACATTCTTCTTTATTGGCCATTCAAATTTTAGTCACTACTGAAACAAAAGTATCCTTCTATTGGAAAAGTTGGTCCAGTGAAACTCAAAGGTCTTGAGTCTATGAAACTTTGGCATTGCCAACAGCATGTCCCTTGCTTTTTCTTTTTATCTATAGATACTTCTATTTCTTAAGCCATGGTGAAGCATTAGCACATTTCTAGTGCCAACATCCGTGGATGTAAAAATGCTGAACAATATTCATTCTCTATGTCGGTGGGGGAAAGGAGAACCATCTCGAGGGCTCGTATTTTCAAGGTAAAGGGAACATCAGTTAGCAGTCCTAAACCACATTTTACCATAAACAGCAACCATCTCTCACAGCCCCAGGGGAATCACAGGTGTCCAAGCTTCTCACTGTGGCTGCTTAGAGGTGAAGAATAGAACGCTGGAGAATGGTGCCTGTCACCCTGACCCCATGCTCTCCTGGGCATGAGGATTTCCCGCCACGGTGGCCCCTACAGCTCTCCTCAGGCTGCCGGAGAAAGTGGGTTTGCTGTCTTAGCTGTGCTAACAGCAAATGGAGGCTCAGCTGGAGTGTATCTCCCCAGTTAAGGAAGAGCCATTAACCAAGTGATGGAAGAGAAACACCAAATGGGATCTTCTTTGGACTTCCCTTGTGAACTGATTCTTCACCCCGGGTACCAGCTAATGGCTACAGAACAAATCTCGCCATGAACACACCATGCCAGATCCTTCTGGAAACAGGAAGGGGCCACTCCAACCTTCCAGGGGCTTCCCAAGCCTCCCAGGCTAGGTCCTTGAAAAGCCACCTCCGGGTCGGCCCCCAGGGCATCCCGTCGGCCAGGGCCCCTGGTCGGCCTGCCCAGCCCAGCCTGTCTCCGCTCATGCACGCCCTCAGCTCATCAGTACCTGAGTGTCCAGCACCTTCCACTAGGGACGCGTGGATGGGTCTGAAACACTCTTGGAAATGAGCAATGAATTCATGAATGCATGACTGAGTGAATCGATTACTGAATAGGCAGAAGTCCCTCCCACTGCCGAGAGAGGCCGAGTCAGAGTCAGCCCGTCTACAAAGGTGGGTGGGAGCGGGTGGGGAGAGGAGTGCTCTGACCCAGGCCAGCCGGCCACAGCGCTCACCCACTAAGCTCCGCTGCCCCCATCCTGTGTGCCTTCCAGGTGCTTGCTGCTGGGATGGATTTGCTCTCAATGGATGAGCAGAAATTGTAAGATTTAGACAAGCCCAGCTCACAAACTCTGTGCCCTGATCCAAAATGGGTTACTGGGGTGCCCAGGTGCATTCAGGCTTTTCCTGTGAGCTCTGAGGGGGCTGTCCATGTCGGGGTGCACAGGCACCAGGTTATACACCTGACCCCCCACCCACCCGGCAACTGAGTGTGCTTCTCCTTTACCTTCAGCCCCTCCCTCCAGGGGCCACCCCCGTCTGCAGGGTCATCTGGGGGAGCTGGAGCCTGCACTGTGTTGGCTCCCCTGCCCCACGACTCCTCTGAAATCACCACTGCCAAGGTCACAATGTAAGGGACAGTTCTGCAGCTGGCCGCACTGGGCAACGCCCATCCTTGTCCACCCCCCACCCCCCGCCCTTCCAGGTGCCCTCTGTCCCAGGGTCACTCCTCCTCCTCCTCGTGCTCACCCCCCTCCTCAAAGCCTGGAGCTCCAGCTGCACCCCCACCAGCCAGCACCCTCCTCACCCTGCCACATCCGGCACCACCTGGGGGGACTCCAGCCCAGGCTGCGCTCACTGGACAACCCCCCCGGGTCACCCCACAGGCCCACCAGCTCACGAGGCCTCCCCCCCCGCCACAGGTCACGTTCTGGGAGACAGCAGCACCCTTCGGGGCAGGCCTGGAAGCCTCTGTCGCCCACTCCTCACGTCCAGTTAGCCTCCCAAACCTGGGGCAGCCCTACAGCCTCGCCCTTCTTGGTCTGGACCTTTGCAGAAGTCTCATGCCTCAGGGGGGAAAGGGGGGTCCTTCCAACCAGAACCCACCACCCGCTTCCCTGTCTAAGCTCTTCTCCATTGTCACCAGACTCAACCCAAACTGCCCAGAGGCTCCCGTGCCCCTTCACCTCCACCGCCTGTGGGGGGGGCAGGCAGCCCAGGGGTGCTGTCCACCCGCCAATGTGCCCCGAGCACCACTGGGCGAGCAGACACCACCCCAGACCGGTGAACCAGCCCGCATCGCTGCGCTCCGTGAACATCCCATACGGTGACTTCGGTGACTTCTCGGAGGGACGGAGGGGGGTAAGTGAAGCTGCTTTATGGGGAGGGCCCTTTACCAGAGGCCTCTCGGAGCAGGCGACATCCAGCAGCCGTGCAAAGGGGGCGGGCTGTTCCAAAAGCACGAGTGCGAGTGCGGAGCCCGAAGTGTGTTTGGGGGGCAGGGAGCTCGGGCTGCTTGAAACCCACAGACCCACGTGGCTGTGTGGGGCCCAGAGGCCATGAAGGTGTGGGTGAGAAGCCTCTGGAAAGTGACTCAATTTATCGTTTTAAAGGACAAGGGGCTGCGGGGGGTGGGCTGGGGCAGGAGGAAGCGGGGCCCCAGGAATGGAGGGAAGGACAGGAGGTGGGATGGATTAAGGGGGTGTAGGGGGAGGAAAGGGGCATCATCAGGGGTCACCCACGTCTCTGTCCTGACCTCATGGGGAGCTGGTGATGCAGTTTACAGAAGGGGGAAACTGAGGAACGAAATGTATGGGAAGGATGTGGATTTCTGTTGGGACATTTTCAGCCTGGCGTGTGACATCCCGGTGGAAAGGTCAAGTGGGCAGTGTGATATCGGAGTCTGGAGCTGGGAAGCAAGGCCAGCTCTGTGACAGGACAGCAGTCCCCGCGGGAGGGGCCCAGACAGAGGGCCAAAAGGGCTGAGATTCGCAGAGGTGGGGCAGAGGGAGGGAGGGAAGGGGGAGACCAACGGGAGTGTGTGTAGGAAAGCATGATGGAAGCTGCCGGCGGCCTCGGCGGCCTCAGAGTCAGTGGGACAGGTTGGGTCTGGAGTCAAATAGGGAATGAGTCTGGGGTGAGGGACAGGACGGCGTCTATGCAGCCCCCACTGGCCCGGACCCACCCACGATGGGGCAAGAGCTCTGATGCTGACACACAAGGAGCTTGCCTGTGTCCCGGCGAGGTGGGATGGGGCCAGGAGGAAGCTGGTGGTGAGGAAGGGGGCAGGCACAGTGGGGGCTCAGCTGGGCTGGGGACCAGGTCAGACTCAGGAGGGCGGCAGGTCAGGTGGGGGCGTGATGCCGGTCCCCTCCTATGGCTCCCCACTGGTGGGCAGCTGCGGGTGGTACTGGAGGAATCAGGAAAGAGAAGGGTGGCGCCCTGGAAACGGGGAGCCAGGCCACAGGGCAAGGGGCCGGTGAGCGTGGCTGCGGAGGAGGGGAAGGGGAGCGCCTGCTGGGACATTGGCGAGGGGAGGGCTGAGTCCCCAAGAACTGTGGGTGTTGGGGGTGTCGGGGCACGAAGAGAGTGTCCCCTGGGAAGAGGAGGGCAAGTCAGTGGATGGCACACAGAGGAGAGGGAAGACCGGCGGGGGGAGGGCAGGGATTCTGAAGGAGGGAGGACAGAACACGGTCTGGGAGGGACGAGGCCGCGGAGCCGAGGAGAGATGGCCACGGTGGCAGCAGGGAGTCCCGGGGCTGGCCCTGGTGCCCCAGGCACGGACGGTGTGGGAGGGCAGGAGGGACCCAAGTCTGGCGGTGATGACAAGCCAAGTGTCCCGCCTCTCCCCGCCCCCCCCCCCCCCCCCCCCCCCCGCCGTCCCGTTCTCACGGCCCTCCACCCTGCCTGCTGGCGGGGTCTGTGAGTCCGGTGTCTGTCCGCTCCCAGGACGAGCAGGACGGGGCACAGGAGCCAGCACCCGATAAACATTCAGGGAACAAAGGCATGACATCACACCCTCTACCTGCGGCGTCGCTGAGACGCGCCTTCTATCTTCCTCTTCGACATGCTGTGATTTTAAACCACTGGACACACTGGACTGAAGAATCAAGATCAGTTCTGATGAACTTTTCTTAGAGACGGGATAAAGAGAACCCGACTTCAGTCCAGCACTGCCCTGAACCACGCATGAAGAAAAGCTGCCTCCTGAGGTTCAGCTTTCTTTAGCACGGCTTGGGGCCATCTTGGGGCCATCTGGAGCGCAATGTGTGTTGCTCTCCCTCCTGGCAAAGGCCGGATTCCCCAGAGCAAAGGTACCCGAGAGGAGAGAGAGAAAGACCTTCTCTAGCAGTCCGTGCACTGGAATTCCAGGGAGGGCTCATACTTACACAGTGTCCTTTAAAGTGGCGAGATAGGATTCCGTGTCCACTTCAGGGATGTCCGAGTCCATTTTGGACAAGTAACGGTAGACGTAGGAGAACGTCTCAAACGGGATGCGCGCAGGCCCGCCCTCGGGGTCCACGGTGAGGATCTCACACAGGTGCTTCATCGAACTGTTCAGTGACTAGAAACACCACAAACCAGGGGAGGAAACAATTACTACCTGGAATCGCTACAGTGAAAGCAAGACAGCAGCAGGATCAGCGCTTGAGTATATTTTACAGAAATTCTCCAGCAAGTATGCTTCAATCGAAATGAAGAACTAGGTGAATTTACACTTGCCATAAACAAAGAAATAAAAAGGAAAGGTTTGATCAAGAGCCTGAAAAGAATTTTAATCCACAGATTTTATTTTATATTAAAACGGGAATGAGGAAGCGTCAGTCTCCTTAAAGCTGGGCCCAAAGCCAGCCCAGAACCCCCCAGCCCCTTCAGCGCCGTGACACACCCGGGGAAGGAGCTGTCAGTCACCAACGAGAAGTGCCATTTGGGGGGGGCTCTAGGACAGATGGCCTCGTGAGCTGTCCTGATGCCCACCTGTGATCAGCCTCCATGCAGGCTCCACACAGGGCTAGCCCTGCTCTGGGCCTTGTCTCGGTTCCAGAAAAGTACCAGACCTTTCTCCCCTGCACACTGTGCATCTCACTCATGCTCCTTCTCTCTGTCTGGGTCAGTCACCCCACCTACCCTGGCCGACACCTTGACTTTCAGCCTGAGAGCCAGTCCCTGGAGAAGCCATCCCACTCCTACAAGGCACATGCTCAGAGCATGCAGACCCTCCCTCCGAGCCAGGAGGGCAGAAGGATTGTATCCAATCCCTGGTGATCTCACAAGAGCCTACAGGCTTGCAATCAGCCAAGGCGGAAACATTGACACCTCATTCATGGGCTCACGCTGCAAGTCAGGACCCTTTGCCCGGAAGAGAGCAGGCTGTTGACACTTAGGGGGCTGCACTTAGGAGGGAAGAGCAAGGAAAACACAGGTGGGTCAGGCACAGAGGAAAGCTTCCCAAGTGGGGAGAGTCACACCCAGACCTGCTTGACCGGGACCGTGACTGTGTGCAGGGAACGAACCTGACACCCTTAGGGACACACAAATGGCTGGAGCCCCGTTTCCTATCCCGACATGTCTGTGGGTCGGGATTATGGGCACTGTTTAGCTGGGTCGTCCAAGGCTCCAATCGGGGTGGTGGCCAGGGTTTGGGCCTCCTCCAGAGGCTCGACTGGTGATGGACCTGCTCCCACCCTCACCGAATTTGCCAGCAGCTGCCGGACACACGGCAGGGCGCTTCCCCAGGAGCTCGGCCAGCTTCTCACAGTCATATCGGGGAAAATCCCTTCTGCTTCAGCAGGGAGAGGGGGAAAAGGACTAAAACGAAGTCCAGGGGCCCAGAGAGGCTAGGTGGCTGGCCCGAGGTAAGCCCGCAGGACCGCCACACCCCAGCACCTTGAAGAGCACCAGGCTGGCTCGCAGGGTGAGCTGCCCTGTCGGGAGGGCGGGGGGCGGCTGCCTGATCAGCCCGGAGCTCCCCTCATCACCACAGCTGGGGCTCGGCGCATCTGGAAAACCCCTTCCCACACTCCCCGGGACCCCTGGCCGTGGCCATGGCACGATGCCGGGGTGGATGGCACAGCTCTGACGTTAGTCTAACCCCAGGGCAAAATGATGCTCCGACGGGAGAAGCGACCGTGTTCTGTCTGCCCAGCAGGTGCTTTCTCCGGGGTCACCGCCCGCGCCCCTTCCTCTCAGCACGGCCTTGAGAGGACTTGGTGAAAATAGAGCTGCATGTTTTATGATCCATGTTCCTCGCTTGAAACTTTTCCAAGACGTGCAGTTATGTTAGCTTTTGCTTTTCCATCCGTCACAAGCGAGAGAGAGTCATTGCTGAGCCTCAGGAAGGAGGCCAGGGAAGGAGGCGGCTGGCGCGCAGCAAGCAGATGAGGTCTGTGAAACTGAGCTGCAAAGGCTTCCAAGGCGGAGGTATTTAAGGAAAACATGCATCAAAGCAGCCCAGCGTCACTGCCTTCTGCAAAGGCCCGATGACGTTACCGGGGCAAACGTTCCTGACAACGAGATGAGATGTGCGGCAATTTGTATATCCAGAAGAATTCCTAAAGCAACTGGCTTGGCTTTGCCGCCGCGAGCCTGTCTCCCGGACCCAGACTCCCCAGCTCCCAAGGGCTGTCGCCAGGCAGGCCACGTGCTCGCCAGCCAGGAGACCCTCCGGGCAGGTGCCCCTCCTCCAGCCTCCTGCCCCGACCCCCCCCCACCTTCCTGGCCACAAGCTGTCCTGGGAGGTGGGGCTGCCAAGCTGCACTTGGTCTTGGCTAAGCGTCTCAGGCTGGGCCGGCGTGTGAGATTGAGGCGGAGACGTGAGAGGAAAACAGGCCTGCAGACACCTGTTTCCTGAGCATCTCGAGGGTGCCAGCTCCGTGGGATCTCTGTTTCAGAATTTTAGCTGCTCTTGTGATGACACAGAGAGCCAGCTCACGCCTCCCCCAGTGCCCTTCCAGCTCGCCGGGACGTGACAATCTGCACGACATCTTGCAGGGACCCTTTTGTCCAGAAGAAGGGGGGGCCTGCCTCCGAGGTGTGGTCTGAGGGCGCTCAGGAGGGACAGCTCAGTGTTGCAAGCAGGGTTCCCACCCCAAAGTGCACTTTTTGTTTTTTATAAAATATTTTATTTTTATTTATTTGACAGAGAGAGAGCGAGAGAGCACAAGTAGGGGGAGCAGCAGAGGGAGTGGGAGAGGGAGAAGCAGGCCCCCCGCCGAGCAGGGAGCCCAATGCGGGGCTCAATCCCAGAGCCGTGGGATCATGACCTGAGCCGAAGGCAGTCACCCAACCAACTGAGCCACCCAGGCGCCCCCCAAAGTCCACTTTTAAAAAGCCGGAGGTCCTTTGCACCTACTTCCTCACCCTCCTAGGTCTTTTCTCATGTAAAACACGGTTCTCTTCATGGACTAGTGGCAGGGGAGGGTGGGAGACAGGTATCCCCCAGCTGGCTGGGACGCGGTCCTCCAGAGAAGCCAGTTCGTTCCAGTGTCACCATCCAGGGGAGGATGCAGGGCCCCCACGTGTGAGCAGTGACTAGGCCAGTGGAGACATGGGGGTGGAGTGCACCCCAACTCTCTTCTCAGCAGTGGGGTGACTGGTGCTGGGGGCCCAGGGGCAGCCTTCCCACTTCAGGGGGCAGCTACCAAGCAAGTGTGCGGCTGGAGGCTCCCACCCACGGGGGGGGCTGTATCTTTCCGTGGCCACAGCGAAAAAGGAGTGTTCGTGGTGAACACTAACCCCAGACCCCAGAATGGGCTTAGAGGCCTAGCTGGGGGAGCTGACTGGAAAGCAGGAGGGGAGCGAGCCGGGACACTGCCTCTACCACTGGGCCCCCAGGCACCGGGATGGGGCGCAAGCACAGCTGTGCTGGGAGGATGCTCTACGAATGCCAAGGTGAGGGCCGTTAGGAGGCTGACATTGAGAGCTTTTCAGGGTGAGAACCATTTTCGGACAGCAAATGATATTAAGGATCATCCTTAGGAGCTGTTATTCTCTGAGACAGGAAATGGCAGACTCTCATTCGGTGTCCCAACCTGTGGGCGGCACACATCTGGGGCTACAGCTTCTCTAGCGAGGGGCCCTCCCCCCACCCGCTCGGGGTCTGCGTTCAAATCCTGCTCAACCACTTCCAATCTGAGTCACTGAGCTGCAGTGAGGTTCCCAGAACAGGCCCTAAGTCAGAGGGGCGCTGGGGGGATTAAGGAGAACACAGACAAAGGCTCCGAATGTTCCAGCCCATGATGAGAACTCTAGGCGTGAAGCCCGTTCACAAGCAATGTGTTTGGACCGAAGACTGTTTGCACACGTGCACATTTGCCCCTGGACACAGGGACACGTTCTTGTGATGAACAAAGTCCGGTGCTTCTCAGAGCCTCACAGAGTTGGGCTGGTGGTTTGTCATCATGGACTTTCTCAGTCAGTGGGGGGGGTGCGGGGATGGGGGACTTCCTTCTCAGTTTTTTTATGTAATAAAAAAGATCTTCGTGCTTAAAAAACAAAGCAGAGGATTTTGATCCACGGCTTTAATGCTTAGGATCATTGCCAGTGCTGTAGAGATGTAAAGATAAAGGTCACAACATAAAATGTTATCATTCGGCCAGGCAAGGATCTGCACAGCATGATCTGCCCAGGGCAGCCCCACTGCCCCTTTGCCCCGTTCCTAGCTCCCAACACCATAAGCAGAGCAGTGCTCGGTGCTCCAGGGCAGGACAGAGCAGACGGACAGTCGGCTCCAGGGGGTCGGGTCGCCTGCTTACCGTGTTCACTCCCGAATCTTCAGCTCTCAGAACTGGACTCGGCACAAAGCAGTGCTCAACAAACATTTGGGAAGGAAGGAAGGGAGGAAGGGAGGATACAGACGACTCTGAAATGTAAGCAGAGGTTCTAGTCTTTGCAGAGACCTTAAGCTGGGTTCATCTGACCAGTGACTGTGAAGAGAAATTTAAGAGCATGGAGAATGCATCTGCCGCCGGCCATGCAGAGGCCAGGGATGAAGGAAGCAGAAACAGAGCGTATTGTGTTGACAGAGCAACTAGATTCCAACGTAACAGAAATCCTACGTGGAAAAGGGGATAGGCAGCGATCCATTGTAAATTACTCATCCTGCATTTCACTTCTCCGTTTCCTCCTTTTTTGAAGGTTTTTTAAAAAGCATAAAGATAGGGGCACCTGGGTGGCTGGTCAGTTCAGCGTCCGACTCTTGATTTCGGCTCTGGTCAGAATCTCAGGGTCGTGAGATCGAGCCCCGCGTCCATGCTCAGTGGAAAGTCGGCTTGAGATTCTTTCCCTCTCTCTCTGCCCCTCCCCGCCCCTGCCGGGAACAACTGCATAAAGATGAATGCTAAGATGCCAAACTACACCAAAATTGTCACCTCGTCACCTCCATGTCACAGCTTTGTCTTGGTGTACCTCCAAGCTCCCCCAGCCAACGTGGGCATACAGTGGCTTCTCCCCATCTGTGCCTGGCCGCCCCAGGGCTGTTTGCACTAGGGGCAGGAGTGGGGGGTAGGCCACGGCAGAGCCGACACCCTCACTTTGGACACCTCCCATTGACCCTTCCCCCAACCCTCCCCGCAACACAGACATGTGAACCAGAGGGGACCTTCCCGGACAGTCTGGCCTCAGAGTCCACAGCCCACAGCAGACACGACTATTGAGGTGGCCCAGCTAGGAGACAGGCCGGACCCCACACTGACCAGCAAGGGTGAGAAACAGTAGAGGAGGAAAGGAGAGGCGCCGAAGCTTTCTTGTGCCTTCCCCAGTGTTCAGTCCAGAAGGTGACCAAATGTCTCCACCTAGTGTCCCACACGACACATGGACAAGAAACCCTCTCTCTTGCTCCGGCTTGGTTTTAAACCCTGCGCTTACTTTTCATGATTGGGGAAGTAAACCTTACAAAGATGGATCCCCACAATATGAAATATTCTTTCTCACCCTTGCTAAAATCTAAATTTCACAACTAAGTTTAAAGGCACAAACCATAAACATTAATTCTAATATTAGATATTCATTTTACAGTATTAAAATCTTGCTTTCACAGAGTTCCAGATAAACAAAGCGACGTGAAATTATCTTCAGTAGGTACATCTGTCTTTGTCCTTCCCACCCCAACACCCCATGCCCCTGGTTATGTCTGAGCCCCGCTCTGCTGCAGGACGGTCCCTGGCACAAATCAGCCCGGGGCGGCAGTCCTCTCTACCGCTGGCGGAAACACTGCCTTTGGGCACTTAGGTGACTCAGTATGCAGCAACCAGCCAGCATTTGGCTTTACTGGGGTTTCAGCGGTTCTCACTAGGGCCATTACGAGAACCAGTAAATGGGGGTCTCTTCACGGAGTGGATATTACACAGCAGAGACAATGTATGACCTACAACAGTCTGTGATGTTGCAGAGGGAGATGGAAATCTAATTGGGAATGAATACAAGTTCCAGAAGATTGCTAACCACAGAATTAGCTTTTCATAAAGTTAAAATCCACGAAAATTAAATACTGTATTTCTTGGGGTATGTATGTGGCCCACAGGAAGCAGGAGATTTGGGAGGGCGGTTGCCTCAGGCTGGGGAGGCAGGGGGACGGGATGGAGGAAGAGAGTGCAAGCAGTCACATCAGTGTGCCCGAGATCATGTAGGGTCCATGGGGGTTTCCTACACAAATTGACTTCTAAAAATTAACATCAGAGCTGAGTGTGCGCCACGAAGCGAGGACTGAATTATCTAGTCTCTGAGGTCCAAAGACGGAAGGGAGGGACTGGGGCACCTGGGTGGCTCAGTCGTTAAGCGTCTGCCTTGCCTTCGGCTCAGGTCATGGCCCCAGGGTCCTGGGATCGAGCCCCACATCAGGCTCCCTGCTTGGCGGGAAGCCTGCTTCTCCCTCTCCCACGCCCCCTGCTTGTGTTCCCTCTCTCACTGTGTCTCTCTATCAAATAAATAAATAAAATCTTTAAAAAGGGGGGGGGAGGGGTGAGAAAAGGGCTCAGCTCTGCAGTGGAGGGAGCCCCCCTTCTTCACACATATAAAATGGTAACACTCCCTTCCCTGGACCCCAGTGTCTCACACAGACACTCAAACACTGGAGCTGAAGAGGGGCTTCCAGATTCCCAAAGAAGTCCTGCCAAAAAAATTAACAAAACAGGAGACAACAAATGTTGGCGAGGATGTGGAGAAAGGGGAACCCTCTTACACTGTTGGTGGGAATGCAAGCTGGTGCAGCCACTCTGGAAAACAGTATGAAGGTTCCTCAAGATGTTAAAAATACAACTACTCTATGACCCAGCAATTGCACTACTAGGTATTTACCCCAAAGACACAGATGTAGTGAAAAGAAGGGCCATATGCACCCCAGTGTTCATAGCAGCAATGTCCGCAATAGCCAAACTGTGGAAGGAGCCGAGATGCCCTTCAACAGATGAATGGATAAAGAAGATGTGGTCCATATATACAGTGGAATATTACTCAGCCATCAGAAAGGATGAATACCCAACTTTTACATCAACATGGGTGGGACTGGAGGAGATTATGCTAAGTGAAGTAAGTCAAGCAGGAAGAGATAATTATCGTAAGGTTTCACCATATGTGGAACATAAGGAATAGTGTGGAGGACCATAAGGGAAGGGAGGGAAATCTGAAGGGGGAGACATCAGAGAGGGAGACAAACCATGACAGACTATGGACTCCGAGGTCTCAGAGGGGAGGGGGGGGGGAGATGGGGTAACAGGGTGATGGGCATTAAGGAGGTGTCACACGCAACTAATGAATCATTGCACACTACATCTGAGACTAATGATGTGCTATACCGTGGCTAACTGAACATAATAAAAAAATAAAGAAAGAAAGAAGAAGTCCTGCCAAATCTTCACACTCCAGCCCTTCCCTTTCCACCCCTCCTTGGTTCAGAGACCCCTCACTTTGGGAACTGGAGGGTCATCTCTGTCTTCATTCCCAAGGTTCACACTTCAACACCGCCAAAGTTGCACCATATCTGTTAGCTACTAATCATATATTTTAACTCAAATGTAAAATAATTTTACGCCTCTTCCCATAGATGAGGAGAACATAGTATCTGTTTACCAAATGATGTGCAGTTCAATATAAAGTCACCAATGCATTCTCTTCTAACACTTAAATGCATTGTCATAATATCTGTATGTTTTATCTACTGTTAACAATTTTAAAATTGAAGCATTCCCAAGTATTTAACTTCTGCAAATTAAAATAACTATAAGCCTGCGGGACGCCTGGGTGGCTCAGCTTGCTAAGCAGCTGCCTTTGGCTCAGGTCATGATCCCGGGGTCCTAGGATTGAGCCCCGCATTGGGCTCTTTGCTCAGCAGGGAGTCTGCTTTTCCCCCTTCCTCTGCTGCTTTTCTGCTTGCTCGCTCTCTCTCTCTCTCAAATAAATAAATAAAATCTTAAAAAAAAAAATGTAAGCCTAAAAATACAACAGGCACTTGAAAAAGAATTGCTTCTCTCCAAGTTACTAAAGTAGTGAAAGTGTTTCTTTCGGTTACTGAAACACCGACATTACTTTTAAGCCAGGCCCCTGATTGCACAGAATTATTCATATGCTACTTGTAGGTACGTACCCCACCAAGCATGCTACATCCAAGCGCTAAAAATTTTATCCACTCCATTTTGTCTTCGCAAGGATCCAATTGCAACAACGCTCTGAAGTTCTCTATTGGCAGGCACAAAGTTTTCCATTTCTGCTCAAGATCTGCTAATTCCACATACTGCTTGTGGCCACACTGTAGAGAAAACACAGTATGATGAAATTCCTAAGTTTTTAAGTCTGTAAGTATATATTTTAAGTTTTAGAAACCCGTGAAATTAGATAATGCTTATGAATATTTAAACATATCCCAAGCGCCCAACCGCATGCAGGGAAAAGATGAACTCTGGTTCACGACATGGTTAGCCCTGGGAAAGCAGGGTGGGAAGGTGTGCGGCAGGAGGAGCGCGGGCAGGGAGGGGGCAGCAAGCTGATATTGGCCTGTTTTACTTCTCAAGAAGAGAAAGGCCGGGGCGCCTGGGTGGCTCAGTCGGTTAAGCGGCTGCCTTAGGCTCAGGTCATGGTCCTGGAGTCCCGGGATCGAGTCCCGCGTCGGGCTCCCTGCTCGGCAGGGGGTCTGCTTCTCCCTCTGACCCTCCCCCCTCTCATGCTCTCTGTCTCTCATTCTCTCCCTCTCAAATAAATAAATAAAATCTTTAAAAAAAAAAAAAAAAGAGAAAGGCCTGAGACGCAAATATGGCATGACGTTACGACTGGGTAAAACGGGCATACACAGACTGGGTATGGGATTCCCTGCTGTCTGTGCAAAACACTTCACAGCAAAAAATGAGCTTCAGTAAGTAAAATAAAAACGTTTAAAATCCAACCCGCTAAAATAAGTCAATCAGAGAAAGACATGTATCATATGACCTCACTGATATGAGGAATTCTTAATCGCAGGAAACAAACTGAGGGTTGCTGGAGTGGGGGGTGGGGTGGGAGGGATGGGGTGACTGGGTGATAGACACTGGGGAGGGTATGTGCTCTGGTAGGCGCTGTGAATTGTGCAAGACTGTTGAATCTCAGATCTGTACCTCTGAAACAAATAATGCAATATATGTTAAGAAAAAAAAAAGAAGAAGAAGAAGAAGGTAGCGGGAGGGGAAGAATGAAGGGGGGGAAACCAGAGGGGGAGACGAACTATGAGAGACGATGGACTCTGAAAAACAAACTGAGGGTTCTAGAGGGGAGGGGGGTGGGGGGGTGGGTTAGCCTGGTGGTGGGTATTGAGGAGGGCACATTCTGCATGGAGCACTGGGTGTTATGCACAAACAATGAATCATGGAGCACTACATCTAAAACTAATGATGTAATGTATGGGGATTAACATAACAATAAAAAATTTAAAAAAAAATCCAACCCGCTAAATGTGTTAACAGTTAAATGGAAGAAACCTTAAAAGTGAAAAGAAATTCCTTCCTTCCATTTTTTAAAATCATCTGTGAAAATTGGTAATGCTTGTATCTGTTAATAGCATTCTATGTGAAAAGTTCTGAGCAATTTTAGCGTGTTTTTCCCCAAGTTACCCCTTCCAATGGTTATTCATTAGAGAAAACCTTGGAATCATCCTATTTTCAGAAGTCAGTGTACCACAGAAGCATGGTATGTCAAATGTAGAATAGGGACAAATCACTTTAAAGACCAAGGTTATACCACTGAGGTCACTTTTACTAACACGACACGGTCATTAGGAACGCCAAGCCTGACTGGGTGATACCCTCCCGATTAACTGGTTTCTCTAAAAGCAACGTGGTGGGGCAGGTGAGGACGGCCCTCGGTTCCTGGGTGAGGCCATGCCAGGAAGGATCTCGCCCCCGCCCAGGCTCTCTGGACCACACTGCACACCAGACGCCAAAGGGCAGTCTGTTGTTCAGGGGAAGGCGGCAGCAGATTATTTCTTTAGCACGTACACAATTTTTACAAGCATATTTCAAGAAGAGACTTGCAGCCCCCATTCGGGAGTTGAATTTCCAGACTTTTAGTCCAGCAGCATCTAGTGTTTTAATTTGGTATTTAAAAGCAATTCTATGGGCGCCTGGGTGGTTCAGTTGGTTAAGCAACTGCCTTCAGCTCAGGTCGTGATCCTGGAGTCCCAGGATCGAGTCCCACATCGGGCTCCCCACTCAGTGGGGAGTCTGCTTCTCCCTCTGAACTTCTCCCCTCTCATGCTCTCTCTCACTCTCTCTCTCTCAAATAAATAAATAAAATCTTTAAAAAAAATAAAAATAAAAATAAAAGCAATTCTATTTCACTTGCCTACCATCTAATCACGAATAGCTATTTGGGGTTCTTTAAACTAGAAAAAGGCCACTGAACACAGCAGATTCCTCCTCTGAAGAAATCTGGCAGGTGTGCGCCGGGAAAGCTGGCCTTGCAAAGGTGAGCCGGCGAGTCTGCCACATGCCACGCAGCGGCCATGCTATATCTCGTGAAGCTGACGGAGAACAGAGATCCCCTCCTACCTGCTTGTGCAAAACTTTCAGGAGTCCTTGAGTCAGGCCTGTGTCTGTTTTCTGAGTGGCCACGGGCATCTCGATTCTGTCCTTGACAGGAAGTGGATCTCCTCTAGACAAAGCTGAAAAATACCTAACGGCAACAGACATCTTTGAAGGCTCATCAGTACCCAGAAAACACTGGAATTCACGCGGTTTCTTAAACAAGCCATGAGCGTGACAGTGCCCAGGACACCTCCAGGGACACCAGAGTCCGAGGGCAGGGCTGCAGTCATGGCTCCTCCACTCCGATCCCCAACCTAACCCTCTCTGCATGCCTCAGTTTCTCTGTCTGCAAAGCCAACAATGGCAGGCCCTGTCGTAGGGCTCCTAGGAGTAGTGAGCTCAAGCTGCAACAGGCTAGACATGCTGCTTGGCACCAGGCCATCGGGGGGCTCCTGAAACATGTGCTATTCTTATCAAGCACACGCTAGGAGGGGTCCTGACCTGCTGCCAAAGGAGGTGGGAGGGTTCAGGACCCAGGGTTCAGGACCCAGTGACCCAAGGGCAAGGTCATGGTCCAGTCATTCTATTTTGACAGTTAGTGTTTGGTCTTCCCTTCACTTGGCTCTGCTGCTTTCCAAGGGGGTTGACTTCAACCATCTCTGTTCAACCCTACAGGGTCTCGGATCAGGGAAGTCACATGTCTGCTCCGCTGGGGACCAACCACTCCACTCCATGACGTCAGATGCCATGCCTCCCCCCCTCCCCCTTCACTTTTGCTGCCTGGTATTTTCTTTAGTATTTTTTCCCCTTAATTGTTCCTTTCTGGGATGCAGATATTAGTGCTTATACTAGGGGCTGGGGGGTATGGAAATAGCTTAGGGCAACAAGTCAGGAGGGGGCACACACCGGCTTCTGGCTGGTGGGGACCAGGAGAGGGTGTCAGGTGTGCTAGAGGTGGCCGGCTGCTGAAGCCACGTCATTCTCCACTCCAATGACTAACACAACAAAAAAGAAACAATATACTCATGAAAACGAATAGTGTATCATCCACCAGGGCCACAGGCCATCATGTAAAAGATATGAATAATTAGAAACATCTCTGATTATGTAACAAAGATAGCTGTTGATAAATAGATACTTGACAGGCTAAAAGAAATGTTATACCTCATCCCCTTTTCTCTCCCCATCCACATTTTGTTGACTTAACAGTTGGAGGAAAGTCAAAACAAGGGCAACAATGTGGGAGACGAAGGTGAACAGGAAGATCTAAGGTGACAGGGAGGGGGCATGGGGGCATAGTTTTGCCATATTGTTCCTAATTAGGGTTTTCACTTATTCCGGGGACTTTATTCCTTCCTCCCCCTCACCGATCAAACCACAGCGTCTAAAGCAGTGGTTCCCAACAATTCTACCCCCGCCCCCCCCGGAAGGCACTGGCAATTTCTGGAGACATTTTTGGTTGTCTCCAGAGGGGATGGATGGTGCCTCTAGTGGGTACAGGTCAGGATGCTGCTAAGGGTCCTATTACGCCCAGACACCCCCACACTGCCACCTTTCCCTCGTACACCCCCCCAAGCAATGATCCTGTCCAAAGTGTCAGCAGTGCCAAGGCTGAGAAAGCCTGCATTAGGGGCGAGCCCCCTGGTGCTAATCTCCTGGAGGCGTGTGTGAGCGGGGACCAGTTCTCACTCCAGTCATATGCATGAGGCACTGGTGACAGACCCTAGCTGCAGCATGACTAGCGAGGCTGACTCATCTCCACCACCTGAAAGCCTCCTCTGTGAAGAGGTTAACCTGAATGCCTCCTGCCGTCTTCCACAGCAGGTACCTTCCTGTGATTCCTGGTTCTCTGCTTTGTCTTTAGTTTTTTTTTTTTTTTCTTCTTGTCACCGCCCCTTTGTTGGTATGCTAGTCTTCTTCCCGGAATGCCCTTGCCTTGTCTTAACCTCAAAGACCAATGTGCCCTCTTCTGAGCAACATCTCTCCCTAACAGATTCTCCTTTGTGACAGCTGGGACACATCTGAGCCCATTTCACATACACTGCTTAGTGAATAAAGCTTGCTTTTTCTCCTAAACCCTAAAATTGTTCTTGAGAGAAATTAAGTGCATGGAACATCCAGAAAGTGCTCAATTACGCCTTTTAAATTAAAGTGAAGCTTAAGTTAAAATAATTTAATGTCCCGAGGAAAAAAAATGATTCAATCTTGGAATGTTCTGTTGACTACAAATAAACTCTCGTGTGTCCCATCTTTTATTGATGCTTGGATGATGGTTAAAAACAGAGGCCGTAATTTTTTCGGCAAGAACCTTGAGAGAATCTTTCAGAAGCAACTGACAGAAGTGTCTGTCACAAGACAAAGCACTGGATTAATAGGTAGCCTTGTGTGGTGGGTTCAGTAAGGGCCCCAAAGACACCCAGGTCCTAATCCTGGAATCTGTGGATCTTATTTTGCATGGTGTCAGGGACTTTGTAGATGGGAGAGAGGATTCTGAGATGGGAAAATTATCCTGAATTATCTTGATGGGTCCTAAATGCAATCACAAGCGTCCTTGGAAGAGGGAGGCAGAGAGAGAGAGACTTGAAGATGCCACACCACTGGCCTTAAAGATGGAGGAAGAGAACATGAGCCAAAGAATACAAGGAATGCAGCTCCAGAAGATGGAAAAGGCAAGCAAGGGATTGAAGTCTCCCTAAAGCCTCTGGAGAGAAGGCCTGACAACTCGACTTTAGCTAAGTGAAACTGATTTGGGACTTTTGGCCTCCAGAACCGTAAAGAGAATGCATGCCTGTTGTTTTAATTCATCAAATTCTGTAGTTGTTACAGTTGCCACAGGAAACTAATTCACCTTGGTTATACAGTTTAGAGAAGGTCAGTGAAATCTGACATGCTGGTTACTAAAACATTTAATTTTTTTTAAGATTTTATTTATTTATTTGACAGAGTGTGTGTGCGCAAGCAGGGGGAGCTCCAGGCAGAAGGAGAGGGAGAAGCAGGCTCCCTGCTGAGCAGGGAGCCGGATGTGGGGCTGGATCCCAGGACCCTGGGATCATGACCAGAGCTGAAGGCAGACGCTTAACCGACTGAGCCACCCAGGTGTCCCAAAACACTTAATTTTATACTGGCTCTTGTGATCATAAAATTGAGTTTCTAACTCTGTCTACTGAAAAGGGACGAAGAGCTTTCCTTTCAAAACGAAATGGGGTTTATTTTAATGGTTCTAAAGTCTGTTAACTTTGTAACCTTAAAATTATGAATGCCTGTTCCTGAAAATAGGATGTTTGTTGCAAGAAACAGTGAAGGCTCATTTGCCTTCAGTGAACTAAGCTGAGCAAAGTTTAACCTTATAGCGGCCTTGGGATAATTACCCCAATATGACCTCCGTTGCTTTGGTTCTAATAAACTCAACCAGATACCGAACCCTGGGAGGATTCTCTAGGATGAGGAATTTAGCCTTACAAGATTCCTTACAAAAGTCATTTTACAGGGCGCCTGCGTGGCTCAGTTGGTTAAGCAACTGCCTTCGGCTCAGGTCATGATCCCAGGGTCCTGGGATCCAGTCCCACATCGGGCTTCCTGCTCAGCGGGAAACCTGCTTCTCCCTCTCCCTCCGCCTGCCACTCCCCCTGCTTGTGCTCGCTCTCACTGTCAAATAAATAAATACAATCTTTAAAAAAAAATCATTTTACAAATAAAATAAAGGGACTGCAGTAGTTTGATTTTGTAACACAATGCAGAAACGTTTTTGCCCAATGCAATTGCTTTGTAAGTATTAGTCTGAGTAAATACCACTCTCCAACAATGGAGCTGTCATTACTTTGTGGGGAAGTGAACATTTTGCAGTAATTCCTGGGAAGGTCAATCGACCATGATGCTTCCTAGACAGACATTCAGGTGCAGACACCACCAATGCGTCCGAGCAGTGCTCCAGGTGTGGGGGCAGGAGGCGCGAGCCGTCTCGCGGACCGGCCGGCCATCCCAGGCGCTTACCCCGCGGACCACTGCAGCACGTCGGCGGGCTGGGTGCGGATCGCAGCCTTGGTGAACTGCTTCAGGATGTCCGGCAGCTCCGGGGGAATGCGGATCTGCTGCGCGCAGAACATGGTATCGGGAAGCGGCATCGCTCTCCGCAGACCGGGACCAGGCTGGGAAGAATCAAAGTGTGCTGCGTGGAGGGGGAGGACGGGCCGGTGAGCCTCGGGGCGCGGGCGCCCCCGAAGGGCCGGGCCGCCCTGCCTCCCCCGGATTTGGAGCCTGGAGGGGGGACCCGGGTCTGTGGCGGGGCCGGGCTTGGGGGCGGGCCAAGAGGCCGGCTTCGCGAGGTCCGGGCGGCCGGCGGGGGCTCTCACCCGCTCCTCCTCGGGCTCTTCGGAAAGTGAGGGCCAACTGCCCCTTCTAGCGACAGCCGGGAAGCGCCCCCGGCAGCAATTGCTTCACAGAGGTATCCAAGCAACCGGGACGCCTGATGGCCCCGCCTCTTGGCTCCGCGCAGGCGCACACGCCTCGGGCCAGGCCGGGCTGTCGCAGGCGCGGGCCTGGGAGGCGGCGCTTGCGCAGGTGAGGCTCCGGCCCCTTTTTGCCACTAACTGGCAGTTAAGGGCGGCAGGAGCTGAATGTTTCACCTAGAAAAGGACCTTTTGATCGATTTCCCACTGCCAAATGTGAAGGGCGAATTCACGAAGGACCCCCCTCCCCCACTTCCCCTTGCTCTGGCTACGTGAAGCTTAAGGACGAGATGACTGTCGTCCTCGGTAGGAAGCCGTTACAATCATGGGGTCTGGTCGATGCAGGTAGCACGAGCCCCGCCCCCGAGCTCCGCCCACTCCCCCTGCCCTCTCAAGAAGGACCCTGGCCCTCCTTCCTCCACGGCCTCGCTCATCCTGCTCAAGCCCCTGTCTATGCAGCAAACCGTCCCGGTCTCCAGACCTTCACACATGGCTGTTCTCATTGCCCATTCGTTCTTCCGATATAAGAGCCCCTCAAGAGTTTAGACAGTGGGCGATTTTCAGCTCAAGGAAGATTGTTTAACTTGTTTTCCTAAGCGAGACAGAATGGTTGAGCCTGATTGGGTCTAGAAAACATAAGCCGCGTCTTCTGATGCAGTAGCTATGGGTCGAAGGGTAGGAGAACTGCTCCGTTCTGGTGAATCCAGGGCAGCGTACAAGGTGTGAATCATAGCTGCGGCTACCCTCAAACCCACTCTGAATGAATGAAGCCCTAAAGCCCGCCTTCCCCTGCTCACCTCCGGCCAGGAAGATGGAGAACTAGAATGAGCTACTGCCAGGAGGAGTCAATGACAAGCCCTTCCTCCTGCCCTAGAGGCATCACCCCCAACCGTGACTCCAAATTAACAGCACTTCCAAATTAACAGCACTAGCAAAAACTGAAAACAGTCACTATTTAATGTTGATACAATATGGGAAAACAAGGAATCTCATACAGTGATGAGAGAGTATTAATTAGTACATTTTGGGGGCCATTTGGCACTATATTTTGATGACTTAGCAATCGACAGATTTATCCTACAGAAGTACTAGCCTGAGTATATAAAGTAATGTGGACAAAAATGTTTACTAAAGCACATAGTAAAATGGGTAAACTGTCTTTTAGAAAACTTAAATCATAATCTTATCCACACAACAGAATACAATTCAGCCAGAATTTTAAAATGAGGTAGCTACTTAAGTATTGACATAAAAAGATGTTCATGAAATATAAAGAGAAAAAAAGCACCCCATAGAGCAGAGTCTGTGATAATAGGAGTTGAATGTACATTTGCCCATAGCACATTCTGGAAGCAAACACTAAACTCCTGACAGGGGTTACCTCTGAAAATTGGCACATAGCTTTCAAGTTTTATTTTAACCATATACACATTATTTTTATTGATTCATCCATTTATTTACTCGAGTATTGACTGCTAAATATGTCCCAAGAACTGTTCTGAAATATAGTAGTAATCCCCAAATAGTTTTAAAAAAATCTCTGAAGCTTCAAGTGGGGTAAAACATACAAATATAAATAAGACAGGAAAACCATGTGATGTGTTAATACATACGAGAGATAAAACACAGCAGAAGAGTCAGGAATGCCCCAGTAGCTGCAATTTTAGGAATGACACTTCAGTAAAAAATGAAGAGCTTGGGGAGAGCCTAGATGAAGAACATTAAGGCACAGCAAGCAGCAAGTGCAAAGGCCCTGAGGTTTGACCTGTTCTGGAAGCAAGGAGGCTCCCAGGAGCACAGTGAGCACAGGGGGCCTTAAGGCAACTGTGAACTTGGGACTCTGAGTGTGATAGTTAGCTCTCTGAGTAGAGGACTAATGTGATCTTAGATCTGAACACGATCATTCTGGATTCCGTGTTGAAAATAAATGGAAGAGAGACAAGAGAGTGTGGGCAGAGGCCGGGAGCTCAGGAGAAACTGCAGCGACCCGGGCAGGAGAAGGAGGGTGGTGCTCTGTACCAGGATGGTAGCAGTAGAGGTGGTGCAATGTAGCCAGAATCCGATTCATTTTTGAAGACTTGCTGTCCAATTGTATGTGAAGGTTGGGAGAGAGACAAGGGTCAACGGTATTACCAACATTCTTTGTTTAGCGATTTTCATCCAATTGCTTACCAACTGAAATGGGGACGTTTGAGAAAATAGATTTGGGGTAGGGGCATCATGAGTTGTGTTTTGGACCGAAGTTTGAGATGTCTGGAAGAGTCCACATAGACAGGTGCACAGACATGTCTGGAGTAAATATGTGAGTGATCTGCATACAGATGGCCTTTAAAACCACGAGAGTTGAGTGAGATCACCAAGTCAATGGGTGTAGGTAGAACTGAGGTCCCAGCTGAGCTGGGCTGACAGGATAGGGTCAGTGAGGGAGTTTGGAAAGGAGAATCCAGACAGGCAGGAGGAAAATGAGGGGAACGCTGTGTCCTGACAACCAGGAAAATGGTTTCACTGGAAAGAGGAACCAACCATTTCAGGTGAGAGCTGAGAAGGAACCACATCATTTAGTGGTGGCCATTCGCGACCTTTACAGGAGCAATTCCAGTAGAAAAGTGCAGCAAACATCTGATTGTAGCAGGGCTGGAAAAGGAGAGGAAAAATTGGAAAGAGTGAGTAGAGATAGCTGTTTGAAGGGCTTTGTTGGAAAGGAACGTGAAATGGAGCAGTTGAAGGAGTTAGTGGGGTGGAGATTTTTCTTGTGGAAGAGATGATACAACATCTGAATGATGGGAATGACCCACCACCACTTATGAGGGAGAGGGAGAACTGCAGAGCAGTGCCTCGAGCAGGTGAGTACTGTGATCTAGTGAGCCCGTGCAGGGTGGGGGGACCCAGGGATTGCACGTGGGTCCGGGGGCAGTGTGCATACGGGGCACGCACGCTGGAGGGGACGTGTGCGGCCTGCACAGCCTGGGGAGCGTATGGGCGCAGGTGCAGGTAAGACAGTAAATTGACAATGTGAATTTGTGAAGACTTGTTCTGATTGCTTCTGTCTTCTCGGTGAAATAGAAATGAAAAGTCATCAGCCAAAAGAGAGAGAAGAAAGGTATGAAATGACCCCTTAGAGAACATATATGAACACTGGTTATTACTTTTTGAGACTGAGATGTAATTAACATGCAATGAATTGCACAAATGTAAAATGTACAATTTAAGTTTTAGCATATGTATACATGTCAAACCAGAAGCACATCAAGATAACAAACACATCATCCCATTTCTTGATGCTCCTCTTAAGTCCCTCCAAGCCCCTCCCCACCGATCTGTAGGTCTGCTTTCACTCAGCATTGAGACTTGTCCATGCTGTGTATATCAAATTAATTGTTTTTTTTTTTAATTGCTGAGCGGTATCTCATTGCATGGATGGTCACTTATCTATTTACCTGTTGATAGGCCTGTGGATTTCCAAGCCTGTTTCCAGCCTTGAGCTATTACAAATAAAGCTACTAGGAATGTTCATGTATGAGTCATCATATGGACTTACTTTTTGCTTGGTCAATAACTAGGATTGCTAAGTACTTATTGTAATGTTTTCAGAACTGCCCAACTATTTCGCAAAGTAGTTATACCACTTTGCTTTCATACGTAAAAAGAGAGATTTCAAAAAGATTAAACCGTATAAAGCAGTGTAAAGGGGACTTGCTCTCCCCAGGCTCCTGGTTGTCGCTGAGTGAAGCACACCGCAGGAGGCTGGAGCAGGCCTGGGGCACGGCCGAGCACAGTACAGAGTGCCCAGGGGGACCCTGCTCTGCATTCCTCAGGGCATGCTAGTCATACCTGGACTAGAACCTTCTGCTTGTTTTTCTGGCCCTTTCCACTCTAAGGGGCTCCTTGAAGGCAGACACCATACAGCGATTCAACTGTAGTGCTCAGTACAGTGTGGGAAGGAAAACAGACACCAAAGCCAGAACACTGTGGGAGGAGGAGGGGAGAGAGTTACCTCCTCAGACCTTAATCCACTTACGCCATCAGTGCTCTGTTGGCAACAAGAGGGGCTCTACAGCGCGGGGTATGAGGGGCATTACCGGCCACTTTCTGAGATCCACCATGCAATTTCCTTTGCTGTGAAACTTCAACCTCACAGATTACAGATGCCCTGTGGTTCAAAGAGCATTTCTCCTACCACTGCTGCGTTGAAAGTAAAAATGCACTTGATTAAAAAGAAATTTTAATAAAGTTTTGAACCTAGAAACAGAAGGATCTGTTCACATGGGGCTTCATGCAATTCCTTTCTTTTTCTCTGAGACTTACAGTCAACTACATAAAATGGACTTGACTGGTTTTACTCCAAGTATCCACTTAAAGAGAAAACCTGGTGAGGCTTTGGCACGTGGATCCTGTAACCAGGTGCTGAAGTGGGTAGCATCTTGCCTGCAGCTCGAGAAGAGGGCCTTCACTATTCCCAGTGATGCTGGTCTATTAGTACGGTGAGGGGGCAAAGGGGAAGGGATGTGTTCTCTGCAACTCTACTTTAGAACTTAGAACAGAAGAGAGGAACTATAATCACATGTAACTTCTTTTTCTATGTAACTATATTAAAAAATACCTAGATCATCTATACCGATTAATAATGCACATTTCTGTAATTCTGAAGCAATCTTACAATGAAAAAAAAAAACAAAAAAACTAGGCTACAACTAACATTCACTTTATTCAATTTTGTTCTCTTGACTTAGAAGGCAACAAACCACCACATAAAAAAGGGAGCATTTTAGAATATATACACATAAAATTGGTCTGGGTATCTAAGGTGTTTGCTTTAATAGAAAATTGATGTCCCAAATAACTACGTGTTCTTTTTTTTTTTTTTTTTTTTTTTTTTTTTTTTAAAGATTTTATTTATTTATTTGCGAGAGAGAGAATGAGAGACAGAGAGTACGAGAGGGAAGAGGGCAGAGGGAGAAGCAGACCCCCCGCCGAGCAGGGAGCCCGATGTGGGACTCGATCCCGGGACTCCAGGATCATGACCTGAGCCGAAGGCAGTCGCTCAACCAACTGAGCCACCCAGGCGCCCAATAACTACGTGTTCTATTTACCCTCTAAGACAGTCACTCCTAGGCCTTACAGTCATTACATTTCCATTACGGTACTACTTTACTCTCATGACAGAACGAGGCACTCATACAAAACAGATGGGAATGAAAACAGATATACACTGTCCTAACTTTACTGCATCCATGCCAAACATATTGCTAGAGGTTTGAATGAAACCCTTACCTAAAGTGGTTGCTTTTAAAAATGACACAGGGCAGTAAGAGGGAGAGAAGGAAACGTGCCCAAATTAATAAGGAGATACAGACAGCCTGAGGGAGTTAGAGAATCTCCACAAATGAGGTTTTTAATAATACTTTGGTGGCAAGACATTTTACTTCTGTCTCTTCTTGATGGGAACTGAGTAGGCAACATTCTAAAGGAGTCTTTTAAACATAATCATTTCATTTTACAATGTATAAAACTGGTCATTAGAGCTTAAAATACTCAATCCTGAAAGTGAGAAGAATAGGTAGCTAACTTGTGAAGTTGAAAAAAGTGCCAGTGTTCTTAAGACTGGCGCTACATTCTCGTGTGTGTGCGCACGCGCACGTGTGTTGGGGGGGTGTAAACACAATACAATGGAGAAATGTCCACTGCTTCTTTGTTTTAAAAAGTCATGAATTCAACCTAAATTCAAGAGTTACATTTTAATAATAGCATTTGCCAATACAGAAATGACATCTCTAAGACCAAATCATTTAAGAAAAAGTTATTCTCTATTACTTGAATAAGGGAAAGAAAAAAACACAAGAATCCACAGTAATAAGTTGAAATAAAAAATTACTTTTTGTTTACATCTGGAATTGAGATGTCCAATTTCCACTGTTTCTCCAGCAAACAGGAAAAAAATCACCTAAAAACATGGAACTTTAAGGCTAGCTATACATAAACTTCACATTGGCATTTTCTTCAGTTTTCACCTCAACTATTAGTATTTAGTAGTTTAAAAATCAAACATAATTTGCTAATAAGGAACAACTGCACACTTCATACTATGACCATTTGATAAGTGGTCATGTGAAACTAACTCCCAAATGTTGATTTGTCTTCAATTTATAAAGTTAAAAATAAAGCAAAAAGGTCCTTCCTAATTAACTTCCTTGAAGACAGGTAAAATGAAGCAAAACTATGCTATTTTATATTAAAAAAAAAATCTACAGGAAGAAGGGCAGCAATACTAGGACTTTCTGAACTAGAGGTTTCAAATGTTTATAAGACTGTTGGTTAATAATAAAATCCTGATGCTACCCATGTAAATATTATGCCAGCAAATGCTTTCCTTACGGAAGTATTCATCTGATCGAAAAGAGGACAAAGCACAACTGAAAACCAAGAGGAAATCCTTAAGTACAACAAGATAAAGTTATCACCAGTGAAATGGAGGGCAACTTTTGGCCATTCATACACATTCGTATATAAGTTTGGTTTGGTTTTTTTTTTGTTTTTTTTTTTTTTACAAAATATCTGGTAAGATTCATTTAAAATTCTGTAGAATAACAATTTTTAATCTTTTATGGTATCTGCCTAGAGCTCTTCCTGGTAAAACAGATAAATGTGTTCCAATGACTTTATATCAAGATCTACAAATTCTCTGAAAAATTAAAAAAGAAATTTAAATTAATATAATCAAGTTATGTGACCAATTGATAATATTTTTCTCCCAAAGAGAACAATTTATATAGAAACACACCACAACAGGTGGCATTACATTTTAAAATGCTCTTAATTTTTTAAAGTAGGACTAAATTTCTAAGTAAAGGTAGGGTTAGCAAAGACCTTATTTCAGATTACAAGAGAAAGGACTACTACAAAGTGCCAAAAAGTGTAACACTGAACCCTAAGTCAAGCTTTTTTTTTTGATACTGATGTTTTAAAAAATATTTTTAAAGTAATCACCACACTTTGGGAAAAATTGTTGAAATATAAAACAACCAGAACATGTTTGTTTTGGTAGCTTATGTTTGGCTGACTTTAATATTTAAAAAATCTTCAGATTAGACTCTATACATTTTAATACTATATGGAAACTCTTTAAGAGTTCCTGAAGACCTATGCTGTCCATTTTTCTCTGAGAATTTCTAGGTTATTATTCAAAAGCAAACACCACCCTTACAATATACCATTACCATTAAATACTTGGATCATGTGCCCAACTGTTCTATTTCTCTAAACTCCTTACTTGAAGCTTTGGTTATAAGGGGAAACCAGATTTATAAGTATTCAGTTTTCTGAGATTTTACAACACATTTCCAATGAAATACATTCTTCACTCCTATGTTAAAAGGCCAGCTCAAGCCAGCTTCCTTCTGGACAACTACAATCAAGTTGGTTTTATTTGTAGTTCAATTCTGTAAATAAAAAGCTCTGGCAACTTTGGGATTTACTCATGGAAAACTAGGAAAAATGTACTCCCTAATCCTCACCGAACGGTGCACTAACCAGCAGGACCAGGTGTTCTAACCAGTCTTCTCTAATGCTGCTGGTCTAAGACCACAAACCATCTACATTTAAGAAACATCTCAGTGTGTTCTAATTCCAGTATGATGCATTGTTGGTGATGTTATTTTATAAGACTTGTGATCCTGCATGACTTCTGGCCACTGCTGCCAAAAAGGAAAAAAAGACAGCTGTGTATGGAAAAGGGGGGCTGGAGGGAACTAATGAAAATGTTCTTGTGGACTTGTTTTCTCTAAACACAGACATGCCCCTAACAAGCACAAAATCCCAACCCCTAATGCTGATCACTAGGAATATTAAATTATCAAAATTAAAAATAATTTCCTCACCTAGCACAAGATACTATACAATATTATAAACACAGACATGTGAAAAAAAATCAAGCAGTAGAAAATGTACAACAGCTTTGGTGCTATACAAAATAACTTCCAAAAACGAATGACAGTGAAGCACAGAGTTCATGTTCTCTTACCACAAACACTCCACTGCTGATTTCTACTTGTTTCCTTTCAAGTTCTTGGTGAGGTCTGAACAGCCAAGAAAGACAGAATGTACAGTTTACTTAATACGAACCGCTAGGAACACCATGATACTTGCGCTCCAAAAGACGTCATTAAAAAGTCTTGCCTTTGCACTATGGCTCTGTGGCACGTTTCCTGTCAAGATCACAGCAGGTCCAAAATAAAGTGACAACTAGATTTAATAAATTAATATACATTTTGTTTAAAGATGTACAATGCACATTCTGTTTAATCCAAGGTTTTAGGGTATCCAGGAACTTCTATTTACACATGTACAGATCTCAGACAGCTATGATGTCGGAAGATGCAGGAAGGGCAGCAGAGCCTTGCACTGCTGCTCTCTGAATGCTGAGAACACAAGTCAAATACAGTTAACTTAAAAACAATGCTGAGAGATCACTGGGAAAAATCTCCAAAGAGAGAAGTCCACAAAAAAGGACACGTAAAGGCAAGGGGAAGGTCAAGGTAGTTGAGACAACCACTTTATTCTTGGGACGACTGTGGAGGTGGCGGAGATGTGCCTTGTTTGCCAGATTTCCGTTCATAATTCACGAGGCGTTGGCCCACAAGGTATCTAGGTTGTAAAAACAGGGTGGTTACTCTTACATGATCTTACATATTTAAACATTCTCCCTAAGAGCAGCCAGTGATACAGTTTTTAAATGCAAATCAGATCATTCCCACTTAAAACCCTGCAATGGTTAGATCGGTAGAAGGGAGCTCGAGAATGAACACCTGGCAAGAGGCGCACAAGCAGGCACCTCACAGGGAGCTGCAGGCCAGTGGGAAAACAGGAGAACGGCAGATGTTGGAAGGTCTCAGATGCTGGGCAATGGAGCATGTGCTCTGGTCCATATGTCAGGGGTTCTCACAAACTCACACACTTGGGAGGTAAGGCACAGTAAGCTTTTTCAGGGGATTTCTCTGGTAAAGATATTTTATAAAACAGCTTAGTGGACAGATCCGAAGAAAAACAGACTAGAATTATGGCCTTCAGAAAGCTAGGTAGGGAGGCAAGTGGACCAGAAAACCTCTAGCTCTAGAGAAAAGGAGAAATCAAAGGGCAAAGTTTTCAATGAGGTCAAAGGGGAGATGGCAGAGAGGTGAGTGAATGCAAGGAACAGAAGGCAGGAGGTTGTGGCCCAAGAACAGAGCACTGTGTGTTCCTAACTCACATGTTATGATGAGAGGGAGGAAAGGGCCAAGGATGCAGCCGCTGCAGAACTAGAAACAGAAGTGACCATGCTGGAATGACAAGATGTCACATCCCCAGGACGACAGCAGTCATTGTGGAGAAGCAGTGGTGTGCCTCACTAAATGGGGGGATTGGCCTGCAGGTTGACCCTCGGAGGACAGTGGCTGACCAAGCTGAGGATGTCACAAAGAGCTCCAGGAGGCCGGGGTGACAGGTGCCCATTTGGAGTCAGCACTGCAGACTAAGGAGTGGCCTGTAAGTCCTTAGCCACCTGTGCAAGCAGGGGAGAGTGAAGCCAGCCCGTGACAGGGTGGCCCAGGAGCTGGGTCTTTGAGACCCAGTTTACTTATCAATAAAGTAAGAACAACAGTACCATGTCCCATGATCACTGTAAGAAACAGAAAGCATACAAAGGCCATGGCAACAAAGGCCTGGCATGTGCTAAAGACTCAGGGTAGAAACTTTCACCATTACTTTTTCTACCTTGACTTTCACCTACCACTTTTCTGCTAATAAATACTAGCCTAATGAGGTATTTTGGCAGTTTATGCCAAGTAGCTTAACGTGTCACTTTTTAAAACATTTCACTAATCCTACGGTTTCTTCATCCATGATCCCACTGTTTAATACTTTGTCTTCCCAATTCTTTTCTAAAAGTTTACGACTCCTTTCCACACTGTTCCCCAACTAACAAGTGGATTTTTAAACTGTGAGAATTTTATAAGTGTTTTAAACAATGACAACTGAATTGACTCTAATGTAATACACACAGCTCTACCTGACATACACGTCATCACAAAACATACCAAGTCATGTCAAGGGGTTAGCATTACGGCAATGAAAAGGCAATGAAAAGCACAGAAAGAAATGGTGTGAGTTAACTTGCCCAGGACCAAAAAGTAACTCAGTGGCAGAAAAAGGAGACTCTGAACACATCCCCCACTTTCCCTAATGCCCCAGCACCCTCTTGTGCCCTGGCCGGCCCCACGCACACCCCACGCTCAAATACTGCTAGAGAACAGGTAAACAACAGCACCCAAGATGGGGCCTCTAGGGAGCCTGCACTTCAACAGTTTTCTACATGAAGGAACAAATGGGGAGAGAGAAAAGAGTACACTGCGCTGCAGAGAGTGACAAATAAGAAAGACTGGGAGGGGGGTGAGAAAGGACACCGGGGCAGCTGAGCAGGGGAGCAGGCCGGGGCACAAGCACTGAGGAAGAAAGCAGCAGAAGCCGAGGCCGTGTCTCGTTTGCTTTCTGCCTGCAGAACTTACTCGTCATCCTAAACAAGCAAAGTGACACGAACTGACATTCATCACTGACATCCCCCCTCTCTGTTCTTTCTTGGTGGACAAAATTTTCTACTCTGACCGCCGAAGTGTACTTGTCCTTCTACTGCCAGCAAATGCTTTGGAGAAGCCTTGAACATCCTGAATTTCATTCTTAAAAATATTACTGTTAAGAATCCTCAGAGTAAATAAGGTGACCATATAATCTGCTGTCTAAACTGAGACACTCACAAATAAACGGGGGTATTGTTAACAAGGACACGAGATGGCACGTGTACACTGGGACTTTCCAGGCAAACCCGGATGGAGAGTTATAAACTCCCCTTCCTTGCTGGACACCACTAAACCAGAAGAGGACTCACCTTTCTGTCAGAACACGGAAGGTCAGAGGGCGATTATCCCCAGAAGGTGTTTCCCTTGGCCGCTGTCAGTCTCTCACTGAGGTCAGGTCACAGTGTCCCCCAAACAGAGGCCCTACAATACTTCTGCAGGGGCCTCACAGCCTCCCTCAGCAATGATCAGAGTAACCCAGTGGTCCCCCGCTGCAGGCAGGGCTGAGGCAGGTTGAGTCCTCATGCAGGCTTATTTTTATCCAAAACTATTTAATATATTGTCAGACCAAAACATTTGGAAACAGACTAAAAACTATTTGGAACGGGCATTAAAAAGTCTTCCTCCCCCTTCCTAGTTTCTCCCAGTCTTTTCATCTCCATAAATGGTAACTATGTATTCCCAGTTGCTTGGCCCAACTGAGTCCTTGATAACGCTTTCTTCACACTCAACATCCAATCTGTTAGCGAATCCTATTAATTCTACCTCAAAATATATCCAGAATCTGAACACTCTTCCCAATGATGACTTATATTAGAAAGAAAAATTAAAAAATGAGACATCTTAAGCTAGATGAATGGAAGTCTAGACTTACTTGTCATTTTTAATGTGTTCATAAAGGCGCTTGAACTGGCGGACCTGGAAGGACAAGATCCCCATCAATACCACAACCATCAGTAAAAATGGATAAATTCGCCGGTGGACCAAGTTTTGCATTTCCGCAGTAACACCTGTAAAACCAAAAAAGAAAAACTCTAAGTGTATGTGGAAGGACAGGGAAACGAAAATATGTTCTTCCCCTAGGAAGAAGGGACTGGTGGTGCTCAATTAAAACTGAAACTCGTGTGTGAAATGGAACGAGGCCTGGAGTGAGGCCAGAACGCAGCGGTCCCAGAGAGAGGAGCCTCATGAACCACGCCAAGGGGCGGGACCATGCTTTCAAGGCCACGCAGGAACCAACAAGAGGATGTTCACTAACGAGGAACAGTGAGAGTCATTCAAAAGAAAGGTCATTGTGGAGAGTGAATTAGTGGCGGAGGCTTCAAATTAGGGAAACCACATAGGAGGCCACCGCGGTTACGGTGAGAGCCATGGGGAAAGGTGCCGGATTAGAGAATGGATTCGGGAGGCTAGGTCAGCGGGACTTGGGGACCATTTGAGTAAGGAAGGCAGAGAGACTCAGGTGACACAGATGACCTACAAGGTTTCTGACTCATGCAGCCTGTTGGGTAACACTAGTCACTGAGAGGGGGAACTCAGGAGAAAAAGATTTGGAGGGGAAAACTTTGTGCTTATCATTCTGAACATATGCTGGGTTTAAGGTCCTGTGAGGACTCTTCAGCACACAATTGATAATATCTAGTTGATGAAGCATCACTAAATACCAGCCCCTCTTTGCTTTTCCTTTTATGGTAAAGAACGTTTTGAAAATTAAATATAACAACATTTTTCCTTGATTTTACAAGTATGGGATCACAGCACTTCTAGTCAGGAGACAACCTGAAGGAAATCTGTTCCTATTTTGGGGACAGTGTAAATGTTAATACTTTCTCACCTAGAGAAAAAAACTATACCAAGGAGCTTTATGATTCTCCAAATCTTGCCCTAAGTTGTCAAGTCTAAGAAAAATAGTCTTCTGAAATCACTGTTTTAGCTAGATTTATATTTACAACTTAATCATATGGAGCCAGACAGCCTATGATACTGGAAGTGACACTAATATAGTGGTGTTCATAAAGGTGCTCTCTTCAGCTCCCCAGCCAGCATTACCCACCTAGTAAAGGAACAACGCCGGACGCTATGACGTAAGGTACACACAGGGAAAGCAAGAGCACAGAGATCACTGGCGCTGCCAGTTTACGAATGATATAGTGAAGGTCAATGTTCCGGATGCCATTTGCATAAACCTGAAACATGAGGGAGAAAATCAGAACAAGGATACATGACAAATTCCTCCAATTAACAGAGCAATCGCTACTGAATCCAAGCCACAGGGAGTTAAATTTATTGGTTATTTTTCCCAAAGTCAAGACAAATTTTGAACACCAACCTAAGTATGGTGCTCACAAGTTTTTACAGAAATGCATTTACTTCCTTACACTTTGTAGTTAACTCTGCTGAGGGATAAAATAAGACACCAATCGAGAATCCTGACTACACTAGCCTTGCACCATACAATGCCAGACATATCCAATAATGTTAGATGAAGACCACATAACCTGAAACAACGGCACACACATCTTGTGTGAGTGATCTGTATTATTACTCAAAATTGCATTCATTTCATCTGAATATAAGAAAACATTATCAACAGGAAACATGTTCCTGAAAAGCCTGTATAAATGAAATTTTGACAGATCAAAGGTATTTTATATAAAAATTTAATATGAAAGAATTCTACAGTGAATTTTTTTTTTACTTCAAGAATTTCTACAATATTTTCATCATATTCAGAAAGTTCTAATGAACAGTACTTCAGGGGAAAGAACGAATGGAAGTGGGAAAACTTTGGGAATAACGGAAAATAAAGATGGTGTGAAGAGGGGGACAGAACAGAAGAACACTGTTCCTGTTTTCTCCCCAGCACTTGAACTTGTGGCCCCAGCAGAGTACCCTGCAATTCAACCCGATCCCTCAGGAATGGGCCAGAGCATTCAGATGTGCATCACAATAGGCTTAACCCTCCAAAGGCATGCTTCCAATCCAAAGAAACCTATTTAACCCAAATGCATTTAAATCAATGCAACAAGGCACCCCAGTGTTTCTCAAACCTTTTACTCAAACTTACACATATGTAAGAGAAAAGAAGGCGTCAGAGAGCAAAATATTAAAAAGATCAACAATGTTTCACAGCCTCCAACTGTGATTAAACCCTTATTCTTCACACTCCTTTGCAAGGGCCAGAGTCTCACCTGGAGACTCCACAGTGGAGAGATGCATGTGAACATACAGCAACTCCCTGGCTCACCCTACCTCCAGAAATCTCTGGGTTCAGGAATTTTTTTTGACAATTTTCTTGTGCATACTGAGCTGAGAACTACTGTCTTTATTTCCTATACATCAAAAGGAGATGTACCTTTACTGCTACAGAACTGTAACACCTAATTTATTTGGCACTAACCTAAGGATAAGAGTGTTGCCCACAAGTACATTTTCTAGACAATTAAAATTTAAAGAAGTATGTACCAAAATCTGTTATGTTAGTTATTTTAGATAGAAATCTTCCTGAAGTGAATTATCGTAATTCCCAGCCTATTATCAGAGTACAGAAGCACAATCTACTTTTTTCAAGGTTATCACCACAATGATCAAGTTATCTGACAGTTCCAACAATAGAATAATAGTCTTAGGTGCTATGCAGCTAGAATATTCCCAAACAGCTTTGCTTTTTCTTAAGATACGTGTTTTTATTTTTTATTTTTACTATTTTTTAAGGCTCTGGGATATATATATTTTTAAGTTTTTATTTTAATTATAGTTAATAACATACAGTGTTTTATTAGTTTCAGATGTACAGTTTCAGCTTTACTTTATCAATCTATTTTTTCCTGCCCTTTATTTTTAAAAAGATTTATTTATTTGAGAGAGAGAGAGAGAGAGAGAGAGAGAGGGCGTGTGTACAAGCAAGAGGGGCAGAGGAGAGGGAGAGAGAATCTCAAGCAGACTCTGCACTGAGCACAAAGGTGGACACAGGGCTTGATGTCACGACCCTGAGATCACGACCTGAGACAAAACCAAGAGCTGGATGCTCAATCAACTGTGCCACCCAGGTGCGCCTGCCCTTTATTTATTGTCTTGAACAGTAACCTCTTTACTCTACAACAGATTTAGAAAACTGAATACCAAGCCTACATCAGAACTCCTGCCCTGAAAAGAAATCATATATGCTAATTTTGGCCTTTACTTTAGACAGGGTTTTAGGTACTCTAAGCCACTGGTTAAACTTCAGATAAGGGAAGTTTTAAAATAGTGGCTGATGAAAATTCATGGTGATAAAACAGCGAACTGTCTTCCTCTTTAAAAAAAAAAAAGTTATATATGCTTATTAGAGAAAATGTGTAGAAAACTCAGAAAGGTGGAAAAACGAAACGTAAGCACCCCAGCGGCCAAGCACAACCTCTGCCACTCACAGTCTCTCCTGAAAGCTGACTCTGCTCACCTGCTCAATTACTGTTTTCAACCACCACTGAGGACCCATCAGTGTTATAGCTGCAATGATTTTGGCGTGCAGGACTCCAAGTGCCCAGTCCTAGGGAAATAAAACCATTTAAGATTTATTTATTTGAGAGAGAGCGAGCAGGGGGAAGGAGACAAGTAGGGAGCCCGATACTACGTGGAGCTCGATCCCAGGACCCTGAGATCATGACCTGAGCTGAAATCAAGCGTAGGGCGCTTAACTGACAAAGCCACCCAGGCGCCCTGGGAAATAAAAACCACTTAACAGATTTTCATTTTCAGCAATAAACCCAGCATAGAGGCTATATAATTTTCCTGCATATTTCATTTCAAACCAGAAGTTCTGCAGGATTAGTAACAATTTTACAGAAGACTAACAAACACTAGAAAACCCAGGGAAATTGCCCACCCTCCCCCACACCCGCACCCCCTACCAGAGCTCAATTTCATCGTTTCTAACAAAACAAATTCTAGTATATTTCAGAAACCTACAGTACTTTTCCAAGAGAATTAAGAAATAAATAAAACAGTGCCATAATTTTGTTTCATCAAACCACCTTAGGCTGCCGTGTTGGTTTTAGCCAAGCTAATTATGTCAAAATAGCCTGTGGAGCCATGTTCGGCCTAAAGAAACTATCCCAAAGGCTCACAGAGAGCTCCTAGCTCTAGTACTGCTGAACTGCTATTAGAACCTCCAGGGCCACACCAGGCTCCCCGCTGTGCCTCTGGCCTGCTCATGACAGTGTCCCACCCGTGCTCCACCGGGCAGCCGGAGTCATTGCCACCCCCACCCCCCACCACGTGATGACTCAAAGCCCAAATCAGACCACATAAGGGCAATTCCCTGCTTACAACCCCAAGGTCCTCAACATGGCACACAAAATCCTTCATAGCCTGGTGTCTCGTTTTGTTTTTTATGTATTATTTTATTTTTTAAAAAGATTTTATTTATGTATTTATTTAACAGAGAGCGAGAAAGAGAGAGAGAGAGCATGTGAACACAAGTAGGGGAAGCAGCAGCAGAGGGAGAGGGAGAAGCAGACTCCCCGCCGAGCAGGGAGCCCAACGTGGGGCTCGATCCCAGGACCCTGGGATCATGACCTGAGCCGAAGGCAGACACTTAACGACTGAGCCACCCAGGCGTCCTTTAATGTATTTTTTAAAAGATAACATGGAACATTTAGATCCATTCTTATATAAAACCAAAACCTTTTGCAGAGAAGGCTGGAGTCCGGACTACCAGCCCAAGTCCTGATTCCTCCCCAGCAACGACCACTGCTAACACTGGTATGTACCCTCCACATTTTTTCCCCTATGCATTTACCTGTATCTACACATATTCATCCCACAGAAAAGATGTAGTATCATTTTTATATGGATTTTGCTCATACCGTTTTTCCTTTTCATTGTCCACCATCTTCAGGCTAATGTTCTGATTTACTGATTTGGTTAGTATTCTGACAATCTTCTTCAAATGGGATCAAAGGTTGACGTATGCTCTGAATTCTTGCACATCCTAAAAGTGGCTCATCACTCTGACAAAAAGCTAAATGACATTATGCCAGGATATAGGAAGCTTGGTTTTTCTCCCTTTTCTCTCAATGGCCTATAGATGCTCTTCTGCTATATGGCTTGTGGTGCTACAGAAAAAAGTCCACTACCAATATGATTCTCTTTTTTGAAGTTTGACTTCTCTTTACCTTTAGAATTCAGAAATCTTACCAAGATATGCTCAAATATGTGTTTTTCTTATCAGTTTCATCTCAATGTCCACTTCACCAAATCTGATGAGTCCTTTAACATACAGAATCAGGACTTTCTTCAATTCAGTTAAATTTTTCTATTTCATTCCATGTTGCCTCATTTCTGCACTCTGGAGCTCTTATTAGGGGATGTTAAATTCCCTTCACCTTCCTACTTGTTCAGTTTTGCTCTGTGCTTGGCAGTGATCTTCCAGGAGCCCAATCGTGACTTCAGTGGTGACTACCCACGTCTTTAATTCATCTACTGAATGTCTGAGATCCATGTGATTCAGCATCACAGTTCCACTTTGTTTTATTGCCATTGTGTGTGCATACACACATACTCCCCTTAATCTCCTGCGTTTTTATTCTTCTGTTTGGATGCTCATGGCTTGGTGAGCAAGCAGTTCCATGTCACAGGGCATGTGTTCTGATTGCTCTGCCTGACCTGTTTTTCTGTTGTTGCTGTGCACTCCCTTAGATAAAGCATTTGGTTATTTTTCTCTGCAGGTTCGATGAGGCTCAGGTCTGTAACCTAAAGGACTACAAAAGGACATTTTAGCCCTTTAGACCTTTGGGAGAGCAAGTGCCAGTCTCCTACAGAGAACATGGCAAAAGCCTCCCCGCTGCTTCTCTGTGGTCCCAGGCTCCCAGGCAGGGAAGATGTGACCCACAAATTCAGCTTTCTTTTGGCCTTTCGGAGTCTAGAAGGCACCCAGGTGAGGTTCATGTTCACCTGAGAAGTCCACAGACTGCTCAAGTTCAAGCTCTTCAAAGATCCACCGATATATCTAGACCTTTCCCACAGGATAGGACACGTAATACTAGTTCCTCTGCTAGAATTCCAAGAGTCTAATCTCCCATAAATCTATGGCTGCTTGACACAGGGAAGGCAAGTAGCTTAGAGTCAGGAATGAGACAAAGCACACTGTTCTGTCAAATGTTAGAGTTTTATCCAGAATTTTAAAGATACCATGCTGTATATATCCATCTACAACCTGTATTTTTCTTCTACTTAAAAACATGTCTGAGGGCACCTGGGTGGCTCAGTCGGTTAAGCGGCTGCCTTCGGCTCAGGTCATGATCCCAGGGTCCTGGGATCAAGTCCCGCATAAGGCTCCCTGCTCTGCGGGGAGCCTGCTTCTCCTTCTCCCTCTGCCTGCTTCTCTGCCTGCTTGTGTTCTCTATCTCCCTGTCAGATTAAAAAAAACAAAAAAAAACCAAAAAAAACATGTCTGAGAGCTATCTATAGCAAAACATACAGCTCTACTTCACTCTTTTTAACTGCTGCACTAAGTGTCAAAGTAAAAATAGATCACATTTCTTTAGTCATTCTCTGCTGATGGACATCTGGGTTGCTTATAATTTTGACATTATAAAAAATGACACAGTGGAAACAGCCTTGGTTGTACTTCCTGCCCACATGTAAATATTTCTTTGCAGCAGATCTGGAAAAGTGAAACTGCTAGGTCATAAATATAAATATTCTTAAAACTGTATAGTTTCCAGTTACTCTGCAAAATGACAATGTTGGGTACTGTCAAGACCACCAAGGACACACATGTAATCGTGCAAGCTGCATTTACTGCTCACTGCAGTGAGGAGGAACACACAGTATGCAGAAGCTGGGGTGCTCACTAAGAATGTTAGAAAAGCTTATTATAGTATTTCAGTTTGTTTGAGGTGCTAGGAGAGAATTTAAGGGAGCAGGGCTTTGCTCTATGTCAAATCCTTTAGAAAGTGAGGTAATCTATACTGGGTCTCTTACTAAATTCTATCCAGAAGCAGGGACTGACTGAGGCTAAAACTGTCGTAGCCAATGATGTTAGCTGGGAATGGGGGGTTGTCTTCTCATTTCTGCGGTTTGGACAATGCTCATGTTTTGCCTGTGTTCAGACAGGATTATGAAAGGGTCTTGCTTTTGTCTGGCTCCTTTCACGGTCACAGAGTGGTCTTGTGTGATGCTGATGTTCTGTGAAATTGTTTCTGCCAGACAGGAGAACACCAAGGCCTAGCTGATGATGCTAGGCCAGCTCCTGGATACCAGGGGCTACTTGCTCTTTTTCAGTGCTGCACACTGCATAACATCAAGACGCAAACAGTACCTATTTGCTGCATTTGCAGTGATTACCGGGTTAAGGCAGCATCTGTCTGACCTCCTTCCATAGTAATGTTCTGTGTTTTCTTTTGGGATATCAAGTAATCTGTAAGAGGACACTTTGCCACCATTCAAATAACTACTTCTGCATTGTAGTGGTGTGAAACATGCCTGCAAATTCCTCTCCCATTAGGTGGTTGGGGTCTATAGCCCCTTACCCTGAATCTGGGCCAACCACTGTGTCTTGCTTGTATCCAATAGAATGTAGTGAAAAGCAATACTGTGGGAATTCTGAAATGAGGTCATAAAAGGTGGCGCAGCTCCTACCTTGTTGGGACACTCATTTCTCTCAAGTGCAGTATAAGAAGCCCAACTACCTTGACGCTAACCAAGCTGTGAGGAAGCCCAGTTACATCCAGGAGCTCCAGCAAACCAACCACCAATGTCAATCCTCACAGGTGAGTGATGATGCTTCCAAAGGATTCCTGCCACAGCTCTCACACACACTCCAGGGCGCCTGGGTGGCTCAGTTGGTTAAGCGACTGCCTTCGGCTCAGGTCATGATCCTGGAGTCCCAGGATCGAGTCCCGCATCGGGCTCCCTGCTCAGCGGGGAGTCTGCTTCTCCCTCTGCCCCTCCCCCCCCATGTGCTCTCTCTCATTCTCTCTCTCTGAAATAAATAAATAAAATCTTAAAAAAAAAAAAAAAAACCACATTCGACTACTGAGTCTTCCCAGCTGAGGCCCCAGGTAACATGGAGCAGAGACAAGTCTTATTTTCTAGCCCGCAGACTCTCTGGACACAATAAATGGTTGTTTTAAGCCACACAGTTGTGACGTAACTTGCTAGGCAGCAATAGTAACTGAAGACCCATCGACCTTCACCTGATGGGTTCCGTATCCACTGACAATCCTTGCTGGAATCATTTATTTTGTTAACTATTGCAAAATACTGATTTTCTTTTTAAAGATTTTATTTATTTATTTGAGAGAGAGAATGAGATAGAGAGAGCATGAGAGGGGGGAGGGTCAGAGGGAGAAGCAGACTCCCTGCTGAGCAGGGAGTCCAATGCGGGACTCGATCCTGGGACTCCAGGATCATGACCTCAGCCGAAGGCAGTCGCTTAACCAACTGAGCCACCCAGGCGCCCGCAAAATACTGATTTTCTAAATCTGTTAATTCCTCTACATTTGTTAGCTGGCATTATTCTGTAAAAAACAGCTTTCCTTCAATCCCTGATGCTATCTGACTATACTGCGATACATCTCTTATACAAAGACATCACATGTGCTTATTTCCCTCTCTCTCACTCTCCTCTCCGAGTCTGATCCAGAGCACACTGGATTTGAGGCAGTTCCAGACATATGCTCTATCTCACTGCGTGGTCTGCCCCCTCCTCCCTCCTAGAGTATCGTTTTCCTTTCTTACCCATTCCTCTATACTCTACTAGGTTGTCCTAGACATTGTCCCCTACAGAAAACCAAATCCCAACTCCCAAAACCAGGATAAATACCTCTCCCACATGATGCTGCAGCAACCTGTGCTTGCCCCAGTCACAGAGCAGCCTACCTGTTACCTGTCTGTCTGGCCCACCTGCCTGTAAGGTGCACAAAAGAAGTTCCTGCATTGGCCTCATTTCCATCTGAGTGAGTTATACAATACAGGGTTTTAGCACTAATGTAAATATGTGCTGTTAAATGAAGTTTTTGTGGAGCTCTTCATCTGGAAAGGAGAGGAAGGGAAATCCCACATAATTTTCATTTCCAGTAAATCCACTGTCATATACAAGAGGAAACAGAAACAAGGCTGAGAAGCCTCTGAATGACCGAAGCAGTGCCTAGCTCTTTCCCCTAGGATCTCTTAAGAATTTGAAGTCTATGATGCTAATTTCCGGCTCTAAATACTATAGAAAAGTTTCCCTACTAGCTTTAAGATCTTTTGTGACCTATATAAGTTCGTCAGAATGCTCTTTTTAATAAGCCTGTGACTTTGTGGGAAAACATGCTGTAATTATTTTAAAAATGTAAGTTACTGCTTAAAGTCTCAAACCTAAAAGAAGCAAGATATATCACCCTAACTAAAAAGTGGAAAGATCAATGCATGTTAGTTTGTATCTTTAAATATCATGTGAAGCCTAAATGAATAGTGACATTTCAACCTATAAAGACCTTTTAAAGGAATTATATGACCTGCATATTCTGAAGGCAATAGATTAAAATGCATTATTTAATCGATTTTATAAGGGTTCCTACAATAGAAAAAAATAAGGAGTCTTTCTAAACAAACCACCTATAATCATTTAAAAAAAAAAAAAAAATCAAGGATTTTTCTGATCCAAGGTCCACAAAGAAAAATCACGAGCAAAAGTCAGGCACTTACCTGCCATGGGTAAAAAAGAGGAGTCTGATCCAAGGGAACCCTCAGGGGAGCAACAATAACCAGTTCAAACAGGAGCCCCAGCAAGAGCGGGACAACTCCCGCCAACAGCACGGCAACTATCAAAGTCTTCATGATCTATTAGGAAACGAGGCCATGTCACTAGAGAGTCTTTCTGATTTTCAGCTAAACTATTCCATTTGGAAATTTATTTTTCTTCTTTAACCTGATGCCTAACAGAATATATTATTACCTCACATACATTTTATGTTACACCATTAAATGAAATTTGAATGTGTATATACAAGCTCAAGCTATAACAGAAGCATGAAATTATTATGCATTTTTGCTATAAAATTCTAAAAAATTCATTTTATTACATATATTAATCAGGTGGCTGTGCTGTTTTTTTCAATCTCATTCTCAGAAGTAGGCTTCTGTTTGTCCAAGGAAAGCTACTGATTATCCCAAGCTGCTATTCCAATGGCGGCCAACTCAAAGGCTGACCCTGAGGTGGACTGGTATAGGGAGAAGGGCTCTGTATAACCCCAGTGAAGGTAATTAATCAATCTGATCAAACTAGCTCCCTTCAGAACCCTCTATGGTCCAACAAAACTCACTATGATGACAGAAATGTCCTATATCTGTGTTGCCAATATGGTAGCCATTAGCCACATGGCTAGAGCCACAGCTCTAGAATTTGAACAAAGCAACACAAAATGAAAGTCAAAACAAAGAGAAAAAAAGAAAGACTATGAAAGCATCACTACAGAATCCTGATGAAGAAAGGAGTCTTTAGAGTGGCTCTGATGTCTGAGGACCTCCCTTTTTCTTAAGGTAGCCTCAATGAGTATGTCTGCTGTTTCAACAAGAGACTAATATGATGTGGGTGAAGATGCAGTACTTGTTTTAAATGGCATACTAAAGATCAAGAAGAGTATCAAATGAAAACTGGTATTAGCTGGTTTCTGTATTTTAAATATAGTTATGTGTCTCATTATCTTGTGGAATTAAATAGCAATTAAAGCCCTCTATTCATAATATAAAATAAATCTCATGTTTTTCTTTCAACACTAATATTAACCTTTCAGTGAAATCAAAATGTTTTTCTTTCAACACTAATATTAACCTTTCAGTGAAATGAAAATCTAAATTCAGATACAAAACTAGGATTATACAAAAGAAGAGGCATAAGTAGTGACCTAAACCTATTTACCAGTCATAGCCAACATCACAATCAATAAATCACCATCTTACACTGCCATTTTTTCCCCCACCTTTGTGCAACTAAGTACTTTACTGAGTAATAATTTCCATTACTTACTACACTTTCACATTAGCCAAGACATTCTTGAATTAGCAATAGAATGTGTAATTAAAGGAATCCCATTTATATGAAAAACATATAAAACTTAATCCTGAAGTCAAGATTTTACATATTCAAATAGATCAAAAAATCAAATTTTAGAAAAAATATCTTAAAGGAAATTTTCACTTAAACTGATTTTAAATTCTACAGAGTATCTTATTCTTTAAGAATTTCCAAAACAACTTTTCTAATTGCATTACTTACTTAAGGGCCTAACTGGATCACTTAATAGCATGATTTTCTTTTGACCCTTGAATACATCTGACACATCTGACCATGGTTCTCAGAATGAACCAGAAAGCTACTACTGTCTTAAAGGAATAGTCCTTCTAATTAAAAAAAAAAAAAAAAAAAAAAAATTCTTTTTAAAATATAAACAAAAAAAAAAAAAGAAAAGAAAAAAATTTAAAAAAACGACTGAAAAAAAATATCCACTACTCCTGTCATATAAGATCAGTTCTTTATTAGAAAAACCTACCATGAGGGACCACTCTTTAACCTTCTGGAAGATCACTCTGCGTCCCTGTGGCATCCATGCCACGAGCACCGTCACTGCCCTTATGGTGAGCCAGCAAACATAGAGACCACAAGCAGCTGTGTAGAGCTCATGAATTTTGGCAGTCCCCGTCCAAAATGACATTAACCAACGGCCAGCAAATACTGAAAAGAGAAAGGCTGATAAATGAGATATATGGCTATCTATGTAAAAACTGCCTCACATAAAGAGTGAATACAAATAAATTCTACCATGTACCAATAAAAATCTACATCAAGCAAGATGATTTATAAAGTAACTTTCTTCACATGGTTACTCCTCAATAAGGCTAGAGAAAACAGCAAGGTCCAAATGTCTTGTGTATTTTTCTATGGATTGATTTCCTCTTAATACAGTACTATTTATTATTTTCAAATACCTAAAAGAAGCTAATGGCTGTGCTGAGCATTTTCCATGTATTATATCATTAATCCTCCCCAAATCCCCCAAGTAGCCACTATATCTCCATTCTGAAGATTAGGAAACCAAAGCTCAGCAACAGAACCTTGCCCAACCAAGGTCATGTGCGGGTGGAGGCTGAATTTGAACTCATGCCTATGTGACAAAGCTCATGCTCTTGACCAATGAACCACACTGCCTCCAATTAAATTAAACCAGCTCATCAACAGTTAAGTCTTACAAGCCGCAATGCTCGTAAGACTTCTTTGCAACCTCCCAAAATGGTTTGGGTGTGAAGACAATTTGTTTTTAAAGACAAATGTTATGCGAAACAAACACATGGATAGATAGATACAATTTCACATACTTCTAATCAAGTGTTTTTGAGAGGACAGGGTTAAGTTTTTAATTTGTAGTATATTATCATCAGAAAGTAAACCATGGAGGGAAACAGCCTCCTTCGCCACCTTAAATGCATATATGACACCAAGCATTTCTAGGATTAAACATGACTATGTTCTTCCCATTAGATGGTGAGATTGGGTTAACAGGGAAATATTCAGTTAACAATATTTAATGAAATTAAAGTACTTTTACTGCCAAATTCAGGTACTACGTTTCCTTCAAGTTTTTCTTAATATTTCTGATAAAAACATGAAAATGGAACATAAAAACCACAAATGTAAAACAGTCCAAAATTCAAAAACTAAGTTTTCTCAGCAATATGTTTACTACACTGCACCTAACCGTTAATCACTTTGTCATTTTAACAGCTGTGATTATGAGTAGTGAGGATTTAGCAAGCACAGTTCTAAAGGTCAAAGTCATTATTCAGAAACTTGCAAAAAAATTTTTATCACCACTTGTCGTTAAATCACAATTCCTACAGATTAGAGAATATTCTCATTATTTTTAGAAACCTCACTTGAAATTATATTTTCTACTTGCTCCTTCCTGACCTTATTAGCCCTCATGGAAAAACTCAAGTATTTCATACAAATTTGATTTATAAAATTATAGAGGTAGTGCTATAATCAAGATACTAACTCAATATACATTTATGTGCTTGTAAGAGATGAAAACTATCTTCCACTTAATGATTTTTTAAGCAGCCAGCATGTATCAGTATGATTTAGAATTTTCTTGCTTGCTATACACACTAACTGGGAGGGTGGGGGCAGCAAGCTCTTCCTGAGACTTTGTCACTGGCTTTGGACTCGACCCCATTTACCTCTGACCTTTGCAGAACATGACAAACTATTATATTCATCCACAGTGTCTTACTTGTTAGATAAGGAGACGGTGTCTAGCCAAAATTTAAAGATTAGTATTTTTGAATACCAGATGATAAAGGGAAACAGTCTGACTTTATAAAGTGTCTAGTAACACCATACAGTGGACTGGAAAGATACAGTGAGGGCAAACATAATTAACATCAAAAGACTGGCTTGAAAAAATGATTTAAGTCACAGATAACTTTTTGAAAACCCATTCTATAAAGAGACTATCTCCAAGAAAACTGAGCGACCACATATACTTTACTTCTAAAACTGAATCAGGAATTTTATCTTGATTTTGTTCACCCCTCTGTTCCAGTACAAATGACTCCAAGGAGAGGGGGAGCCCTAAAAAGATCAATATCCCATATTCAATCAAAAATAAGGGGCAAACTATTTCAAGTTTATACTTGATGAAAGATACAAAGCATCTCACGTCATTAGCTCATACCTGGTAGAGTAAGGCAGATGAGGCTGGCAATCAGTAAGGTTATACACATGAAGACAATCAACAAAAAAATCTGTAAGGCAAAACATAAGACTGCATAAATGGTTCATGTGCTCAACATGACACCCCTCAAAGAATCAGCACAATTCTCGCAGTAAAAATAAATTGCCTATATTTCCAGGTTTCCTTCCACTTCACATAAAAAGGCATTTTTATTTTAGGTAAAATTACCATAATTTTGGCCAAAAGAAAATATTTGAAATATATTTTCATATAGTCAGATACATCAGCAAGTAACAAGTAAATATATTTTTTAATCAGAGAGCATACAAATAAAACATAATCAGCTTAAATTTTCCCTATTAATTAAAACTAAAAACATTCCCTTTTTAATCAAATTCTCAAAAACAAGTTTTTATGAAAGGAGAGTGCTGTCCAATTAGAACTTTCTGTGGAAGCTGCACGGCCCGACACAGCAGCCACCAGCACAAGTGGTCACGGAGCGCCAGACACACAGTCAGGGTGAACGAGTAATGAAATTTTACACTGCATTTACTCTGGTGTAATCCCACTAGAAAAGTACGTTTTTTTTTTCTTTTTTCAGCTTTATTGAGGTGTAACCGACAAAATTATAAAGTGTACAATGGGATTTGCTGTATGTACACACTGTAAAGGGATTCCCACCATTAAAGTAATTAACACATCATCATACCACATCCTTACAAATTGTATTCACTTTTAATTAAGTTTAAATGTAAATAGCCATGCGTAGCTGGGGGTTCCTGCACTGAGCAGAGCAGATAAAAAGGGAACACACTAAGAGGAAAGCAGCTGCCCCGGGCAGAAAAGGAGCAAGGGTTGCTTGCCTTCTACCTTACCAGGCACCCCTCTTCCCCTGCCCAGAAGGCAAAGCTCTAGCGGGAAGACTGAAAGGGATGTACAATCACACTCTAAAGAGGAGCCTTTAAGGCTGTCAGCTTTCGCTGCTTAAGAAACCTCCTACCGGTTGTCTCTGATCTGGGCCCAAAAACACCTCTAAGAGCCTCATCTCCCAGGACTCCTCCCATCTCTCACGCTCACCTGCATACGCCCCACCCTCTAGATACACTTAATTCCCTGCAGTTCCAAACCTACCATGTCTAACCTGCCTCTTGGTTTGGCACGTGCCTGGAGTGCCCTTCCGTTTTTCCATTTTGTTCTCTGTCTGGCCTAACCTTAGAGACTTAAAATCATCACCTCCTCCACATGGATTCCTGAATGCCTTCCAAAAAAGCGTTCTGTGGAGCAAGGAGTGACCAACTGTGCAACAAGTTACCATATAGCAAGTGAGGTGAGGACTAAGGCCTGAGGATCAAATTTAACAACACAAAAGCCACCATGGCGACCCCTGTCAGGAAGAGTTTTGGTGGAGTTTGGGGGGAAAGTTGTGCTGGGACAGGCACTTCCTTAACCAGTCTGGTCTTCAGTTTCATCAGATGTAAACATGAGATTACTACTCCCTTGCAGTATTGGGATGGACAGTAAGTGGGAAAAACATTAGAATGCCCATTCCAGTTCCTGACACATAGCTAAACTAGATCAATAATGTTAATTTCTTATTTTCACTAGGGTCTTTAACACTGCTGCTCTCAAACAGCAGGTAGCAAAAGCACACAGAATCCCAACACTATGATCCATCTCTAAAATCCGACAAACTTACCTGATATTCACATGTATCAGGCTGCTAATGGGAGGACTAGGGGTTCTTGTCAGGAGACTGTAAGATAGGTCTATACAGAGGACTACGTGCTAATAGCACTTTTCTCAAAAGACATTTGAAAAAAACTTGACTTCCACTTCAGTCTTATAGTACCTACCCTGAGTGGAAAATTTAAAGGCCGACGATAAGGCTGAAAGCCAACCGGCCCTCCTTGCTGGAGTATGGCTTGGTGGGCTGCATGTAGGCCTTCCCCCACCACGGGAATAGCGTTGTTATTTCGAGCATGCTGATTATTGTTAACTTGTTGATTTGCACTGTTCTCGTTTTCTTCCTGGTCTCCCAATAAATAGGAATGAAGATCCCTGTGTAAAAATTACATCCTCACTTCAGATCAGAATAAACAGCAGACATGAGACTTACTTTCTTATTATTACTTAAGGTAGAAAATGTACAAGTAGAATCTGTACACAGCAATGTTAAGTACTTCATTCTGGTCTAAATGTTGGTACCTGCTTTAAAGTAAACCTTTCCAAATTTAATGTTAATGTCCACAACACCCCACAATTCAGCTCAGCTACCATGTCTGCTGTGGCGTGGAGCTCAGCTACAACCTCCAGACCACACTTCAGTCATGGCAAACATGCCAGGGCGAGGAGGAGGCAGCTTGGGGCAGGCAGAGACAGGCACCTGCTCAACCCAATACAACCAAATGCAGATTTCACGGTAAGGTCTCTGCAGAATACCACATATTTTCTGAAAGAAACATTTAAATTACAAAGATCCAACTTTAAAATAAGTATCTAATATGGAAAGCTTGAAAAAAATAAAAGGCAACGTGTTGACTAAATGCCGGAGAAACCACTTGCCAGGATAGGACTTCTAAAATAATCAGGATTGGGGCGCCTGGGTGGCTCAGTCAGTGTAGCTTCTGCCTTCAGCTCAGGTCATGATCCCGGAGTCCTGGGATGGAGCCCCTGTTGGACTCCCTACTTGGTGGGGAGTCTGCTTCTCCCTCTCCTTCTGCCCGCCCCCCCGGCCCCACTCTCTCTTTCTCAAATCTTTAAATAAAATAAAATTTAAAAAATAATCAGGATTAAGTTGGTTTGCTTTTAATGCACTGAAAAAAAATGTTTACTTATACCCTGTGTAATGCAGTCAAAGAACCTGGGCCAGCAGCAAACCTCTGTAAGAGGGTAAAAACATGCATACCTTCTCCATAAAAGAACGGACAATAATAATTAGAAAAATAAGAAAAATTAAGAATTAAAAGAACCTGCAGATACCACTAAATGGTCTCTTCTTAAAACTATTTCCTGAGGTGGCGGCGGGGGGGGGGGGGGGGGGGCATGGAACGTACTCTGTCAGAAGGGTTATCATGGGCCTACTTACAGCAAGTATCCAGCAGTAACAGTCCATGCTCGCACAAGCCCTTTCAGCCACTGCCGCGTGTGTCCCTGTTCAAGCAGCGCTGGCAAGACCACCTGAAGCAGAAGCAGCTCAAGGGACAGTTCACTCACTGGAGCATCACTAAGACAATTAAAAACAGCTGTAATTCACAATATGAATCTATTTTCCATTATAACTATATCAAATGTTAAACATCTGATGGGAAAACTCCTTGGAAGAGTCTTATGAACTCACTGTCGTTATCACCTCTCCCCCACTCTCCCTTGAAGCCAGCAAGGCTTACCCCTCCGACTCCTCCAAAACTGTTCCCCACAAGGATCACCAATGACCTTGGTGTCATTAAACCTGATGATCAGTCGTGGTGCTCACCTCACTTGCTGTGTAGCAACACGTTACACAACCGGTCACTCCTTGCTCCTCAAAACACATTCTCCCTAGATGCCTTTCTAGATCTGTTAGTTGTCCTTCAGCTCCCTGGGCTGGAGACAATGAGGGTCCCAGGCTCTGCTCCTCTCTCCTCTCATCTATGCATGCTCTCTGGATAAAAGCAAACTCATGTGGCTTAAAATACCATGTTTCTGTAAATTTCTATGTACCACTCAGACATCTACCCTAACTCCCAACTTTATACCCCAAGTGCCAACTCAGTGTCTCCTATAGACATTAGACATCTTAAATTGATCATTATCAAATTTCCACTCTTCCCTTTTAATCCTGTTCCCCCACAGCCTTCCTCACCTCAGTAAATGGCAACTCCATCTTTCCAGATGCTCAGGACAGGAACTTCCATCCTTGACTGCCTTTTTTTCACTCCACACTCAAAGAGTCCTACTGAGTGGACTCTAAGAATACCCTAAATCTCAATTCTCATGACCTCCATGGCTACTTCCTTCACCTAGCTACCCTCCCCTCCCACCAGGATCCCTGCATTATCCTCCCAGCTGGCTTCCTGCTCCTGCCCTGGCCACCCTGAGCCAGTCTCTTCTCATTCCAGCAGCCACAGTGATACTCGTTAATCTGCACCAGATCACTCTTCTGTTCCAACCTTTCCAAGAACTCCCTAAATCACTCAAGTTAAAGCCAAAGTGCTTACACTGGCTTAGGAGCCTCTCTAGGATCTGACTTCCCATGACCTTTCTGACCTCACAGCCAACTACCATGCTTTCCTTCTACTCCAGCCGAACTGGCCTTCCTGCTGCTCCTCAAACAGACCTCAATGTCACTGCACTTGCCCGACCCCCTGCAAGGACACTCTACCGCCAGGAATCCACATGGCTCACTGCCTCAGCACTCCTTCAGGGCTTTCCTCAACTGTCCCCTCCTCAGGTCCCCATCAGTCACTTCTAAATTACAACCCCATTCTGACCACTCTCTCTATTCCCTTTGTCTGCTTCATTTTTCCCCACAGTATTTATGGCCCCTGATATACTATACTATGTTTTATCTATTTCTATGGCTGTCTCCCCCTCACTGAAATGTAAGTGCTACAAGAACAGAATTTTCCTGATTCTGTTTTGTTCACTGTTATATATGTAGTGCACAGAAAAGTACCAGGCATATCATGGGCCCTCAATTGTTTTTAATGGAAGAATGGGAGTAAAAACCACTATGTAGTCCAAAAACTTTGCTAAACTTCTAGGTATAACTGACTACTAAAATGGGTCTATCCTAACAATATCTAAAGCCAAAACCTGTGCTTCCTGGTTCCATGACCAGATCCAAATACATAAGGAGGGAGTAATGATTTAGTTAGGGAAAAACTCAGAGAATAAAACCTTAATTTGGATTTTGAGGAAAGATAACAAAGCTTGCCAGGCAAACAGGGGGAGGAAGGTTATTCCAAACAGAAAGGGAAAAACAAGGGATAGCTAAGTATTTTAGGGAGACTTAATGGAGGGGAACATGGCTGGAGAACAGAATTCAAGTCAGACAATGCTGGGACAAGACGCTGGAAAGTCAATGTGAGATTATGCCAAGCCTTGCCTGTCTTTCTAAATGACCCAGATATTATCACGTAGATTATGGAGAGGCAGGGTGTTAAGGATGGGTTATAAATGGAGAAGAAGAGGAAGGCCTAAACTAAGGAAGTGGTAAATCAAGTTGGATTAGATAAGAGATCTTTTAAAAGGAGACTTGGGGCTCCTGGGTGGCTCAGTTGGTTAAGTGTCCAACTTTTGATTTCAGCTCAGGTCATGATCTCAGGGTCCTGGGAGCAAGCCCGTTTGGGACTCCATGCTTAGCAGGGAGTGTACTTGAGGATTCTCTCTCCCCCTCTCCCTTTGTCCCTTCCCCCACTAATATGCTCTAAAATAAATAAATAAATCTCTAAAAAAATAAAATGAGACTTAAAAGATTTAAAGACCAATTAGAAATAATTGGGTGACTCAGTCGGTTAAGCATCTGCCTTCAGCTCAGGTCATGATCCCAGAGTCCTGGGATCAGGCCCCGCATCAGGCTCCCTGCTCAGCGGGAAGCCTGCTTCTCCTTCTCCCTCTGCCGCTCCCCCTGCTTGTGCTCTCTCTCTCTTTCTGTCAAATAAATAAAATCTTGAAAAAAGAAAAGAAATCTGAGGAAGAAATCCAAATTTCCTGGCAGATTTCTGTTCAGGTAACTGAAAGGATAATGCAAGTCACTAAAAAAAGGAATACACGAGGAGTGTTCATAGAAAACAGGTTTTTGATGACTTAAGCTTTTAAATCAAAAAGATTTTATAACCATAAACCTTATATCTTACTTTTAATCTATAATTAACTATACAACTATGGTGTATATGATATGGTTTTCATATAAAGATGTCTGTGGCTAACATGCTCTCATTAAGTATGGTAAACATTTCAATGCTGAACAAAGGCACACTTCATTTGCAGAAAAATAAGTAAGTCTTCCTTTGGAAAATGTAAATGCTAAACTAATGCTTATATAATCAAAAATGGCCAAATTCAACTATCAAATGATTTCCAGTATCTGTTTAGAAATGAATGTTTTAAATGTATGGACTCTGGATATCAACAGAGATAAATTAGTAAAGCTTCCAAATTTCAAAAACTCACCTGTAGAGCATGACATTGTATGGAAGAAAATTAGGCAGCAAACTCTTAATTATACGTATAGGAAGCCAGAGCATCAGGAGGACAATGGAGCCAAAGACAATCTGCAGTAAGAAAAAAGGCATGACAGCACTGTAAATCATTCCCATGAGAGACAAGCAGGCTCCTGCACATACCCAACCGATACACAATCCAAGTCTACACCCACCCAGGGTCCAGAGTGTTCTCACTCCACACACTATATACTTGGGTCACTCTGTGAAAAGAATGCATTCCTAGGGAGGCTGCTCCTCTCTCTCTCTAGGACACAAGGGCTCAAACACAGGAGCCACAAAGGATAATCACTGCATGGTATGTGAAGAGAGAGTCAGAAACTTACAAAGAAGGACCAGAGTTGTCTGCAACTTAATAAATCACTTGTAAGTATTATAAGACATGACCCATATTAATGGCTACAAACTTCCCGAACAGCACAATATTGCTTTTTAAATTTTATTTTGGAAAAACTTAAGTTTTAACTAGGTAATTTCTTCTTCCAGGTGGGAAGAAGCCTTGACATACTTCTGTAAGAGTTTAATTTAAGGGGCACCTGGGTGGCTCAGTCAGTTAAGCATCTGCCTTTGGCTCAGGTCATGATCTCAGCATCCTGGGATTGAGCCCCGCATCGGGCTCCATGCTCTGCGGGGAGCCTGCTTCTCCCTCTCCCTCTGCCTGCCTGTCTGCCTACTTGTGATCTCTGTCAAATAAATAAATAAACTCTTAAAAAAAAAGGGGGGGGGGTGCCTGGGTGGCTCAGAGGGTTGAGCATCTGCCTTCAGCTTGGGTCATGATCCCAGGGTTCTGGGATCGAGTCCCACATCGGGCTCCCTGCTAGGCGGGGAGCCTGCTTCTCCCTCTGCCTCTGCCTCTCTCTCTCTCTGACTTTCATGAATAAATTAAAAAAAAAAATTTTTTTTAAATTAAAAAAAAGAGTTTAATTTAAAAGCTATTAATGAATCTCCACTGCTCCAATGCATATTAAATGTAATTCAGAAACCCATAATTAGGCAATTATACTACTAAAAAACTAGAGGGCATTTTTGTCTTAGTAAACATTTTATTTATGTTATCGAAGTAACCAATAAAACAACTATTTGACAAAGAAGTTCTACAAGCTTTGCTAAACATAAATTATTCAATGTATCTACTCTACCAGTCCCTGACCCAAAAAATCCCCAACAAAACAAAAGGGTAGCACACTTTACTTAAAAATCAATAAAAAGGTATGCTTACCACTGACAAAATAAATCTTCGGAGATGCCTATAAATGGGCAAATGGATCATTTCTTGTACTGGATTAAAATCTGGATCATTCAAATTCCTTAGAAACCATAAGACGCCAGGTCGAAGTACCTGCAAATATATATATATGTATACATATATATATTTTTTTTTACCAATATCTTCAGACTCCATATATGAGCTAAAATATTAACATAAAAATAAGCTCTTAAAATTTTGGCTTCATAATAAAATGGGCCCCAGAAAATTCACATGGCTTTCCTATGAAAACAAGTTCCTAAATCAGGACCTATATGAAAACTATCTTGTGTTTGACGTCCTTTGATGCTTTTCATCATTCAATGAAAAAAAATTTATTAAGTACAATTTGTCAAGAAATCTAAGTCTCTGAGGTGAAAAGTAAATACTTTTTTTAAAAACACTGTCACTATATTGCATCATCTCGTAAAAAAAGAATTATGTTGCAATTTATAAATGCTCTAAATAGAAGATCTGATTCCAGTCTCACACTCCTGAGAGGAATTATCTTGTTAATTAAGAAACCCTAAAGCTTCTCAGCATTTTCATTCTACTGTCTACATCTTTTTTCCCTTTCTCAATGGAAATCATCAACCCAAGAGGCTGTGGGTGATAGGGCAATGGATGAGTCTGGGTATCAGCCCTGGGTGGTTCAAATTCACTGAGTTACCCTGTGTAAAGCCTCTCAACTGCCCAAACTGTATTTCTCCATCTTCCAAGTGAGGGGGTATACGACCTCTAAGGTTCCATCCAGCTCCCCAATACTAGGATTCTGTACCAACAAAAAACCACCACACCGAGGAGATGAAAAACTTCATGTAAAAACATTTTATCACTTAACAGTGTATTTCAGAGATTATACATAATTACAGTTTTGAAAAGATTAAGTTAGTCTCAATCACTTGTTTCAAAGAAAGAATACAAGTTTTATCTGCAAACAGACTTTACTGAACTTACACTATATAATTCAGGAGAACATTTTGACCCCAGCCCGCTTCTTAACTCCTCAATATCTCAAAGAACAAAGTACACCAAGAATAGCATTAAGCCTTGATGCTGTTGTATTCCATTCACAATGGATTAGTCAGCCTCCTCCGGCAGCCCTGCACATTCTCCTCCCTGCATTTCTCCATCACCTCTTTCAATGTAGAGTAAGCTGACTTGTCCGATGGCTGTGTTCCTTCCCAGGGTATACGATCAAGAAGAATGGGGATCCTGTCTTTGTTTCTTACTATTACACATCAGCACAGTGTCTGGCCCAGAGTGAACATGCAGTAATATTTGAGGAAAGAATGCACAGCAGCAAGTATACTTGTCAAAATTACTCATTTTTATACTTCCCACTGCATCAGAATGACTGAGCTTGAGACATATACTAATTAAATACTGACCCTACTTTCAGTCTCTTCAAATCAGTAAGGACTATATTCTAAAAATAGGACGAGTACAAGCACCCATCAGGTAAGTGAACTGGAATCATAAAGGACCCTCACTGTAATTCCATACTTAAGGTGCCTGATTACGTATCTTACATTTTGATCCTGCAAAACCATATCCCTTTTGGTATTTCCAGCACCGTTATTTCCTTGAATGAAGTCCAAGACAGACTCACATCACATAAAATTCCAAAAACTTGTATGAGAGGATGGTCGCAATAACTACCAAATAAAGCAAATGCTTTTAGTTTTTTCCCTCAATCTACTCATCTTTCAAACTCATAAATTTTAGAAATAATAAAACTTGTCAATTTTTGAGACAAATGACTAAAAAGAGTTTAAAGAAATAAAGCCAAACTCACGTATCAGCTATTCCTTCTTAGACAAAAATAACAGAGAAAATTAGTTAGGAAATCATCATAGCCTTTGAGGCACAACTTGCGGTTAAAAGAAAAGTCCTTCCCATAAATTTACAGCGTTGGCGTTTCCATGCAGAACTTACCTCTCTCAGCAAGAGGATGAAGGAGGCGAAGTAGAACACATACACCATTCCCACTAGCCAATGCAGAAACATGGTAGTACCCGGAGCTGACTGAAAACTCAGTTCTCGATCTTTCAGAGTAGCATCAAACATTTCCTAAATCAAAACAGAACAGGTGAGAGACATTTGTACCACTTACATTTGCCAAATTAACATCTCCATCTTCCAGGAAGTGAATAAATCACTATGTGTATGGGTTGTGATGTTCTAGGACTACAGTTCTTTTAATGCCATTTCATGGTGTCACAGAAATATAAATGATGTAAGGCTGGATACTATTTCAAAGATGTATAATGACACTTTAAAAATTTAAATATAAGAAGAAAAGACTGATGAACCAGTTGGTGACTAAGAACTTTACTAATGCTGCTGAAGAACCATTTTTGGTTAACGATAACTTTTCAGGGATGCCTGAGGGGTGCAGGTGGGTGAGCATCTGACTCTTGGTTTCAGCTCAGATCTGATCTCAGGGTCCTAAGATGGAGCCCCGCATCAGGCACCATGTTGTGTTCTGCACTTGGCGCCGAGTCTGCTTGGGTTTTTCTCCCTCTCCTTCTGCCCCTCCCCGCTGTGTGCTATCAAATAAATTAATTAATTTAAAAAAATACCTTCTTTCCATGGTTACAGGTCTACATTCATGACAAGTTTTTTTTTTTTTTTTTTTTTTTAAAGAGAGAGAGAGAGAGCACGTGCACAGGAGGGAACGACAGAGGTAGAGAGAATCTTAAGCAGTCTCCCCGCTGAGCGCGGAGCCCCACACAGGGCTCGATCTCACGACCTTGAGATCACGACCTGAGCCAAAACCAAGAGTCAGACGCTTAAAAGACAGCGCCACCCAGGTGCGCTTCCTGACAAGTTTTAATAGTAAGGTACAGGTGAAAATGTTATCTCAGAACCAAAAGCAGCTTTTCTACATACAAAATATTTTTGAAAAGTCAAAACCTGATTATCACTGACAGCAATTAAAAATTATAATCAGGACTGAGCAGCTTAGTTAAAAGAAATGGTTAGAGTTGAATTTATTATTACAAAGACAGTGTTCTTATCAGATTGTTCTCCTTATGTGTATAATGTCTTGGCATTACTGTATAATTTAGAAGAGTAAAATGAATAAGAAAATTCTTCACTGGTTATTAGAAAGGTTCCAGTCAAAATACTCTGACATCAAAAATTTGCACAAAGCCTCAAAAAAAATCAGGTACTCAAGAAAAATTAGTAACATTAACATTTCACAATGATCCATTCTCAGGGAAAAAAAAAAAAAAGGCAAATTATTATCACATAGAGTTTCCTTTAAAAGGAATCCACTCTAAAGATCTCCCTTTTTGACACCTTTACATTATTAGATTATATGATAATGAATAATAAACTTACCAGGGAACAGATGTCCAGCCACCAGCCACAAATGAGAGGGAACACTCCAATCTCTACCACCACTAACAAAGAGACCTTAAGTAAAGACAAAAACCATCAAATACCACCCAAATGGGGAGAAATCATTTCCAGTTTTAACTTATAACAGGAATTACCTTAACAACGATATAGCAGACTCCCAGCAAACGACGAGACCTGTGAAATTTAACAAGAGTTGCCAAGCCCTACAGCATCTAGTCAAGGAAAAATCGAGCATTCAAAGGTACAAAAAAACAGGTACTTATTTAGGTAGTACCTGTGCTGCCTAAATAATTACGTATTATTTGACAGAATTAATTTATTTCATATTTCATCTGCCCTCATCCTCACTACAAATAGCTACAACTTTTACTGAGAGGACAGAAGAAGAGAAACAGTTTTGTCCTTAACAGGAACAACTCTTTGGTATGAATAATAATATCACCAAACATCCATGTTAGTTCATTAAAGGATACGTGACAAATTATCAGTGTTATTGCTAAAAGTATATACCCAACTATGGTTGTGATTAAACCTTCAAAATGAGATGCTTGGACCTGGAAATAAAAATAAATAGCATTTAATTTTACCATCTGGCCTACGTCCCAGCTTGACAATGTATTAAACAATCCGAGAAGACTCAAAGTGAACTGTCTCAGCAACTTACAACTAGACAACCATAAAATCCCCTTGAATGACATCTCTGCAAACCAGATTCTCCCACTGTCAGCGATCTACTCAGGCAGACAAAATAAAAGTAGAGTGATTTGAACGTCACAAAAACAAAAGCTGCACGACACTAGTCTGCACTCTACTCCATCCTGAGGGGGACTGCGGGCTGAGCAATGAAAGCAGCAGCACACTGTGCAAGCAGCCCACCTGCCAGGTATGCCTTAGCTACCTCACCTCCTGCCCCCAGGAGGGACTGCTTAAGTTTCCCCTGCTCTCCAAATCCGTTCCATTTTCAGCTTACAGAAAGTAAAAATTTGGACAGTGACAAATTTTTAGGTTCCTGAATTTCAGACAGCAAGTGCTGACAGTTTGGAAATTCAAATTTACCAAAGCATGTATCTGAACTTTTCAAGTTCTTGTGTTCAACCAGTGAGAACTGAGAGCTGTGTTAAATACTGTAACACATCTCTCTGCTCTTTCAGAACACTTCAGAATGTGATCTTTCAGGATTCACAGACACAAACTAAACAGAACATTCCAGAAATGTCACCTCATCCTTAAAAGACTAGTTCTTTCTGGGGCCCCTGCAAAACAGTTGTAGTTGTTGGGCGCCTGGGTGGCTCAGTTGTTAAGCGTCTGCCTTGGGCTCAGGTCATGATCCCAGGGTCCTGGGATCGAGTCCCACATCAGGCTCCCTGCTCTGCGGGAAGCCTGCTTCTCCCTCTCCCACTCCCCCTGCTTGTGTTCTGCTCTCGCTATGTCTCTTTCTGTCAAATAAATAAATAAAATCTTAAAAAAAAAAAAAAAGTTGTAGTTGACCATTCAAATATTTATCTATCTAAAAACAAGAACAAAATGTCAAAATTAAAACAAATTATTTAGAAAACACTGTAAGCCTATCATTCCAAGACAGACCCATCCTTTTTTTTTTTAGTTGACTGATATACTATTACTTTTCTAAATTCACTATGGGAAAGCTGAGGAAAAGGGAGAGAAGGAAGCAAGGTAATGGAATGGGTCAAAAATCAGCCTTAAGAAACTTTCCAGTAGTGTGCCTTTGGCCCACCCAACAGGAAGGAAGACAGTACACCATGGGATTCAGGACACATTTTCCTTAGCTGGCAACATGACCTACTATGTCTTGAGCTACTGTTAGTTTAAAAAAAAAAAGAATGATGGGCGCCTGGGTGGCTCAGTTGGTTAAGCGACTGCCTTCGGCTCAGGTCATGATCCTGGAGTCCCTGGATCGAGTCCCGCATCGGGCTCCCTGCTCGGCAGGGGGTCTGCTTCTCCCTCTGACCCTCCCCCCTCTCATGTGCTCTCTCTCATTCTCTCTCTCTCTCAAATAAATAAATAAAGTCTTTAAAAAATAATAAATAAATAATAAATAAATAAATAAATAAATAAAAAAGAATGAGATCATGTTGGATAACTATCCCTTTGCGTAAGGCAAATTGAGAAATGAAGTAACTTTACAACACTATCGTTTACTCAACAAATATTAAGTCTGGGGGCAAGTAATAAAGTAAGTTTGTAAAAGTATTATACTCACGTGTTCTTCAAATCCCAAACCAACCAGGGAGAAATGACCAATGTGGTAAGGGCAAAATGCTAAAAGGGGGAGAAAAATTAAATGAAAACTTCAAAATCAAAACAATGAACACTCCTAGTACCAACCCACAGTAAAAGAAACCAGGGCTTTTTGGAGAAATGGAAGATTCCAGAACTGGGGCCAAAAATGTACTGCCTAGGACATTCTCTATAACCAGAGAACAACAAAGATATCAAGGTCTAATAGGCTCATGACAAAAGGACACAGGAACCACCATGAAGAGGGTCTTACTGGCCAAGGAAAGGATGACATGAGCATCAAAGAATGACCAAAACTGATGGAAACACACAGAATGCTTTACAAATCCATGAGTTCATAATACTCAAAAAGGGGAAAGCCAAAAACAACACAAAGGGAAAAAAGGCAACATAAAAAAAAAAAACCCTTTCCTCACCCCTGGAAATAGCCCATCAACTGTTTACCCTGAAAACTGATTAACTGGAGGGACAGAATTGCATATCTGTCTTGCTTCTTCTGAACAAACTGGTTCAGGTTAACTAAGATGTTACTTAGATGCTCCAGTTTAAAGGAAATATGGAGACAAAGAAGTGAGGCGGTAAACATCATACAGGAAACAATTAGACAAATGTAGAAGGCAAGACACAGGACAGCTAACCTAGTCTCTTCAACAAATCAATGGCAAAATAAGCTAGGAGTAGATGAGGGGAGCAAAGAGAAGAATATTCTAGATCAAAAGGAACTTAAACTTAACAACCAAAAGTAATGTGTAGACCTTATTATCTGGATACTCATTCAAACAAACCAACTGTAAAATGACACTTACGGAGACGATCTAGGAATTTTTAACATGATGGATTGTCAGGAAACACTAAATTCTGCTAATTTAGTACAGTGTGATAATAATACTATGGGGTTAAATGAAAAAATATCCTTGGGGCGCGTGGGTGGCTCAGTCGGTTAAGCGTCTGCCTTTGGCTCAGGTAATGATCCCAGGGTCTTGGGATCGAGCCCGCTTTGGGCTCCCTGCTAGGTGGAGAGCCGGCTTCTCCCTCTCCCTCTGCCTGCCACTCTGCCTACTTGTGCTCTCTCTGTCAAATAAATGAATAAAAAATCTTAAAAAAAGTATTAAAAAAAATGAAAAAATATCCTTAACATTTTCAGAGTAAAAATTTTGTAGTCTCTTTTCTTCAAATCTTTCGTGTCATGTTAATAAAATTTTACTTTTTTTCTTAATAAAATTTAATTACATCTTCCTTATGGCAAAATTAATTGAACAGCATAGATTATTAGGGAAGCAGGGAGGGGGACTCAATCATTAAGACAAAAGTCAGAGTGAATCTATAGGGATCGGGCCACCAAACCTTTTTATTTATTTATTTATTTATTAAAAAGATTTTATTTATGTATTTGACAGAGACAGCGAGAGAGGGAACACAAGCAGGGGGAGTGGGAGAGGGAGAAGCAGGCTCCCCGCAGAGCAAGGAGCCCGATGCAGGGCCCGATCCCAGGACCCTGGGATCGTGACCTGAGCCAAAGGCAGACGCTTAACGACTGAGCCACCCAGGTGCCCTGCCACCAAACCTTTTTAATCAAGTATTCCATGGGCAGAAATTTTTTTGAATAAGTATTCCCAACATATTGAAATTTGTAAATCATACACACATTTTACTAACATATTATGTGTATTATAAAGCACAAAACGGGGCGCCTGGGTGGCTCAGTCATTGAGCGTCTGCCTTCAGCTCAGGTCATGATCCCAGGGTCCTGGGATCGAGCCCCGCATAGGGCTCCCTGCTCAGCGGGGAGTCTGCTTCTCCCTCTCCCTCTGCTGCTCCCCCTGCTTGTGTTCCCTCTCTCTCTGTGTCAAATAAATAAATAAATCTTTAAAATAAAAAATAAATAAAAAATAAAAATGAAAACAAAACCTATAACAAGGCTCCTAGAAAACTGAACTCCTATCATACTACCATAAATAACAGCATTATAACCACCACTTACCAAAAACAAGAATGAACAATGTGTTTAAAGACACCACCCAGAAGACATGTTCCTAAAGGAAAAGAGCATTAATAAAACAGAGTCAATTCTTCTTCCATGTCTAACTGGACTACTCCACTTGACTGAAATTTTCACTCCATAATGTTGAGATTTCATTACGTGCAACTTCTCATTTTTCATTAAACAGCTCATAAAACTAAGCCTAATAAAATTCAAGTTCATAATGTTACATGCCGGAAAAAAAAAAAAATCCATAAACATTTCCTCTTCAGAAATTAGTAAGCCACTACAAACTACACAGATTCTCATAAATAACCAGATTTCATTTAAATCAAATGATGCTGAAAAATTCCAAATGGAGGAAAATTTGAAAATCACATTAATTCTGAACTTCACATCAGTGTAAATCACACAGTGCTTCTTTCCAGGGTCCATTTTGTTCTCATGGCTTCTGCAAGGTCACTTCTCTTCCTCGGTCCCTTTTCTGCCTATGGCACCCTCGTTTTCTTAGTAGAGGTCTTAGAATACTCATTCTCACTTGGCCATTCATCCACCCCTTCCCCCATTATGCATTATCACCAACATGATTGCTACCTTATGTTAGTTTCAGTCAGTAGGGGTTCTTCGACAAGTAGCTAAAGTCATCTTGATACCCAAAGCCACTTAAAAATCCCAAGTGATTTTAAACTACAGACCCTGAAAAGAGCATCACTTCCCCTAAAGAAGAGGTTCTTTAAAGAATTATCCCTCCCCTCCTTACTAATAAGGTAAAGATAGGTGAGGTTCGGCAAACAGTGGAAACCTAACACATGAAACTGGGTCTCACTATGAGCACTGCAAAGCATTAATTAATATACTGCAAGGTTTAAAAGAAGACCAAGTTCTTCTTAACTACCATTAAATCTGTATTTTATTTTCTTTTCTAAAAATCAAGTACATAATAATGACCGTTTTAAATACTATTACCTTTGTTCTTTGCCAGTATTTTCAATGCACAAAACAGACTTTCTTCAACATGACAAGTAATCAAAAATCAAAGGGCATGGTGACCTTTAGTATAAAAAGCCAGACATACTATAAATTTGAAATTGCTGAATCATTAAGATAAATAATTAAGTCACAACTCTATTTTTAAAAAATATTAGCTTTACTTACTAGAAAAACTAGCGATCCATCAAGTCCTAGCATCTGAAATAAATAATAACGATATGCATAAATTCAAGATGCAACAGCATTTTTTATTCTATTTAGAAAAAAGGCTCACTTTCAATTATATTTAAACATAATCCTTACCTACTACTTTCCAATACAGCTTACCATTTTCAGAGAGTAAGAAACTTGTTTATTAGGGAGTTTCATATTTGGGCCTCCTTTTATTCCAAATCATATGATTGTAAAGTCAAAACAGTTCCACCCATGGTTTTAATTCTTACATTAGATAAGGAGCCAGCCAAGCTTTCATGATATATCAACTGCAGTATCAGAATATTTCAATTTAAATTGTTATTTCATTTTACAGAAGTCCACAATTTGTTTGTATTAAAGGCCAAAAAACAGAAAAATAGTCAACAATACATTATAATATTTTTAATGTTTTCACTACAAACAACACATCACTTTTCTCTAGAATACTTAAAGTTCTACTGCAGCCTCCAATGACTGTAGCCACAAAACTGGTGTATGCATCCACATATGCCCAACTTAACACATAGTTTAAGGTTAAAACACTAGAATACAGGACAGAAAGAATCTTACTCTTTCCCACGTAAGCTCTTCTGCAGCTCGGTCCCACTCTAAAGCATTCCAGTTCATGTCATCTGGAAATATAATTATAGTTGAAAGATTACTGATGGAACCTGAACCATAAATAATAAAACATATGCTTTTAATTTGGTGTTTTGCAAGCTGCTGCTGAGAAGCTAAACCACATTATTTGCTTGTTAGGTAATAAGAATACACACACATAAACATAACACACATAAGGTGATTCTAGATTGTGGTTAAGTGCTAGAAAGGAAATAAATAGAATTATGTGAAAGACAGGAACTTAAACTCTCTGAATCTAGAATGAGTCTGGAAAATTTGAGAAAAACGAGGAAACCGGGGGACAAGAACTCTCCGGGGATGGGGAGGGAGTGGTAGAAGATACAGTATGAAAGGCAGACAGGGATCAGATCATACAACGGGGCTGGGGAGGAGGTTAAACCTGGATTTTGTTTTGTTCTTTAGTGTAACAGAAAAACCACTACCAGATTTTAAAGGCAGGAGAGCACTACGAAGACTATGAAGAGCACGAGTGGAAGAAAGAAGCTACGCACTAAGAAATTATTGTGTTAAGATGAAGAGAAGGAAAGGATGGCTGCACCAAGGTGGCAGCAGGTTGCCTTCTTGAGCCTCTGAAGATAGACTTGCTGCTCCCTACAAGGGTCCCTTGCTCCCATCCCACAACTTGCTTGTTCTCATCCTTCAGGTCTCACCTCAAATATCACTTACTCTGAGCTACCTGGAGAATCTTATTTAAAACAGACTCTCCCAACAGCATCCTCAGAGCAACCTGCAGATTTATCACAACGTGTCACAAGGTATTTGTGCACTTGGGTACTCCTGCTTCTTCACTAGACCAGAAACTCCATGAAGTCAGGGACCTGTTTGAGTGCCTGGCACCAGGAGATACTCAGACACCAGCAATGTCCAGCGGACCTGGAGACACTGCAGTGCTGGACAGGAAACCTCTGGAGCGGGAGGAGAAGTGGGGATGGTGAGCTACCCTGGCTGACTGGCGGGCACGGTCCTGGATCTTCTTTAGAATCTGGAGTTAGACTGCTAGAAAATGAGAAAATGGTTTCCTTCATGGCATCTGTCCTGCAATGTACCTTCAAGAATTCTTCTTTGATATTAAAAGTTGTGCTGACTCAAGAGAAATGGAAGGAAATAAAGTAATCTGTATCAAATTCCTTTAAAAAAATCAGAGTCTAGTACAATTTACAAATAATTTCTTCCTAGCCATCCTATAAAAGTCCTGTGTAGAGTAGGATTTTAAAACATAAAATGAGGGGCACCTGGGTGGCTCAGTCGGTTAAGTGTCTGCCTTTGGCTCAGGTCATGATCCCAGGGTCCTGGGATCGAGCCCCACATGGGGCTCCCTGCTCAGCGGGGAGTCTGCTTCTCCCTCTCCCTCTGCCTGCTCCCCATGCTCTCTCACTCTTGCTTTCTCTCAAATAAATAAATAAATACTTTTTTAAGTTAAATGAATAAAAAAACACAAAATGTGCCCTGCTTCACACACAAAAAAAAATATTTACACATATGTATATCCATAAATAAATCTGCCAAAATAAAGTAAAAACAGGTTAGAAACAGAACTCGGAAACCATAAAATTTTGAAGACTCCAGTCCTTCTCCTCAAGGAAAGCGGGAAATGGACTCATGGTCACAAAGGAAGGGTAAGGATGGGCCAGCAGCTATTACCCTGGGCCCCGTTGTTGGCATCGGCTGCATCCTCCCCACCCGCGTCATCCTCCTCCTCATTGTCCTCCTCCTCCTCTTCTGCCTGATCATCCTGGGCATCGGGGTTTTCTCCCACCACGGCGTTCTCGGCTGGTGGGTTAGCAGGCTGGTCGGGGGCAACATTTTCAGCACCATTTCCTCCTGCTGGAGCCTAAAATGACAGAAGAACCCAGAAATGTAGCTAATTTGTCTCAGTTCTGCTCTATTTCCAAATCGCACTCTTCCTATTAAAAAAAAAAACAAAACTAGCAAACAAACACAAACTATTAAAACTCCAAAAAAACACCTTTCAAAGTCATCTTTTCTACAAGCATCTGATTTTGGATCTACTCAGCATATAAGAACATAAACAAACACACTTCACAGTGTATATATTCATTCAGTATAATTTAGGGATTTCACAAAGTATTACAGAAAATGGGTCAACATTAGCCTGGTGGTGGGTATTGAGGAGGGCACATTCTGCATGGAGCACTGGGTGTTATGCACAAACAATGAATCATGGAACACTTCATCTAAAACTAATGATGTAATGTATGGGGATTAACATAAGAATAAAAAATAAAAAAAAATAAATCTTAAAAAAAACTAAAAAAAAGAAAAAAAGAAAATGGGTCAACAAATCTGGCTAACTTTAACACTTCAAGCACATCCCAAACCAGTTACTAGTGGGGTTACAGAAGTTTCTATTCATGCCAGCAGAGCAAGAATCAAGAATTCAGAAAGTTAAAGCCATTACCTCTTTGGATACATAAAAACAATACATTATAACATGTCACAAAACGCAAAAAAGGAGGCATTCAACAGAGTAAAAAAAAGGAGCAAGCTGTCTATCTTAACAAAAGGGCAGAGAAACTCCTTCTGGAGCTCAGTTTCAGGAAATAGAGCTGCCTCAGCCAACAAGAGGTCCAGATACGAGTTTTGACTTATTGTTAGTACAGCCAGTCAAGGACAAACTCGAAGAAAACCAAGGTTCAGATTTCCCATGACTGCAGTTGGATCTTGCAACAAAGAGAACTTTGGTTACTTTTCACATGTAGGCTGAGCAAGAAGGGAGCAGCGAAGATTCAGCCAGTGATTCCGACCCCAGGATGACATCTCTGTACCCGAGCTCTGAGCTCCTGAGGCAAGACAACCTAAAATTACTTCTGCACCAACATCTCCCCAGACTGCTCCTCTACGTGAACACTGGGTCTCAGCTACTGTCCAGCAAGCTCCTATAAAGGTCTAAGGACTTCCCTGGGCCCAGCTGCAACCCCTGCCTGGAGGCTGCAGGGTCGGAAGAATTCCTTCATGGAATGATCTGAAGGTCTTCGACATAGTCTTCATCAAGGCTATATGGTGGAAGCCCAGAAGGCTCTCGTGGAACCTGGACCTGGGGAGATTTTCTCAGGATGATCCCTGGCTCCTCAGCCATCATCTCAGTTGGTGGTGACCTTATTTGATCATTCTGGACTTTTCTATTTCTTTGTGTCTTTGGTACCGTTCAGCCTCCATTCTTTAACTCTGGGGAAACAGAACTCAGACTCCAGCGCAGGTGCCACACTGGAGGACGGGGGCCACAGGGGTGGGGACAGCCCACGATGAGACTCAAACCCCACGACCAGCTCTGGGCAAGGGCCATAATCCTTCTTCATAAGGCATCTCCTGACTTTACCGACTGCCTCGGGGACGAACATGTATTTACTTATATACCTATATGTTTATACTCATACAGATGTGTAACTTAATTCTCTGTTATCAGTTAAACACTTGAGGAAACAGTTTCTAATTCCTGCTCAGTAGGTAAACCTGTCCACATGGACTTTGTCAGTTCCCCATGCATCGTCCTCTGGCTCTTACTGAGTTCTGCTACCTACCAAATGCAACGACATAGTTATAGTTAAAGAAAACACCGAATTCCCCGTATGGAGTTAATGAAGATTCTAAAAGAGCAACTACATTAAATGTTTCAAAATATGAGATACAATGATAAAAGTATTAATACTAGGTAAGAAGTGTCTTTTCTTTCTAGTCTCATTTCTTATATGTGTGACTTGCTAAGGAGAAGTTACACTCAACTCTGTAGAGAAAAAAGTATGGCAGAATTTGACTGAAATTGAACTACACACTGACACAGCAGAAGTTCCTTAAATGAAAAATTAAGTTGTTAATTATTTTGAGTATCTTAGAGTCAATTTTTCATAATAAAATCTTATGAAGCATAGTTTTTGTACATAGCTAACGTTTTGACATTTTCAGCCCCATTAATTTCTCAGCAAGACACTAAACGTCATTTATCTTATCCTCTTTCTCTTAACACGTCTAGCAAATAAATGCTCCTGCATCTAACCTAAGCATGCATCTCTCATAAAGAAAAAGTGAAACTGCACCAGATTGTGTAACAGTGTTCCACTGATTCTACTTTTAGTAATGTTGCTACTGGGAGCAGCAAACACAAGGCATTTTACATAAGAAGAAACTGATGAACCAAGAAAGCAGGGAGCCTCCTCAGCGTCCTGCAGCATGTCAGCATCATCACCAGGGAGTCTGTATGCTCACGTCCAGGCCAGCATTAAGCAGTCAATCCAGGCAAAGGGAATGAAAGAGCATTTCAGTACACCCCCCAACAATGCTCCCAATCTCACTCAAAAATTAAGAAGCAAAGTAGAAGTGCCTTCTTCTGATTTTTTTGCATTTCCCTTAATCTTCTCCCAAACCTTTTCACTGTTCTGCTTTGCAATGAGGGGCAGAGGACTCAAGGGTTTAGATCTTAGAGAATGACAACAATTCCCATTCTTATGCGAACAGAATCGATTCAGGGGTGCAGGGAGTTACCTCATTTTGGTGGTGCCCAGCCGCATTGAAGGGTGGAGCAGCATGCTCCAGCCAGATCGGTGCTCCCCCGTGGACTATCTGCTCTCGCAACCACACAAGGCTGATGAATGCACACAGTGTGCATGTTACCACAAAACAACCCTGCAAACAATCCGCCAATAAATTGTCCCTATTAAAAAAAAATTATATAGAATTACTCCAAAGAATGCTTAAAATTAAGAAATGAAAGGTAACAACATTTCATCTTAAACTAAAATTTCAGAAAGAAGAGCCAGAAGTCATAATTTTCTACGTAAAAATCAGTTTCTCAGAATTATTTCTGAGAATGGTGAAATTCTATCTATCTTATAAGCTGGCCAAATACATTTGTTTATATATTTCTTTTCTTTCTTTTTTTTTTAAGATTTTATTTATTTATTTGACAGAGAGAGAGACAGTGAGAGAGGGAACACAAGCAGGGGGAGTGGGAGAGGGAGAAGTAGGCTTCCCGCCGAGCAGGGAGCCCGATGCGGGGCTCGATCCCAGGACCCTGAGATCATGACCTGAGCCGAAGGCAGTCGCTTAACCAACTGAGCCACCCAGGCGCCCCTGTTTATATATTTCTATTATATGTATTTATATTATAGTAAATGAAGAATAACATCAGAACTACACAGAAGTTAGCTACCTAGCCGTTCTTTGAACATGGTTTAAAAACAGGCAGGCGACGAGCGCCTGGGTGGCTCAGTTGGTTAAGCGACTGCCTTCGGCTCAGGTCATGATCCTGGAGTCCCTGGATCGAGTCCCGCATCGGGCTCCCTGCTCGGCAGGGAGCCTGCTTCTCCCTCTGACCCTCCCCCCTCTCATGTGCTCTCTCTCTCTCATTCTGTCTCAAATAAATAAAATTAAAAAATAATAATAATAAAATAAACTAAAATAAAAACAGGCAGGCGAAAAGCAAAAACCAAAAGCAACCAAACACTGACAAAGGCCAAGTATGTAATTTATGAAAGGTGAATGACTGTCCAACCCACACTAAGAATTTCCTTATCCTTATTTTACACACAAGTTTAATAAACTTGGTTAGCTGGTACCCACACAAATGAAGATAATTAACAAATCAGAAGAGAAGAACCTCCAGAGAGGCCTAATGACGATGTAAAGAAAGCAAGCTGAGAGATACTCAGTATGCAATGTGCAAGAAAAAGAAATCTATCATACCCTTTAGGTATCTATCACTTAGCGGATTAAATTTTGATGCTAACTGCAAATACAAGTATGTTATTAGTTCCTCAACAAATTCAGATAGACAAATTATGTTATGATACATGCAATATTGTAACACCAAAGACCTCTTTGTTCTTTTCCTCCCAAGGGACTTGTCCTTCCCTAGTCTATTTCTGATTTCAGAATAATTCAAGGATAACTCAAGAATCTTGGTGGCCTTAGGAAAATCCTTTATCATAATGGAATGACTTTTTCCTCCATGGAAAATCTGAGGAAGGGTCCATTTGAGAGACCTCAGCCTACTGGCTCCAAACTTAATGAATTGATGTGGCCCACAGATATGACCTGAAATGTCTCATGAAGGCAATTCTGGTGGCCCACTATCAAAAACCTAATCGAAAGAGGAATCCTAACCACTCCCATGCTAAGGAACCCTCCAGGTTATTAAAACTTTGATAACTTCAGACTAAAATACCCACTTCTCTACTCCGTACTTGTCATCAGCAATAAGAAGAGCAATTGTTTGATGTCGATTTTCAACAGTGACAAACCCTTTGTAGAGTTCTTTTCCCTCATACCTACAATCTGGGCTGGTTCTGTGACTTGCCTGAACCAAGGTGAGGCTGCCTGAGTTTAGAGCCTAGAAGAGAGCTGGTGAACTTCAACTCTCACCCTTTTAGAACGCTGCCCTGCGACCACCATGTACAGAAGCCCTGCTGGCTTTCTCCAAGATGAGAGGGCACGTGGAAGAGAACCAAGGCACACAGCTGGAGCCATCTTAGACCATCCAACTCCAGTGAAACACATGAGTAACTGAGCCCAGCCCAAATGGCTGACCCCTGGAATTATGAGCCAATAAAATTATCATTTTAAGCCATAAGTTCTGGGGACAGTAGGTTTTGAAGCAATAATTAACTGATACGTTGCGCCTAGAGATGATCTCAAGAACTGAGTTACAGAATATGTAAGCAGCTGCTACAATATTAAGAAATTTAAGGTGAAATTTCAGAAATAAAAGTAATACTACAGAAAAAATGAAACACAGCTCATTAAAAAAAAAAAAAGTAGTTACTTAAAAGTGCTTCCAGGAAAACTGGCTCAATTCTTCAAACTGTAAAAGGCAGCACGGGATTACAAAACCAAACCACGTTTACAATTTCTTTTGACTATCCCCAGCTACGCCTCTGGTGTTCCTCCTGCGTCAATCAGCAGTCTCACAAAGGCAATTTTGGTGGCCCACTAACCAATCACATCAGAAAGGGGGAGCCTGCCAACGTTAAGACAAGCAACAGTTCTGAGCTTCAGTGATAATTCTGCTATGCCTTAACCTAATACTCAAAATTCACATATAGTTTTTACATATATATGTGAATTTAATCTTTGAATAGCCCACCCAAAGCCCTGAGGCATGATCTTCCTCACTTTACAGAGGAGAAAATGGGCTCAGAAAGGTCCAATGATTTGCCCAAAGTCACCAAAAAACCTGCAGATACAAACTATATTCCAATGCTAGCGTTCCTTCTGTTACAACCAACTACCTCCCTGTATCGCCTAAGTGACTACACCCGCCAACCTATTGGTCAATGGTTCTACCAACAAGAAGTAAAGGTAGTAGATAAGTAGGATACTACACCTTGTTTGGCATTTCATTGACATGGCTTCCATAAACACCTGTTTTTCATATAGCCAAAGCCTACCAATTTAGGCTTTGGTAAATGTTAACATATTTAGCCATTTAAAACAGAAACCGTTAGAGAAATAATGTATCTCTGCTTCATTAAACCGCATAGTTCGGTTCAAGTCATCTTTCCTAACAACTGAGATACGGACTGGCCGCTACGATGCACTCATTAACTGCAACGGTTTACAGAATTTTAGCCCAAACTAAATGAACAAGAATACCCTATGTGAAATGGTTCTTTTATTAGCTTATACATATTAAAATAAAACTTCCATCACTCTTAGCAGTCACCCCTTGCTTTTATCGGACTTCCCTCGCTACTTCCAATATGCATCTTGGCGTGTATACAATTCCTAAATGCAAGCCAGAGGTGAATGATGTCATATACACAAAGACATAATGAATAGCGGCTGAGCCATTTAAGACAAACTTCTTACACTTCTATACTGAGACCATGTTCTGGATGGCTGAGATAAAAACCTGATGTCCAGAAATGGGAATGCTGTCCTGTTTGTTTCTACTGCATCACTTCACAAAAGGCCTGTATTTTTATACAAAGGGCTTTCATCTTATGCTAGTTCCAAACTTTCAAATGTGTTAAATTACTGCTTCTCTTTTTTGTCACGGCCACAGCTAGGAGCACCCTATTTCAAGGCCCCAGTCTACTTCTAAACATTACTTTATCAAAGCTGTTCTTTATTAATGAAAACAAAAAATAATTCTAATGTAAATAAGTTCAAGCTGAAAACCTTTGATCTATTATTCCCTATACTGCCAAAGACACAGAAATGAAATAACCTGACTGTTCTATCCCAGAAAGGTATTACCAGCAAGTAGAAAAACCAAGTCACAGACACATCTAATGTTTCTAAATATTTAGAAACATGATTAAAAATAATGATGCAGAGGGGCGCCTCAGTGGCTGAGTCGGTTAAGCGGCTGCCTTCGGCTCAGGTCATGATCCCAAGGTCCTGGGATCGAGCTCCCGCACTGGCCTCCCTGCTCAGCGGGGAGTCTGCTTCTCCCTCTCCCTCTGTCTGCCGCTCTGCCTACTTGTGCTCTCTATCTCTGTCAAATAAATAAATAAAAATATTAAAAAATAATATAATAATAATGATGCAGATGCAAGAGACTTAAAAGAACTCCTCCTTAATTTCTTTTCTATCAGAAATACAGTATGCCCTCCTGCTCTCTTCTATTGCCTTGTGGCTTATTTTTATGGTAATATACTCTGAATACTTTGTTCCATTGGATGGTTTTATATTGTTCTCTGTCTTTACTGACATAGCAATCAGAAACCTAAGGTCAGCTGGGTACAAAAGAAGATTTAGCAAATATAGGTGCAATCGTTGGCAGGCTTAATATTTAATGATCTTCATATAGTTAATCATTTACAGCATTCCTAATTCTGACTTCAGTAATAAAAACACATCTTTCCCAAGAAAACACAATTAAAATGCTTAATGTCAAATTAAGATACAGTAAAACAATGACAGTGAACAAGTTTTTAGTCCATATTCTAACAGTCACAAGAAACATTTGAAAACTAAATTTGTATTCAAATGATTATATGTTGTTAAAAAATCCATGTTTAAATGAACTCTCAGCAAAGGAACATGACAGCACATATCTCACACTGCACAGCAGCCTATTTAACATATCGTCCCACCCTTACAAAATAGTCCTTTAAAATGGGTATGTTTTAAAACAAACATGTACATATGTCAGCTACTTCTACTGTAGCTATAACGCTTTGTCCTTGGAACAAAAGGACTTTTCAAATTGTAACAAGAATAAAAGCGTGCAGGAAGACTGAGCACTAGCTATGCTGTGCAGCTTTCCAGCTTCACGAGTACTCACGTGGACAGCATGTCCAGTGGCAGTGTCAGTAGTGAGCTCACGGAGCCAGTAAACAAGCACTTGTAGATACGGCCTACCGAAAAGGGCGAGATGGCACACGGTTACAACACACATCATGAACTCAGACAGGTACTCAATTAAACGGAGGTAAAGTGTAAGCCCCTGAAATATTTAGTCTTTGCAAGGCTGTCCTAAAATACTACATTAAAAAAACCCTGGGGCGGGCGCCTGGGTGGCTCAGTCGTTAAGCGTCTGCCTTTGGCTCAGGTCATGATCCCAGGGTCCTGGGATCGAGCCCCACATCGGGCTCCCTGCTCTGCGGGAGGCCTGCTTCTCCCTCTCCCACTCCCCCTGCTTGTGTTCTGCTCTCGCTGTCTCTCTCTGTCAAATAAATAAATAAAATCTTTAAAAAAAAAAAAAAAACCCTGGGGCACCTCTTAGTCAGAAAGGCAAGAACAGAAACAGGGTCCAAGAGGAAACAGCTAAGATTTTCTTTATAACCAAACTACATGTATGCTAGTTTAAGCATTCCCTATAGCCTCGTATCAGAAATTTTCAGTGACTTCAATGGCTGTTTTCAAAAACCAAATCAAAATGAAAAGGTAGGAAAAAATTTCTGTAATAGAAATAAATTTCTTACATATGTGTATAAAATATTCAAAACAAGTATGCTTGTAACAAAGTAAAACTGACAACAAACCAAATATCTGCAAATAAGAAAATGGATTCACAAATTAAAGGCCTCCTTCCTACAGAGTGCTCTATGCATCTAAAAAATAAGGTAGCTCAAAAAAAAAAAAAAAAAAAGTACAGTAACTCAACACATTCTCACATGGAAAAATACCAGGGTACACTGCTAACTTAAAGAAAAAAGTTACAGACTATGTATTCTGTGACAGAACTTAAATTTTAATTATGAGCATGTATATGAGCATATGTAAACAAGTCAGAACAGAGATGCAGCTTGTTAACTGCATTACTTAAATCTTTTAAGTCCCTACTTAACTTTTGATTATTTGATCTGATTTTGGAGAGGGTTAGTCTTCCACTTGACTGTGAACGCTTTACATATTTCGAAGTCCTGTACTCTGGTGCATAAAAGTTCTTAAGTTTCGGGGCGCCTGGGTGGCTCAGTCGTTAAGCGTCTGCCTTCGGCTCAGGTCATGATCCCAGGATCCTGGGATCGAGCCCCGCATCGGGTTCCCTGCTCTGCAGGAAGCCTGCTTCTCCCTCTCCCACTCCCCGCTGCTGGTGTTCCCTCTCTTGCTGTGTCTCTGTCAAATAAATAAAATCTTTAAAAAAAAAAAATTAAGTTTTGCTTTCTTATGACTATGCCCTTTACTAATATGAAATATAATGCTTTGCTCCATTTAAAGCTTTTCATCTTGAATGACATCTGGCTGATGAACACTGTTCCTATGTTCTGTCAGCATTTGCTAACATGCCTCTAGCATTAACCTGCGCTGCTCTGTACTTATTTCTCATAGTAAACCACGTTCCTCTGTACACAACTGTGTAAACTCTTATGATCACAGAAGTTGCAACCTTACCCTTTCCTCTCTGACTTCCCTCCCCCTGCCCTCCGTCCCTGTCCTTCCTTTTGTTGGACTTTCCAAATATTTGCGGTTTCATACTCTGACTTCTCAGGACAAAAACTCGTAACCCCACTTCTATTCTTCTGGCACTTACCTTTAAGTTTTGTTACTTTTTATTAAGATAAAATTTACATGAATCTTAAGTATACATCTGGGTGAATTATTATGTATGTACATATCCAGGAAACTGCCACCTAGGATCAAGGTATTCAGCATTTCCAGCTCCCTGGAAGGCTCCTCAATCCCCTTCCTAGTCAGTATCTCCAGCAAAAAGATAACCACCATTCTGATCTCTATCACCATAGATCAATTTGGCCTACTTTAAAATTTCACATAAATGCAATCATACAATCCATACTCTTTTGTGCCTCGCTCCTTTCTCTCAAAGTAAAACTCCTCCATGTTATTCCATGTCCCAATAATGAGCTCTTTCCTCACTAAGTACGACTCCACTGTATAGAAAAACCACAATGTATCTACTCTACTACTGTTGATAGGTATTTCGTTGGTTCCAGTTTTAACTACTATTAGCAAAGCTGCTGTGATTATTCTTGAACATCATTTAGTGGACACAAGGCTCTGGTTTCCATCAGCTATATTCCTAGAAATGGAACTGTTGAATCATAAAGTATTTATAATACTTAGCATTCAAAGATAACTGCCAAACGGTTTTCCAAAGTGGTTATACCATATATACTCCTGCCATCAATGTAAGCATGTTCCAAATGCTCCACATCCTAAGAAACATTTGGTATTATCTTGTTTTTTTAATTTTACCCATCCTGCTGAGTATGTAGCAATATCTTCTTGTGCATTTCCCTGATGACTAATGATGCTGAGCAGTTTTTTGTGTGTTACTGGCTATTTAGATCTTTCCAGAAACACCTATTCAAATCTTTTGTCTACTTTTTATTTGGGTTGTCTGCTTTTTTCTTACTGATTTTTAGGAGTTCCCTACATACTCTAGATACAAGTCCTTTGTTTGACGTGTGTATTTCAAAAATCTTCTCTCACTCCGTGGGGCTTGCCTTTCTCTCTTAAAGGTATCAAAGCATGAATAAAAGTTCTTAATTTCAATTAAGTCCAATTTATTCAGTATTTTCTTTCTTTTATGGTTATTCTCCTATATTTTCTCTTTTTTTCTTAAGATTTTATTTATTTGCGCACCTGGGTGGCTCAGTCATTAAGTGTCTGCCTTTGGCTCAGGTCATGATCCCAGGGTCCTGGAATCCAGTCCTGTATGGGCTCCCTGCTCAGCGGGGAGCCTGCTTCTCCCTCTTCTCCCAGCTCATGCTCCCTTCTCACTATCTTTGTCTCTCTCAAACAAATAAAATCTTAAAAAAAAAATTTTTTTTTTTTATTTATTCAGAGAGAGAGACCGTGTGCACACGAATGAGGGGAGGAGCAGAAGGAGAGGGAGAGAAAGCATTTCAAGCAGACATTGTGCTGAATGCGGAGCCTGATGCAGGGCTCAATCCCATGACCCTGAGATCATGACCTGAGCCGAAATCAAGAGACAGACGCTTAAGTGACTGAGCCATCCAGGTGCCCCATTCTCCTATATTTTTAGAAATCTTCTGATTTTAACATTCACATTCAAGCTTATGATCCATCTCAAATTAATTTTTGTGTCAGGTGTGAAATAATGACGTTTCATTTTTCTTCATATGGCCATCCAGTTGATGCTATACCATTTATTGAAAGAATCATCCTTCCTCCACTAAACAGCAGTGGCACCTTTGTTGTGAATCAGGTGATGGTGCAGATGTCAGTCTAGTTCTGGACTCTAGTTGGTTACTCCCATAATTTTTAATGCAGAGTCACACAGTATTTTCCTCTCTCTGTCTAGAGCATCTACAGTCTCCTCACAAATAAAATAAACAACTTAGGAAGCTCTCATTTCTACCCTCTCCTCTTAGCTTCTCCCATGTTAAAATCATCTAGAATTTTAGTTCCTGGCTACTACCTAAAAATCGCTAGTCATTGTAGATTAAAACAACTGCTAGTTAGCTGTGGGAAGCACCTGTCTCTTTTTCTTTGTAGCTCATGCCTTTCTGATTCCTCACTCATTTTGGTATATTCTCAAACACTTTTTTCATAAATAGTTTGAGGTGGCAAACTTTTCATGCCCTTACATCTACTGACATGTCTTTATTTTGTCCCTCCATCTGAGAATAATTTATGGGTAGATTTCAGGTTCAGAAATGTTGTCAAAGTCTAAAGTTTCTGCTGTCCTGTAGCATTCAGAGCTGCTAATTTTATGTCTGACACCTGTATGATTTTTACTTTGTAGGCTCATGTGCAAGTGGAACATCTACCATTTTATTCAGCCCTGGAAAACTTGAGAATGTATCTAGGTTTGTGAGGCTCTGTCCTTCATCATGGTCAGCTTTCTTTCAATCAAAAAGATGCCTGACATTTCCTCATGTCCATGACCTTTCACCTTGTGAAAGTACTTACTAGACAGGTACTGAAACAACTGGATGCAGCTTTCATCTCCTGGTTTTTTTCTCCTCATACTTGCAACTTCTTGTCTCTTTGAGTTACATCCAAGAGAACCCTTGCTCAATCTCCTAGTTCACTACCTCACTTTTCAATAATACCTATTCTGCTATTCAATGTATCCCCAAAGATTTTCATCTTCATAAATGATCAATTTTATTTATTTTATTGTAAAGAAACACAAGGATATTAATTATACTTATTTAAAAATCTCATTTGCATTTAACTCCAAAGAATCATAGCTACATACTCTGGCACCATATACTATCTACCCTTCTGCATGTCTCTAAAAACAAAAACCCAAAAGGGATCAACTAAGGGCTAGTATACCAACCTCCCAGAAAACCTCCTATATCTTGAAAGATAAGCCTCCCAATTATTCAGGACTATTACAAATATATGAGCTGTCTTTTAAAAGGGAGGGGAAAAAAAAATCTCAAAATAATCTAACTTTTGCAATCCCTTGAAAGTTCTAATATACTTCAAAGAATAAAAATCAAGATCCTTCTAATTTGATTTTGCTTCTTCAATTCTTTCATGAACTTTCATTATTAGCCTCTGTATGCTGTTTTTCATTCCCACATTCATTCAAGAAAATGATCTGTTAAAAACAATTCTTAATTTAGGTGGACAATGTTTCCTAAGTGCGGCTTTCCTAATACATGAAATTGTAACATCAAATAAATATCATTCAAACAAAAATATGATGCAATATTACCAAACTGAATACTTATACAACTTTATAAGTTGTATAACTCCAATCACAGAGAAATGAATACTCACATGCTGTAAGAGGAACAACTCCCAACCATGCAAAGGCCACAAGTGTATAATGAAACCAGTATCGTATTGCAGTGCCAATACTTGTAACCAGTCCGGCAAATATGTCTTGGATGGGAAGCCGTGAAGGCATATCTGGAGAATAAACTAGTAGAGAAAAAAAAAAAGTACATATAATTTCATAAAGATTCAAAAATAGCTTAATTCAAAAATATAAAATAGGCATGTAGAGCTAGCTTAACTTTCAATCTTTGTATTTCACTTAAATATCTTTTCCTATTAAAAAAGTGAATCAAACAGTTAAATAATACATTTACCCAGAAGTCCTTTGAGAGCAAATCACATGTGAAATGTAGAAACCAACAAAAAAAGGCCTCTGTGCAGGAATAAAGATTCAAGAGAAGTTCACATCCCTCAGTCACTGCCATGAACTTCATGCAAAGCTAACTTATACATGTTTTTTTAAAAGATATTTTTTTTTTTTAAAGATTTTATTTATTTATTTGAGAGAGAGAGAATGAGAGACAGAGAGCATGAGAGGGAGGAGGGTCAGAGGGAGAAGCAGACTCCCTGCCGAGCAGGGAGCCCGATGCGGGACTCGATCCTGGGACTCCAGGATCATGACCTGAGCCGAAGGCAGTCGCTTAACCAACTGAGCCACCCAGGCGCCCTAACTTATACATGTTTTAGCATTTAAACAATGCAAGGGGTGCCTGGGTGGCTCAGTCGTTGGGCGTCTGCCTTCGGCTCGGGTCATGATCCCGGGCTCCTGGGATCGAGCCCTCTGTCTGGCTCCCTGCTCCGTGGGAGGCCTGCTTCTCCCTCCCCCACTCCCCCTGCTTGTGTTCCCTCTCTCTCTGTGTCTCTCTCTGTCAAATAAATAAATAAATAAATAAATAAATAAATAAATAAATAAATAAA
>NC_058409.1:142847517-142895470 GCF_002201575.2 Neomonachus schauinslandi
AAATAAATAAATAAATAAATAAATAAATAAATAAATAAATAAATAAATAAAATATTTAAACAATGCAATTATCTGGCTTCCCAAATTATAAAAGATCAGATAAAGCGAACAGGAGCAAAAGGTGAAGCTGCTGACACGTTAGCAAGAAAGAACCCTCCTAAGTAAAAACCACAATAAGATATCACCTTATACCTGTCAAATGGCTAGTATCAAAAAGATAAGAAATAATGTGTTGGCAAGGATGTAGAGAAAAAGGAACCCCTGTGCACTGTTAGGTGTGAGAATGTAAACTGTGGAAAGGAGTATGGAGGTTCCTCAAAAAATTAAAAATATATAGTATCATACAATCCAGTAATTCCACTTCTGGGTGTTTACCCAAGGAAAACAAAAACACTAACTCGAAAAGATATATGCACCCCTACGTTTACTGCAGCACTACTTACAATAGCCAAGATATGGAAGCAATCCAAGCATCCACTGGTAGGTGAATGGATAAAGAAAGAACAGTGTGTATGTATACTTATACACACACAATGGAATGTTGCTCAGCCATGAAAAATAATAAGACCCTGCTATTTATGACAACATGGATGGATCTAGAGGGTACTGTGCTAAGGAAATTAAGTCAGTAAGTTGAAGACAACATATGATTTTTCCTTACATATGGAATCTAAGAAACAAAACAGATGAACAAATAAACAAAAAAGCAGTAACAGGCATATGAATACAGAGAACAAACTGGCAGTTGCAAAAGGGAAGGCGGGGGTAGGCAAAATGGGTACAGGGGAATAAGTCATAGGGATGAAAGAGCAGAGGGAATATATACAATAGCATTGCATGGTGAAAGATGGTAACTACACTTGTGGTGAGCACAACATAACATACAGTCGTGGAATCACCATGTTGTACACCTGAAACTAACATAACATTGTGTCTCAACTATACTTCAATTAAAAAAAAAAAAAAAGATGACCCAGTCCTCCTCCCAAATACAAGCCTTAGACACAGCACTCAAAAACTACATGAAAGTCATTTCATGTAGAAGCAAACAGCCTACTGACATTTGTTGGCCAATCACACCTCCCCCCCCCAATTTTAAAATGATAATTAATATTCCAACCAGTAAATTCAGGTCTTCCCATCTCTCTGTAAGTTGTGGTTCAACAGGGGCGCCTGGGTGGCTCAGTTGGTTAAGCAACTGCCTTCAGCTCAGGTCATGATCCCACGGTCCTGGGATCAAGTCCCGCATCGGGCTCCCTGCTCTGCAGGGAGCCTGCTTCTCCCTCTCCCCCTCCCCCTGCTTATGTTCCCTCTCTCGCTGTGTCTCTCTCTGTCAAATAAATAAATTAAATCTTAAAAAAAAAAAAAAAGATGTGGTTCAACACACTCAGAGAAAGGTTTTGCCATGTTTGAGAAAGATTTCCTTTTTAAATGGTTCCAATGAAAACCACTGCTCTACCACAGGTATCGCAGAAAGAACATATGGGAGGAACAAACAATTTCCTCCAGTGAGGCCAAAATAAGGAATTATGATGTGTAAAGTTTTAAAATCAATGATATAGGGGCGCCTGGGTGGCTCAGTTGGTTAAGCGACTGCCTTCGGCTCAGGTCATGATCCTGGAGTCCCGGGATCGAGTCCCGCGTCGGGCTCCCTGCTCAGCAGGGGGTCTGCTTCTCCCTCTGACCCTCCCCCCTCTCATGCGCTCTCTGTCTCTCTCAATCTCTCTGTCTCAAATAAATAAATAAAATCTTTAAAATAAAATAAAATCAATGATATAAAATTAATGAATGACCTATTATAAAACTATTCACAGCTACAAACATTAAGAAATAAGTTATTAACAAATAGCTTATTTTTTTGCAATATACCCACAAAGACCACTTAAAGAGGATACTTGATACACAAGTCATTAAACCAGTAAATAAAGTTTTTGATAAGATAAAGAGAATGGCCTATGTCAAATGCTAACTAAAATGTACCAACACACATGGGCACCTGGGTGGCTCAGTTGGTTAAGCGACTGCTTTCGGCTCAGGTCATGATCCTGGAGTCCCAGGATCGAGTCCCGCATCGGGCTCCCTGTCAACAGGGAGTCTGCTTCTCCCTCTGACCCTCCCGCCTCTCATGCGCTCTCTCATTCTCTCTCTCAAATAAATAAAATCTTAAAAAAAAAAAAAAAAAGTACCAACACAAGCTTTTACCAGTCTCAAAATAAAAAAGCTCACACGAGTATTTCCTATGAAACTTCATGAAAATATTCAATTACTTAGAATTAGTTTGCTATAAACCTTAAGTTGTAGATACTATTAAAAAAAAAAAACCCACGAAAACACAAAAAACCTTTGGAAGGAGGGCAATGTACTACAATCCCAGAATGAAAAGTGTACTTCAAATTCTTGGTAAGCTGCCAGTATAGTCCTCTACTTATTTAAAATGAATAACATTAAGTATCAATCAGTAGGCACAGGAATTATAAAATATAACTGGAATTTTAAAGACCTGCAAAATATGTGCCATAGGCTTAACAAAAATATTAAGCTTAGAAAGTCTCATTTTTAAGAAGTGAATTAGGGGGGGCCCTGCCCGGCTCAGTCAGTAGAACATGCGACTCCTGAACCTTCTCTTTATTATTATTATTCCAATCTACACAATTTTAACTCAAAAGATATCCCGTTTGAACAGTGAGGACATATTTGATAAAATCAAGACATCGTTATTAATTTTTCTGGGTGAATGGTATCATAGTTACTGTTTTTAAAAAGAATCCTTATTGTTTAGAGATACATACTAAAATATGTACAGATGAAATTATAAATGATGGGATTTGCTTTAAAAAAGGATAGAGAGGTGGGGAACAAGAACATAGGTAAGGAATACCATGTAAAGGCCATGAGCTAAAAATGAGTCAAACTAAGAAATATGAACATGGGGGTTTCATTACACTTTTTTTATTTACATTTGAACTTGTCCATAATAAAAAATTTAAAAAGAGGGGCACCTGGGTGGCTCAGCCCGTTAAGCATCCAACTCTTAATTTAGGCTTAGGTCATGATCTCAGGGTCCTGAGATCAAACCCTGCATGGGGCTTGTGCTGAGCATGGAACCTGCTTAAGATTCTCTCTCTCCCTCTCCCTCTGCTCCTCCCCGCCCCACCAGTGGTGTGCACACTCTCTCTCAAAAATAAATAAATAAATAAAATTAAAATTAAAAAAGAAAGAAGAAATATTCTATAAATCAATCACTCTCACATAAACATGCATCTGTGTGTTAAAAGCTGACACGTAGTTTTAAAAAATAATTTCCAAAATGTTACAGCAATACTTTGTTATTATCAATGACAGACAAAGTTAAAAAATAGCTGCTTTAAAACTGCTTAAAAACCTTTATGCGTGCAGTTATAACCCAAAAATGCAATTCAAACTTCTAAAGAACTTACTTGGTGTGAAAGCAAATCTGTGCTTGCATAATTCACAGTATTCTTTTCGACTGTGTTTCAGCCACTGAACTAAGCTGCAATCACAAACACATTCATAAGTGCAGTATTTACAACAAAGAAATTTTAAGGCTTCACTGAAAACCAATGTTCTGTTTTATTAAAATTTAACGTATCATGGAGCTTTTATAATTGTGACAGTTTCATATTTACAATATTCTTTTTGACTTTTTATAATTTAAAGCCTTCTGAAAGTACAGAACCATAACAGATAAAAACAATATGTATTTTTACTATTAAAAAAGTTCAATTGGGCGCCTGGGTGGCTCAGTTGGTTGGGCGACTGCCTTCGGCTCAGGTCGTGATCCTGGAGTCCCGGGATCGAGTCCCGCATCTGGCTCCCTGCTCGGTAGGGAGTCTGCTTCTCCCTCTGGCCCTCCCCCCTCTCATGCTCTCTGTCTCTCACTCTCTCTCTCTCTCAAATAAAAAAAAAAAAAAAAAAGTTCAATTAACTAAATTGTAATCTCCTCAAGGCTAACCTCAACTATGAAAGAATCTCCAAGCATCACATCAGTTCTAACACTGGTCTGATAATACTGCTACCCTGGGTAGCTCGGTCTCAATCCTGGTTGTCACTAAGTGGTTGGCTGTGTACCCAGAACAAGTTACTTTAACATTTCTATGCTCGTTTCCTCATCTGCATAATAATAAAAATATTCCACCTCATGGTTCTAAGGATTAAATGAGTTAAGATGTATAAAAGCAATGAGCACCACCTGGCACAAAGCATCACATAAATGTAAGCTATTATCATGCCAAGCAGAATCAGAGAACCTTAACACTTCCAATGAACAAAATAAGCTCTCCATGGTAGAAATGAACAAACAGGTATCACATGCACCCAGAAAACAATAATACCAAAATGACAAGGAATGGTAATAACGAATATGGGTAATTTCCAAATTTTCACAAAATTAAAAAAAAAAAAAAACTATTTCAGAGAAAGTTCATTGTAACAATCCCCCTTATTATACAAATGACAAAACTGAAGCTCAGACATAAAATATTCTAAAAGGATGACTCACCATTCTTGATGGATAAACTTAATACTGCCCGTACATACACAAGGATGATAAAGAGGTTTCTCAGGTGTTCCTTCTGACCGACACACTCTACATATGTCTGTGAATGAAAAAGATAAATTGAGTTATCTTTGATTATAACTTAAAAAAAAAAACCAGAACCCCCAAACAAAAATAATGTGTTAAAGCAAGACTCCATCAGCAGCAGAGAAGTGTTATTATGATAATAATAAAGTATATTCCAAAACCAAAAAATTTCCTAATATATAAAAAGGCCAGTTGTTCCTTTCTATGAGAACTGTACTCATTAAACTGCACGCTTCCATAACTAATGCTAAATAGAAATACACAAAATCAGGTCACCACTGGTATCCTGAGTTTACAGTTTAAAGTCCTAAGTCCAGTCCTAACAGTTTAAACCCCACAAAAACACATCCAAGGACTTAACAGCAGTGGGCAGCATAGGAGACACCCCTTTAGTCTCACCTCACTCCACCAGAGACATAGAGATACACACAAATAGGGTGAGGGGGCACCCCAAAACCACAAAGGTGCCAGGCCAGAGAGAGGTGAGACCGAGGTCACCTTAAGCAGAAGCTACCAGAGTCCAGCACTACCTGGTGGGAGGCCAGAGGCAAGAGCTCACCCTTTACTCCTCCCCACATGGTTCTGAGCACATCTGTCCACCTTCTTGCCTGGGGCGGCCCGTGATATGTTGAGGAAGAACCTCAAATGCCAAGAACCATCCCATTCACAGGCTCCATAATGCTCCCTCTGAAGGACAACCTATGAAACCTGGTTGCAACTTTTATTTAGACCTTCTTCTCTGTGATCTGCAAGGCAAAGTGCCCACCCCAAGTGGGCAATCTGAAGGACGACAAGCGGTGTGTACTAGAGACAGGGACTTAAGGAAAACTTGATCTAGTCTCTCAACAGAGTTCCTCATTCATGGGGAATAACTGCAATCCAAGCCCATCATTAATGGATTTAACCAGTCCCCAGCACCCGCTGGGACTAGGGTGCACACACACTGAGCAATGGGGAACTTGGCCCCCAACGTTAAAAAGCACTGTGTTGCTCAATCTAGTATGGCTGAGCACCACTTACCAAAGTTGAGGGATAATGAGTACTCAGGCGGGCTAACTGGTTAGCGCACTAATCCCCGTAGTTATCGATAAGCTAGGCAAATCACTGCCGACACAGAAAGGCCATACACCACCACCCACAGAAGAGCTTTTGCTGTGCCAGTTCCACCTACACGAGAGCCAGAAGGGGTTGTCCAGGTTGAGTCAAATCAAGCACATGCTCCAGGGCTGTGTCTTTCAGTCAGCTTTAGAACCACACCACCCCCCGCCCCACTACCACCACCCGAAGGACTTTGGTTTCCTGGAAGCGACCTGAGGGTCATGAGAACAATGCTGGCTGTTGAAATCATTTATGGTCAGAACTACACGGGATCCAAGCCTCTTCAAACCTCCCACTTTCACCTTCATCCTTGATTAATGAAAGCATCTTTGGCAAAAGCTTTCTCTCTGGTCCGTCTTGCACCAGTCTAAGACTTTGGGCTCTGGCAAAGCAGTATGAACATCCCAACAATCCTGCCTAACCAGCCTCTGCAAAGTTCTGACACAAACAAAATAGAACTACACTAGAATTCTATGATTCCCAGGGCAGTATCCTGGCAGCTCGAGTCTGCTTTGAGCACTCTAATTTTCTCCAAATGTACACTTCAGCCTAGGGAAACTGGGCTAAGAGCCCGGAGCTCACCCAAGGGGGGTGGGGAAGACCTGGAAGGACCATCCCCCCGTGGTGGACCTGCTGCTGCCCACATGGGCTATCCAACATCAAGCTAGTATTTTAACTGCACTGAATTCAATACCTGCACTGGAGCTGAGATTACCACAGTGGCCAGCAACCGGACTTGCCCTGCAATGGATCCTCCTTAAAGGATTCAAAATGGACTCACTGAAATATAGGCTCTCAAAAGAGTCCAGTGTTATTTTTCATCACTGTTCTCCCAGGTCTCAAGTAGGTAATCTGCACATCTGCTGCCTTGCTTGGTTGTTGAAGTCGATCATCAAGCTCCCTTTATGGTACCGAACCTGGATTCCTGGTCACCATGGCTGCCACTGTAGGCACTAGGACTTCTACCTAAAACAGCTGACAGGTCCATGGGACATGCAACTGATGAGGTTATCTAGAATCACTAGAGCTGCTGGTGCCTGTGGGCATCAATTAGTCCCACAATTACCACAGTTATCCAGGTGGGAGCGGCACAAGCACTTAAAGCCATTTGGAACATGACCACACCAGCCTCAAGTGCTAGGATGCCTTGTGGATTAACTTTAAAGACAGGCATGTGCTACAGAGGGATTAACCAGGTAGGATGGTTTGGGTGCAAATGTGGGTGAGCCGGTGCAGACAAAGGGTGAAGCAGTCCCACACTGTCCTGTCTCCGCAGCCAGCTCTCAGGCAGCTGCAGAAGTAGGGCACAGCAGCGAAAGCGTGGCAAGGAGTATCCTGCATCGGGACACAGTGTAGAGGAAAGCAGCAGAGACACTGCCGCGCTCACACAAATGAGGGTCGCTATGTTGCCCTCCAGAAACAAGTGACCGACTGGGCAAGGGCTGCCCTTGCTGGCACACTGCTGCCAACAAGATGCAGGGACAGTGGGGGATATCCACGAGTGTGAACGGTTGATGCCAGTGGGCTCGTCCTGTGATGGGTCCCATCCCCACGTGGGTGGCCCAGCCCCAGGTGGCACAAGGGAGCTATGGGGAGGACCATGCAGAAGGCACAGTGCGGGGGCGGGGGGGAGCATGTGCATGAGACACTGATCTTCAGAAAACCACGTTCAACGACAAACCAACACTAAAAACTAAGCAAGCACAACAAATCTAAACCAACTCCAGGGCTCTGCTTAACAGAGTACAGAGTACTGGACTCATCCACCTCTGTAAGGTTGAAACCATTTTCACTGTAACACTAAGACTTTGCCTTTTACCCTCATTGTCTTGCCAGGATACAGTGGAGTTTTCCAGAGGCTACATAACACAACTGACTGAATGCAGCCAAGATGAAAAAAATCCACCAGCCTCCCATTAAATCAGACATTTAAGAGATTTGCAAATATAAAACAAATCCACTCTTCTCACCAATATTTTGGGTTTGAAGTATGTAGTTATTTCTTTGAAAAAAAAATATTAACATATAACAGGTGTATTAAGTGAATTAATACTTCCAAATTTTGTTTCATTTTCTAAGGGCAAACGAAAGCTCTTATGAGTCTTTATGTTTTTTAAGAGTAGGCCAAAAAAAGTTAAGAACTACTATTTTTTTTTTTGCTCGTGAAACTTTTGAAAAAAATCAGAGAATAACTATGGTTCTCTCAAAATACACAAATAGACAAAATTTTCATTATTTTGTAAGGAGTTTCATAAGCCTCCACTGATTCTACAAAAGAAAGGGAAGGGAATATTAGACTTCTCAAATGCCTTGTTTTAGAACCATGGAAATTTTTTTACATAATCCAAAACAAAATTATAGCAAAATGGAAAATAAGCAACCCCTAAATCAAAAACAAATTGCACAAATGAAACATATATATGTGTGTATATATGATAAATAGACTTCAAGTTTAACCACAGAAAAGATTTACTTTAGAGACTTTAAAACAGTAATATGATCATATATCCCTAGTAGGCTATATCCTAAGACAGAAAGAACTGCATTAAATCCTAAACAGAATTCAGTAATCATGGTGTGAAGAGCAATAATATTGATAATTTTAAAACTTGGGAGGATAAAGCCGGTAAGTAGTATGATGGTGGTATTGTGGTTGTGTGTACGTGTTTTTTAAGTTATCTCTCAGAATACATAAGAATTTACAGATGAAAACATTTTATATCTGGGATGTGCTTTAAAATGAGATGGGAAAGGGTTGAGATGAAAGAATTATCAGCCATATGCTTTATCTGCTGAATCTAAATGCTGGTTATTGGAGGTTATTGCATTAGTCTATTTCATTTTTAAAATTTTACATAATAGGGGCACCTAGCTGGCTCAGCTGGTGGAGCATGCAACTCTTGGGTCTCAGGGTTGTGAGTTCAAGCCTCACACTGGGTGTAAAAATTACTTAAAATAAAATCTTTTTTTTTTTTTTTAGATTTATTTATTTGACAGAGAGAGACACTGAGAGAGGAAACACAAGCAGGGGGAGTGGGAGAGGGAGGAGCAGGCTCCCCGCCGAGCAGGGAGCCCGATGTAGGGCTCTATCCCAGGACCCTGGGATCATGACCTGAGCCGGAGGCAGACGCTTAACGACTGAGCCTCCCAGGTGCCCCCAAAAATAAAATCTTTAAAATGGGGAAACATCCCATGCTCATGGACTGTAAGAACAAATATTGTTAAAATGTCTATGCTACCCAAAGCAATCTACACATTCAATGCAATCCCTATCAAAATATCATCAACGTCTGCTGGAACAAACAATACTAAAATCTGTATGGAACCACAAAAGACCCCGAATAGCCAAAGCAATCCTGAAAAAGAAAACAAAAGCTGGAGGCATCACATTCCAGACTTCAGGCTGTATTACAAAACTGTACCTCAAGAGAGTATGGTATTAGCACATAGATCAATGGAAGAGACTAGAAACCCCAGAAATGGACCCTCAACTCTGGTCCACTAATCTTCGACAAAGCAGGAAATACCCAACGGAAAAAAGTCTCTTCAAGAAATGGTGTTGGAAAAATTGGATGGCCACATGCAGAAGAATGAAACTGGACCACTTTTTTTTTTTTTACACCATAGACAAAAATAAACTCAAAATGGATGAAAGACCTAAATGTGACACAGGAATCCATCAAAATCCTAGAGGAGAACAAGAACACAGGCAGCAACCTCTTTGACCTCAGCCACAGCAACTTCTTACTAGACACGTAAAAGCAAAAATGAACTATGGGGACTTCATCAAGATAAAAAGCTTTTGCACAGCGAAGGAAACAGTCGATAAAACTAAAAGACAACCTACCAAATGGGAGAAGATATTTGCAAATGCCTTTAGATAAAGGGCTAGTATCCAAAACCTATGAAGAATTTATCAAACTCAACACCCAAAAAACAAAAAAATCTAGTCAAGAAATGGGCAGAAGACATGAGCAGACATTTCTCCAAAGAAGACATACAAATGACCAACAGACACATGAAAAAACGCTCAACATCACTCAGCATCAGGGAAATACAAATCAAAACCACAGTGAGATATCACATCACACCAGTCAGAACGGCAAAAATTAACAACTCAGGAAACAACAGATGTTGGCAAGAATGTGGAGAAAGGGGAACCCTCTTACACTATTGGTGGGAATGCAAACTGCTGCAGCCATTCTGGAAAACAGTATGAAAGTCCCTCAAAAAGTTAAAAATAGAGGTACCCTATGACCCAGCAATTGCACTACTAGGTATTTATCCAAAGGATACAAACACAGTGATTTGAAGGGGCACCTGCACCCCAATGTTTAGAGCAGCAATGTCCACAAAAAACAAAATATGGGAAGAGCCCAGATGTCCATCGACAGATGAATAGATAAAGAAGATACGGTATATATACACAATGGAAAATTACTCAGTCATCAAAAGAATGAAATCTTGCCATTTGCAACAACATGGATGGAACTAGAGGGTATTATGCTAAGCAAAATAAGTCAGAGAAAGACAAATACCGTATGATTTCAGTCATGTGGAATGTAAGAAACAAAACAGTTGAACACAGAGGAAGGGAAGGAAAAATAAAATGAAATCAGAGAGGGAGACAGACCATAAGAGACTCTTAACTCTACAGAACAAACAGGGTTGCTGGAGGGGCAGTGGGTGGGGGGATGAGGTAAATAAGTGATGGGAATTAAGGAGAGCACGAGACGTAGAGAGCACTGGGTGTAATATGCAACTGATGAATCACTAAATTCTACCCCTGAAAATCAAACGATCAAACCAAATCTTTAGGGGCGCCTGGGTGACTGAGTAGATTAAGTGTCCAACTCTTGATTTCAGCTCAGGTCAAGATCTCAGGGTCATGAGATCCAGCCCTGCATCCAGCTCCACACTAAGAATGGAACCTGTTTAAGATTGTCTCTCTCCCTCTTCCTCTCCCTCTACCCCCCTTCCCGGCTCGCACGTGCGTGCTCTCTTTCTCTAAACTAAATAAGATCTTAAAAAAAATAAAATTTTACATAAAACTTTTTAAAAAATAAACAATGGTTAAACATGCAATTTACAAATATCAAAGTTGAACTTTTATTGTACTGACACTACCAAGTCCAATTTTATCAATGAAGTTCTTCAGCAAGAAGGCTTAGCATGTGACTTATTTCATATGTGCATGCACGCACACACACACAAATTTGAAAACTCATGTTAGATTTTTATTTCACTGATCCTGTTTTTAAAAATGTGGTAAAACTTTCATTGGCTATATCTTCATTAGGGGAAGAAAGCAGAGTAAGATTTAAATAATACGTCTCAACATTCCTAAAAGCCTCTTTATGTACAACCAACAACCCAATTCCAATTTAAAACCATTTAATCTAAATGACTTTAAAATGGAATTTGGTCCAAAAATATAATTAATCTCTTTTGCAGTGCTGGCCCTGTTTTTCCCCACATCATGAAGATGTGACTGAGTTTTGTTCAAAAGCACCTCATGTATAAATATTACCCTAAATGGAAAGGTGAAGATTGTTGGTATAAATAAACTAGAATGGTGATAAGCCCTAGCTATAAAATACTTGTAAGGTAAACATTTGGCTGTTTAGCAGGCCCCAATCCCTGCTTACCATGGCATAGTCATACCTTATTAGGAAACTGGAAGCGGGAGAAAAGCTGCCAAAGTGAAAGACTGCACCTGCTCTCACTTTATATCCTCAACTAAATTTCCTTAGCTAGTCTGTGTGTGGACTAGGAAGGAATGGAAGCTTCTTCCCTGCCAATCCATGTTGCAGTAGAAAAATCTGAAACAAGGCATACGTATACAGAGCTAAACATTTTTTCTGCAAGGATACATAAACTATTAACAGTTGCTAACTTTGTGGATCAGTTTTGGGGGAAAATACACATATTTTATATATGTATGATGTCTACAGTATATATTTGTGTAGTATTTTGCTAATACCTTACTATTAAAATTAATAGTTTCCTTGTAAACTTATATTCAAAGACATGTACAAGAACATTCATAGCAGCACTATTTCATAAAAATACCTCCAAAATAGGGGCGCCTGGGTGGCTCAGTCAGCTGAGTGTCCCGACTCTTGATCTCAGCTCAGGTCTTGATCTCAGGGTTGTGCGTTGGGCTCCACCTCCAAAATGGAAACTACTAAACTGTCTATCAACAGCAGAATGGATGAATTTTGGTATATTCACTAACTATGATATGGCAATAAGAATAAACCAGCCAACTAAAACTACAACCACGATTTGGATTTATTGCATAGTGGTGTTTAGTGATAACTCACACCCACACACAAAAAGAACTCAGACACAAAGAATACCTAATCCACATGTAAAAAGTTCACAAACAGGAAAAACTAACATTTATTAGAAGTCACCATAGTAGTTACCTCTAGAGGAAAGAGGCAGTCAAGACTACAAGAGGACTGAAGGGAATGGCCCAGATGAAATCGACACACTTCTCCCTATACCTCCTGCCAAGTACAGCTAAAAGCCCAGGACATTTTTTTTTTAAAGATTTTTTTTTATTTATTTGACAGAGAGAGGGAACACAAGCAGGGGGAGGGGGAGAGGGAGAAGCAGGCTTCCTGCCAAGCAGGGAGCCCGATGCGGGGCTCAATCCCAGGACTCTGGGATCATGACCTGAGCTGAAGGCAGATGCTCAATGACTGAGCCACCCAGGCGCCCCAGCCCAGGACATTAAACAGAAATAAACAGAAGATGACTCTAAAAAGTGAAGAAAAGGCAGAGCAGCAAGGGAACTGGTGACCCAAGGAATCACATCCAGTGAGTTCTCTGGGTTTGTGTTTTGCTTCATGTATCCGGGGGACTGGTGGTGGAGGTGGAGAAGCTGACAATCTGAAAACATCAATGGGAAAAGACAAACTTACCCCAAAAAAGCCAAAGACCAGGAAAGATGCAACCTAGCAAGAGGGAAATTTTTAGGCAATAAATGCCTCTGTACCCCAGCCAAACACCACGGGAAAAAATGCAGCCCTGGGCACCTGGGTGGCTCAGTCGTTAAGCATCTGCCTTCAGCTCAGGTCATGATCCCAGGACCCTGGGATTGAGCCCCGCATCGGGCTCCCTGCTCTTCAGGAAGCCTGCTTTTCCCTCTCCCACTCCCCCTGCTTGTGTTCCCTCTCTCACTGTGTCTCTGTCAAATAAATAAATAAAATCTTTAAAGAAAAAAAAATGTGACCCCAACACCACCTCTAGCAGCCAAGGCCGAGAGGGAAGCAGACCTAGATTAGCTAACTCTATTTTAGTTACTGAGGCCCAACTAAATTATCACGCAAGTTAACGACGAAATGAGCATTAAAACATAACCACCAATTACAAGAGTATTCCCTTTGACTTGCTCATTCTTTCAACTCGGTTGTATGATCTTTTCGTGAATGTTTTATTTTTTTCACAATTTAATGTCAATATTCTATACATATTTTCTATCTACTCCAACTTTGTTGTATTCTTCCATTTGTATAGTAGGCTGCTCCCTCTGGCAAAACACATTACACCACTGAAATATAAAAATAAAATAACTAGATAGTACAGCAGCTAATGACTAGCGAAGCCAACATTTCCACATTTTACCAAGTTCTCTTTCTTTGTGAATTTTCTAAGTCCTTTGTCCAGCTTACTAACTGGGGTCTTAACAGTAAGAAAGCAGTCCAAAAAAAAAAAAAAAAAAAATTCAGCAAAAGATTTGAACAGATACTTCACCAAAGAAGGTATACAAATGAAAAAATGCTGAGGTCATTAGCAAAGTGCAAGTTAAAATCACAAGAGGATGGTGATGGTTGCACAAGAGTGTGACTATATTTAATGCCAGTGAATTGTACACTTCAAAATGGTTAGAATGGTAAATTTTGTTATGTATATTTTACCACAAAAGAATTTTAAATCACAGTACAATACCACTACATACTGATTAAAATGACAAAAAGAAAAAAAACTCTTACCATATGATGCAGCAATCATATTCCTAGATATTTAACTTAGTAAAATGAAAACTTATGCTTGTACAAAAACCCATATGAATTTGGATAATGGCTTCATTCATAATTTCCTCAAAATGGAAACCAATCAAAGCATTCCACAACTGGAGGATAAACTGTGATACATTCAATATTCTTTTCTACAACAGAATACTATTAAGCAATAAAAAGGAATGAAATACTGATACATACAACATGAATAAATCTCAAATGCGTTATATGTTAAACAAAAGAAGCCAGACTGAAAAAGCTATATACTAGATGATTCCGTTTATAACATCTGGAAAAGGTAAAACTACAAAGACAGAAATACATCAGTGGCTGCCAGGGTCTGGGAGTGGGATTGATCATAAAAGGGAACAGGGATATTTGAGAGGAGGGCTGAATTAGTCCATCCCTTGAATATGCTGGCTACATGACTGTATGCATTTGTCAAAAATTCATGGGCACTACCGTCGATAGATGAATAAAGGATATATATATATGTGATGTATATACATATATAAATATATGTGTGTGTGTATACACACATACACAATGAAATATTATTCAGCCATAAAAAAGAATAAAATCTTGCCATTTGTAACCACATGGATGGAGCTAGAGAGTATAATGCTAAACAAAATAAGTCAAAGACAAATACTGTATGATTTCACTTGTATGTGGAATTTAAGAAACAAATGAATGGAGGAAAAAAAAAAAGAGAGACAAACTAAAAAAAACAGACTCTCAACTACAGAATAAACAGATGGTTACCAGAGGAGAGGTGGGTGGGGTAATGGGTGAAATAGGTGAAGGGGATTAAGAGTACACTTACCCTGATGAGCACTGAGTAATATATGGAACTGCTGAATCATTATATTGTGTATCTGAAACTAATGTAATACTGCACTAGAAATTAAAATAAAAAATTAAACTATCCCAGACCAAAACAAAACAAAAACCTCATGAACATTAAATAAGGTGAGTTTTACTGTGTTTATATTATACTTTAATTTCAAAAAAGACTTCCTACAGTACTGTCTAAATAGACATATGAGAAGAACAAAGGAGAAAGGATAATGACATGAAAAGAAATTATTGTTCCTTCACTAATGAAGTTGTATACTGAAATGCATCCCAACAAGCCCATTAATTTCATCCAGCCAGATAAGAATTAATGCTGTCAGGGACTGTGGAGGAAATCCTCAGCATTGGACATCAAGTATTTCTGGCATTCCATTTTCTGGATAAATAGTAGGACTGTACTTCCCTGCCACCTCTGAAATTAGACACGGACATGTGACTTGCTTCAGTCAATGAAATATAAGCTACAGTGATGTGTATCACTCCTGGGGAGAAAATCTGGGGGAGCTAATGAACACAATACATCACACTGCATTTTCCTGCCTCAATGATTGTGGAAGCACACCCTAGGAGCCTCCATCAATCTAGGTCTCCAAGTGATTACCGTTAGCAGGAGCATCTCCCCCCACCCTGTGGTAGACGTAATATTCAGTGAGAAAGGAACCTTTTGTTGCTTTAAGCTGCTGAGGTTTGAAGGTAGTTTGTGACAAAGACAAATTAGCCTATCCTGTTTCATAAAGGGTCTCAGCAGCTTGGGGCGGGGAGGGGCTAAAACAAGCACAACTACCACCAATACAGAAAGTCAATGAAAGAATAAACCTATCTTGGGGCGCCTGGGTGGCTCAATCATTAAGCGTCTGCCTTTGGCTCAGGTCATGATCCCAGGGTCCTGGGATCGAGCCCCACTTCGGGCTCCCTGCTCCGCAGGGCGCCTGCTTCTCTCTCTCCCACTCTCCCTGCTTATGTTTCCTCTCTCGCTGTGTCTCTGTCAAATAAATAAATAAAATCTTTAAAAAAAAAAAAAAAAGGATAAACCTATCTTGTATATGAAGACCAATCCCACCACCCAAAACCCCAACAGAGTAATATGACCAAGGTTATAAAAGAAAATGTCTACAAAAGGCGCAGCCTGGGGCCCTTTACTAAAGCTGAAATAATAAAGTTTTACGGTAGAATAAAATTCCCGCCAGATTTACATGCAGTAAAATTACAAATCTAGCTCAGGCCAAAATAAAAGCATTGCATTTTATTTGTTATGAATGCAAATCAACTCAGAAACAGCAAAGCAAAACTCTTCCCGCTTTTCTTTTCTTTTTTTTCCCCTCCATCTCCCCAGGCTCTTCCTGCTTTTCAAAAGCAAATTTCTTCTGTTTAATCCTGTGGGAACTTTTGTTGCTTTATTTGAATACCTAATATCTTCACAAGGCATACCTTCTAAAAGTTCCTAGCACAGTGCCTAGCTCAATAAATATAAAGGTGGTTTTTTGTTTGTTTTAATGAAAAATCTCAAATCCTTAGTGACTGAGTATGGAGAGTGCCCAGGAAATGAGAGGGGGGGAGAAAAGAACAACCAGTAAGAGTAGGTTCTCAAGTTGGAACCAGCTGCTGAAGTCAACACCCATGTTGGCTTGGCTCATGCCATCAGTTTTTCTAGCCAACAATTCAGCTCACCAAATATATCCTAAGTACCAACTATGAAAAAAAGAAGAAGAAAACCCTAGAAGTTTTGGGTATATGTCATAATTTTTAGGTCATTATCTACCTTGAAACTTTTTCCACATTAGATTTGAAAGTGTCTGCACATTCCTTCTGGTAATTATCCTTCTGGTGATAATTCAATAAACAGAGGACTGTTAAATTATTAGTAGTAGACTTTATTTTTCAGAACAATTTTACATTTACAGAAAATCTAAGATAGTGCCGTGTTCCCACACACACAGCACCCAGTATCCCCTATTATTAACATCTACATTAGCATGGTACTTTTGTTAAACTTAATGAGCCAATATTCACACATCATTAACTAAAATCCAGTTTATTCAGTTAATGAGCCAATATTCACACATCATTAACTAAAATCCAGTTTATTCAGATTTCCTTAGTCTTCACCTAATGTCTTCTATTGTTGCTCCAAAATCCACCTGACATTTAGTTGCATGTCTCCTTAGCTTGGCTAACACAGTTTCTCTTGGGTCTGGCAGTTTTTCAGGCTTTCCTTGTTTTTGATGACTTTGGTCATTTTAAGGAGTACTGGTCGGGTACCTTGCAGGATGTCCCCTATCAGAATTTGTCTCATGTTTCGCTCATGACTAGAATGGGGCTATGGCTTTCAGGGAAGAAAAGGAAAATGGCAAAGTGCCATTTTCATCACATCATATCAAGGGTACACCATTAACATGAATTATGACGGTTACTGTTGGCCTTGATTACTTTCGCTGAAGTAACAAAGGATTTTTAATATCTGATTACCAACAAAAATTTTTACAATTAATAACTATGATCAAGTAAGTAAATATTAAGATATGTGACTGAAAAATATTACTCAAAATGTCTGTAAATAACCTACATACCCAAAACCAGGAGAATGGGTATCTAAATTGTGGCACATTCACTACATGGAACATGGAAAAATGCGTAACGTTAAATACGCAAAGCAAAAATAAAAAATGAATAGAATACACACTGTACTTCCTACCTAGTACTTCCTACTAGATAAAAACATCAAAATAGAGCGCCTGGGTGGCTCAGTCATTTAGCGTCTGCCTTCGGCTCAGGTCATGATCTCAGGGTCCTGGGATCGAGCCCCGCATCGGGCTCCCTGCTCAGTGGGAAGCCTGCTTCTCCCTCTCCCACTCCCCCTGCTTGTGTTCCCTCTCTCTCTGTGTCTCTCTCTGTCAAATAAATAAGTAAAATATTTAAAAAAAAACAAACAAAAAAACATCAAAATAGCCTAAAAGAGAAAATACGAAAAAAACAGCCATAATAATTGGTCAGATGAGAACATGGGTGATTTTCTTGCCTTCTTTCCCCAAAGTTTCTAATGCTTCATTGCTACTTTTACAATTACAAGAAAAAAAACTACCTATAAAAAAAAAAATGCATGTGCTAATTAATTAGGCCTTGCAAACATAAAGCCCCAATTCTACATGTATCCCAAAGTTTAGGTATTTTCTTACCGCTCCAGATTACCAGTAATTACAAACGTAACATTCACTGTACTGTTGCTCCTGGAAGCCTGAAAACTACATGTTTTTGGCCTCTTTGCTGACTAGGCTTGAGTTGCACCGAATCAAGAAGTACTTTTGTGGGAAAAGGTGAAGCCATTTTCTACTTCTGGCTCTAAAAACAGCAGTGGCAGCTAATTGCAGGTCTTTGAACTCCTGCAGTAGTTACAGAGATCCTAGTGGTGATTCTTTTTTCTTTTTCAAGTTTTATTTCTTTAATCTCTACACCCAGCGTGGGGCTTGAACTCAAAAGCCGGAGATCAAGAGTCCCATGCTCTTCCAACTGAGCCAGCCGGGCGCCCCCTGGCGGTGATTCGCGCGCCCCCCGCCCTGGAGCAGGGGACACCTGTCAGTTCAACAGGGCAGGCAGTGGCTCCAACACTTACAGGAAGGGTGTGCCAGCTATCAACTTAGTCACCCCAGTTCCAAATCTGTCCTTCAGTACCTGTCCAGTGGTAAGTCACTGAACTCAAAACATTTTTTTAAAAACAAATTTGTCAGTAGGAGGTACTGGAGGGACAATGCAGGAGGAAGTGGTTTTCTGGCTCCTGCTGCACTGTCAGAAGGTTTGTTATAATGACCACCTTTTCACAACCCTACTGATAAGAACCCAAGACACTCCAGGTCTTGTACCCAACAGGGTACCCAACTCCCCCCACGTGCCCATCCATTAACTTTGGCTCTCCTGCACCCTGAGGGGTTATTTCCTGCTAACCCAGAAACTGTGGACTAGCTCTGGACAACTCCACACTCCTGCACTGATGTCTAAACCACAACTGTCAGGAGTGGCCCTACCTCTTCCAAGGCTGTCCCTACTTGGATACTCACCCTCTTGCTCAGGTACCCTTTACAGTATTCTTTACATCTCCATAGCTACCCTCTTACCGTAGCTTAGTAATTCAACTTCCTCTGGTTAACTTACAATGTGCTGTCTGTCTCTTCACTAGATCAAGACAGAAAAAAAAACAAGATTTAAAGAAGAACCAATCGGAAGTTTTAGAACTAGAAAATACAGGGAGTGTGGGATCACTCCTGGACTTGAGCTCAACAGCAACGTTTGCCTCAAGAAAAAGTACTTTGTACAATTCTTTGGAGTTATCAGCCGAACTAGCTGTTTTTTCCTCCCATGAAACATCATGTTTACCATGGCTAAAAAAACTGAAAAAACAAAAAACAAAAACAAGTTATTCAGACAGATCTGGGTATTCAAGCATTTTATCACTAAAGAATGAAGTGAGCCTAAGAGCCAAGGAAAACAACTGACGATATTTGTTGCCAATGATAAAAATCAAACTTTCAAGCAAAAATTAGGATTTTAGAAAACTTGTGATCACCACAATGAGCCTGACATACCTAAAAGGCTTTTCAAGATGAGACAGGTAGTGATGTTAAGGAATGTAAGCTTTGATAATACACATGAAACGTGTCAACATTTGGAATATCTGCATAACTCAATGATCAAGTATCCACCAAAACACCAACATGATGTCACAAAACCATGCATGAGTAAAAAAATAAGCCAATGGATTTTTTAAAATAGCTTTATTGGGGGAGCGCCTGGGTGGCTCAGGTCATGATCTCAGGGTCCTGGGATCGAGTCCCATGTGGGGCTCCCTGCTCAGCAAGGAGTCTGCTTCTCCCTCTCACTCTCCTCTGTGTGCGCACACTCTCTCTTTCTCTCTCAAATAAAATCTTTTAAAAAATAGCTTCATTGGGGAATCACTGACATACAATAAAATGCACTTAAAGGGGTTACCACTTGATAAGCTTGTCAATGATAAAACTGTCATCACAATTGAGATAATGAACATATCCATCACCACCAAAATTAACTCAGGTCCCTTGATAATCTCTCCATCCCACCGTTCTCTCAGTCCCATTCCTAGGCAACCATCAATCTACATTCTAGTACTATGGATTAATTTGCATTTTCTAGAGTTCTATGTAAGTGGCACATACTGTGGCTTCTTTCACGTATTATTTTGAGATTCATGTATGTTGTATCAACAGTTCATTTCTTTTAGTCACAGACTCGTAATCCATTGTATAGGTGTATCACAATTTGTTTATTCATTCATCTGTTGATAGGCATTTGGGTTGGTTCAAGTGTCAGGATTTTACAATAAAACTGCTATATACATTCACATACAAGAGTTTGTATGCATTCATTTCTCTTAGTAAGTCCCTACCAGTACATGGCTGGATCATATGTTAACTTTTTAAGAAACTGCTACACTGATTTCCAAAGTGGTTGTACCACTTTACATTCCAGCAGCATATGAAAGTTACTGTTGTTCCACATTCTGACCAACATTTGGTATGGTCATACTTTATAATTTCATTCATTCCAATAGGTATGTAGTGATGTAGTTCTATTCTGCTAACAGCGTTATCGAAATATACATACTACAAAGCTCAACAACTAAAGTACACAATTCAAAGGCTTTTTATGTATTTACAGAGTGATGCAGCCGCTACCACAATCTAATTTTTTAACATCCTCATCATCCCAAAAAGAAACCTTGTAACTATTAACAGTCATTCCCCATTCTTTCTCTTTACATAGATTTGCCTATTTGAGCCATAATTTGGATCACATAAAATGTGGTGTTTCATGACCAGTTTCTTTCACTTAGCACAATGTTTATGAGGTTCAACCAAGTTATTATACATACCAGTATTTCATTCCTTTGTATTGCCAAATAATATTCCATTTTATAGGTATGTTACATTTTCTTATCCATTCATCAGTTGATACACAATGGGGTGTGAAGATATATTTTGAATTCTCCTAGGTATATACCTAGGAGTGGAAATGCTGGGTCATATGGCAACTTTGTAACACTATATCTTACATTCTCACTAGCAATGAATGAAGGTTCCAATTTCTCCACATCCTTCTCCACTGAATATCTGTCCCTTTTGATTATAGTCATCCTAGTGGGTGTGAATTATTTCACTGTGGTTTTGATTTGCATTTACCTAATGACTAGTGATGCTCAGCATCTTTTCATATGCTTATTAGCCATATGCATATATTCTCTGGTCAAGTGTCCAAATCTTCGGGCCTCTCTTAAACTGTGTCATTCGTTTTCTTACTGAGTGGAGTGTTTTATATACTCCAATAAGTCCTTTATCAGATATACATTTTGCAAACATTTTCTGTGGCCTGTCTTCATTCTCTTAACAGTGTCTTTCAAAGAGAAGTTGTGAATTTTGATGCCATCCAATTTATCAGTTTCTTCTTTTACAGATCATGCTTTTAATGTTGTATCTAAGAAATCTTAGCCTAACCCAAGATCACAAAGGTTTTCTCCTATATTTTCTTCTAAAAGTTTCGTAGTTAGCTTTTTCATTTAGGTCTAACATCCCTCAGAGTTAATTTTGGTATATGGTGAAAGGTATGGCTCGAAGTTCATTTTTTGCCTATGAAGAGTCAATTAATTATTCCAGCACCATTTGTTGAAAAACTATACTTTCTCCACCGAACTGCTGTTGTATCTACGTCAAAAATCAATTGTCCACATGTGTATGAGTCTATTTCTGGACTATCCTGAGCCATCAAACCAATGGATTTTAACTTAAGTTGATTTAATTTTTAAAAGGTGAGGTATATGCTTTCAGATATAATACCGCTTAAAGAAACTACCACTTGCCGAACTTTGGCATAGTATCAAAGGACATCAAAAATTACCTGAAAGTACCCCTCCCTTTTTCAAATTGTCTGTGTGAAGTCCAATCTTCTTCATACACTTTAACCAAAACATATGGCAAGAGTAACTGCAGGGGCAGAGATGTGAATCTGTCTTCTAACAATTCAGACAAAAAAGATTTGCAAAAAATTGAAACAATGCTACTTTTCTCACTGAAGTTTGTGTCTTGGAAAATACATTTATCATAAAGTTATTTTTGTTAACACGTACTGCATTTAAAGTTCTGTTTTTGGGCACCTGGGAGGCTCAGTTGGTTAAGCATCTGCCTTTCAGCTCCTGTCATTATCCCAGGGGAGTCCCGCATGGGATTCCCTGCTCAGCGGGGAGTCTGCTTCTCCTTCTGCCCCCCCTCCCCATCTCTCATGAATAATTAAAAAAAAAATAAAGTTGTTTTCATTTCTAATATAGCAAAAAGGTATCCTCCACATAAACAAAAGTCCTATGGGTCTTCAGTATTTAAAAGTATAAAGGAATCCCCAGAGCAATGGTCTTCAAACTGGTCCATTTAATAAAAGTGCCTCTAAGGAACTCTGAAATGGCTAAGAATGGGGGAAATGAAATTCACAAAGGAAACATAGTTGACACAGGGCCTAAGTACAGAGCAGGTATTCAATATTTGATAAATGGAGAAGAAAAAAAAAGAGAAGGAATCTCCAAATCTTTTATCTCAAAAGTGCTATAATGTGCTATAATGTGAGATAAAATGCTTTTATCTCAAAAGTGCTTTACACTGAAAATGCTAAATCTAATTGTATGTAAATTTTATCTTATTAACCTTATTAACCTATCATTAAAAAATACACAAGTGGGGGTAGGGAAGAGAGAGAGAGAAAGATTATAATGAAGTTGTTACAAGAAATGAGCATACAGAAAATGTTTCAATGTCTTCCAAGCCTTCAAGAACTCACCATGTCTGTTATGCACTGAACTGTGTTGTTTCCACCAGCTCCACCAAAATTCACGTGTGAGTGTGTGTATGCGTGTGTGTGTATTTATTAGAGAAAGAGAGAAAAAGCACGAGAGCATAAGTGAGGGGAAATTTGGATTTAAGATTAAGTTAGTAAGGAAAAAGATATATTCAAGAAGACAGTGACAGAAGGGCAAGACAATGCCTCACCTCTGCTCAAAACCCTATCTCACAAAAGTAAAAGTAAAGTCTTACCTACTTGTTCCCCTTCTACACTCCCCCTGGCCCCATGATCTCCCTGACCTCATATTTTACTTCCTCTTTGCCCAACTCATTCACTCCACTGCAGCTACACTGGTCTCCTGGTTATTAAACATTCCCAGCATACCCCCGTCTTAAAGATTTCACACTGGCTATTGTCTCTGCCTAGAATGCTCTGCCCACAGAGTATGTCTAACTCCCTCTCTTACTTTGCTCCTTCTCAGTGAGGCCCTCCTTCATTGCCACATTTAAAACTGCAACGCCATCTTCCTATCCTGGCACTCCTATTCCCTACAGATTTACTGTTCTCCACAGCATTTATAAGTTATGCCATATAATTATTTTCTGTCTTCCCTTCCTCCCCTACCAAGCCAAAAGAATGTAAACCCAATGAAATAAGGGATTTTGTCTATTTTGTTTCCTGCCTAGCCCAAAAGCATAAAATAATGCCTGGCCTGTAACAGGTGCTCAGTAAGCATTTGCCAAATAAGTGCATGTCTGCTTGGTGGTCATAAGCATGCCAAAGCAGCGAAAGTTGATCCGTGGTGAGAAGAATGAAGCAGACATGTCTGAAAGCAGAGATGAAAGACCATGTGGTTCTAGAAAGATGATAACAAGCTATCTGGTTCTGACAACTTCCCATCCTTTTAACTCATTTCTTCCAAATCTACGTCACCTCAGGTTTTGCCATAGTAAATACAGAACGTGATCAACTGCAATACACTTCAACTCCCTACCTTCCCAGTGTGTCTCACAAAGCATAAAGAATAACTGCTTTGGCACTCCATAAAAAAATTACTGATGATATTTTGTATTACATTTTGCTAGAGTAAGGAATGACTTAGCAAAATTAAAAAAAAAAAGTCAGGTCTGTACCACTGGACTGAAATGAGAACACTCTACTATGGCAAAATGCATTTAATATCTTCATGAGGGTTTCATATATCAATACTTGCTTGCAACATCTATTCCAACAGTGTGGTGTTTTTTCTTTTAAAAAATGTATATCCTTGAGCAAAAGACAGATTTTTTTCCCTGAAACTGAAAAATCTCAGTGCACTGCAGGATCAGACTCCTAATCCATAAAACAAGGAAGCTGCATTTCTAAAGTATCTTCTGAAGTTCAAAGATTTGATGGTAGCAGTTTATACAACCTATCCACACTCATACAAACTACATAAAAAAACAATATTAATGATTCATTTATCCTGCGTAATGAGAATGGATTATAAACCTGTTGATTTTACAAAAATAAAATTTAACACACCAAACACTTTTTAGAGATCTTTAAAATCTAGCGAACACTTAATATGAAAGGCCAAAATCCATCTGGCAAATAATCAATTTTCTAACAGAATTCAATACTGTTTACTACAAATACAAAACATTCTGAGCATTATAATATCACATACAGTACCCTAGAGAAAAGCAAGACGCTATTTTTAAGAGTGGAAAGAGTTACACTCTACTTGTATCCTTGGTATTTTAACAACATTTTTAGTCTGTTGGCTCAGATTAACATATTAAAAAAAAGTAAACATTATCAGTGTTTTTAACAATAGGTGACAATTTTTTTTTTTTAAAGATTTTAGTTATTTATCTGACAGAGAGAGAAACACAGCGAGAGAGGGAACACAAGCAGAAGGAAAGGGAGAGGGAGAAGCAGGCTTCCCGCTGAGCTGGGAGCCCGATGCGGGGCTCAATCCCAGGACCACCGGATCATGGCAGAGGCTTAACGACTGAGCCACCCAGGCGCTCCAACAGGTGACAATTTTTAAAACTTAATTTTCTTTACATATTTTTGTAATTTTCTTTCATTTTTACTAAGTCTCCTACAAAAAAAAAAAACTGTTTCTTTTATAATCAGATAAAAAACCCAATTGCATTTTTTCAATTTAAGAAATAATCTGTAATAACTAATTTAGCAAACAGAGCAGTTGTTTCCAACCTGTTCTTCGCTATATCATGAAATCCTCTGTAATGCTCCCTTTCCTTCCAATGTTTTTTCAAGTTAAATTTAAATTTAATTTTGAAAATTTCCGAAGTCTTCTGATTTGGAATTTAGCAAAAGTGGGCATGAGAAGTATTAAAATTCACTTCCGTTTCATGACTAATAGTTTCACAAAACAAATGCCAAAAATGGTTCTGTCGAAATATGTAAATGATTCATCCTATAAAGGGAGCAACAAAAGTTAAGTTATTTTATCTATTTTAACCATAGTGTCTGACAGACCCGAGTCTGAATCTTACCTCTGACCTTGCTCCCTATATGACCTTAGGCAAGTCACTAACAATACCAACCCTCCGTTTCCTTTCCATAAAGAGTGGATATTGCCTACCTTAAAATGTTGAGAGAATTGAATGAGATGTGTATAAAGTGTTCAGCAAAATAAACGCCATATACACGAGCTCATAGTTATTTCAATAGGAAACAGTGTTCAAGTCAATAAATAAAAATCATTTATATCTTACCCTGATTATAATTTTACAAGGAAAAAATGTTCAAGCATTAGGAGTACATGGAAAACCTTTCTTTCATAATTCCATATAAAATCAGATTCTGCAATCCCTGAGTTTCCACTAACTACAGCACCGTAAATGTGGTGCACAATGAGTGCCCAGGCTCAAAGAATGGAATTTAATGTAATATGCCAGCACACATCGTGATAAATAAATACTTGCCTTATTTGAGTAAGTCATTAAAATGTGAATCCAAAATGACCTGAAATCTATGCAGATGGAAAAAAACAAAGTAATTCCTAACCTCTCAGCAGTTTCACTTTACCATTTTTTCCAAAGGAGTCTCCTGCAGCCACCAGCTTTCACTCCCTGTATATAACAAACACAACTGAGGCATAATGAAAGGAAAACTCTATTTGTAATCATAATATCTAGGTTCAAATCTCTTATTACTGTGTGAAACTTGGACAAGCTGTTAAAATAACTAAGCCTGAATTTCCACATCTGTAAAAGATACTACTACCTACCCACTCACTGGGGCTACTATGAAAGATCAAGTGTAAACGCATGTGAGTATGCTTTGTAAACGGTCACACACAAATGTCATTACAGCTGAGGTTCTTACCATCTAAGGAAAGACTTATTTAAAAAATGGTAAATTGACATCTACCAATTCATTACATATATAGACAATAGCAAACGTGTATTACTCACTATTGCACACCATGGCAGTATTCGATGATTTTCATCTAAAACCACCAAAACTGCAATCCATTAAGATTGAAAGACACATCCCCAACATAAAGTCACCCCAGGCGTAAGTGCATCTTCACTGATAACCAAACCATCAAGAGACAGGATTATTTATTTATTAATTTCCTCTACAGACTCACGAAATTATTTTGTAAATTCTAAAAAGATAAAAGCGCTTTAAAATAACCTACCTTCGGTGGATAAGCAAATGCATTTAAATACTCAAAAGATATTTATACCTTATGTATTCCGTTTACAAGGGTTAGCTTGTTCCAAAACAACCATATTCGAAACACACGCACTAACAAAACAAAGCACAGAAAACCGGGCTTACTGGTGTCAGGGATTCAACACAAAATAAACTACACCAAAACAAAAGAATTCTAAACAACCTCCCTCCTCCTAATAACCTCGTTGGACCTTACTCTTCCACGTTTAGTAAACAAATTATTTGGAAGCAGGGACGCAGAGGGCAAGGTTCTTAAATAGGGCTCAGTCCACTGCACTCAGCCGTGACCTGGCGGGGCATTTTTCGCGAAGTTTCAGAGTCAACAAAGAAGTTTTGTTGTCAGGGGGTAGGGCCTGTACAGCAGCAATGGGCGAAACGACAATAAGAAAGACAAAACCGGGTGGAGGAAGGGCGTGGGATACACCCCCATACTTCGAGCAGCGATCACAGCGTGTCCCCGGGCACTGAGGAGACCGAGCGGGCGGGGAGGCCACGCCGGCCCCGATCCCCGCGGCCCGAAGCCCCCTACCCCGGCGGGCCCCCGCCCTCCGTGCGCACGGGCGGGAAACGGCGGGGGGCGCCAAGGGGTCACCTTCCGCTCCCCCCCGCGGCCCGCCGCCCCTCGCGCTCAGCGCGGCGGACAAACGGCCTCAGGCGCCGGCCCCGCCGCTGTCACCGCGCGCCCCCGCCCCGAGGGGAGGCGCCCCCGCCGCGCCGCCAAGGGGGCCCGCCGCCTGCCTCGAGTTCCGCGGCCGCGGCGCGGGCCTGGCCCGAACCCAGGCGCCGGTGCAAGGGCGCGGGCGCCGCCGCTTACCTTCCTCGGCGGTGTCCATCTTGTCTGGGGGGGCGGCGGTGACGCAGCCGCGAAGCTCCCGCGGCCGGGGCCGGAGCCTTCCGGCCGGGGTGGAAAAGGAGGGAGGGGGAGGAGGGAGGAGGGAGCGGAGCCGGGCCCGGGCAGGTGCGCGAGCTCAGGTGCGAGAGAGGAAGCGAGAGGAAGGAGAGGGGGAGAGGGAGAGGGAGACAGGCTGACAGAAAGCGGACGTGAGAGGGGAGGGGGAGGGGCGGGGAGAGCGGAGCGGAGAGGCCTGGGCGGGGCGCCGGGCGGAAGGGGCGGGAGCGCCCCAACGACGCGCGCCGTCACTTCCGCCGCCGCCGGCCGCGCGGGCGGGGAGGGCTGAGGGCGGGAGGGGTAGCGAGCCTCCGGGCTCCGGTCTACCTCGGTCTTGTTGTGGGCGGCGGGGCGGAAACCTAAGCAGGAGCCGAGCTCTGGTGGCACCGAGGGTGGCGACAAAGGAGGCGCAGAGGCGGGGGTTAGAGCTGCGTGAGCAGGCGCCTGGCGGCGAGGCGGTGACCGCGGCGAGGGTTCCGGCCGCCGTGCACGGCAGAGGCCGGTCCCTGGGAGGCTTAGGGATTCTCTGGGTGAAAATACGGGCTCTGCGCCCCCTCCTCCCCGCCGCGACACGCTAGTGCTGCGTGTCTGGAGTGGGCCCAGGAATATGCATTTTTGTTCGGCGCCCGGATAGTTCTGGTGCACGTTTCGAGGAAGTACTGAAACATCTCTGAAATGTAAGAAGACGCACACTAACGTTGCCAAAATTCCTCCCAGGGAGACTTCTGCCTTTGGTTGGAAGGACTTCAATAAACCACTTAGGCCGAGGGTTGAAACATCCACCTCTAAGAGAAATCGGTTCAGAGGCGCAGGGCTTGATATACTGAATTATGATCGCCTACCTGGCCAGAGCTGATCTGCTTCGGCCTTAGAAGAGGCTGACCTCTGCCTCCGTCAGTAGTCCACCTTTCCTCACCATAAGCTTGCCTTTTTCTTTAAATAAAGATTTAGAAAATACGGTTTAGAAAGACCACCACCTTAGAAGCACCTGAGTAGAACCAAAGATGTATCTAAACCCCGCCCCCAAATATTTTAAACAATATGCAGATGAGTTGCAGAAAGATTCGAGAATGCTAGCAATCTCTTTTCCATCTGTGTGACTAAAGGAGTTGGAAAGACCCCTCCTCCAAGCCTCCTAAATCAGAATGAAATTTGGAATAAAAATAATGAAACTTTAGAGTCCAAAAAGAGAGCAGCCCTTGAAAACTAATGTCACTGATTGACTGATTTCACTCAATGTTACCCAACGCAGGAAGGCAAATTCTTCCTGACACGATAATGGAGACCCACTGATTTCAAGGGCTGAGCTTGAGAATTGATCACATTTAAGCTTTTACTTAAAAATGTTGATACTATCTCCCAAGAAATTGAATTTGAAGGAGACTCATTCCCCAACCCCCATCCCTCCCACCCAGCCCCAACATGGGTTCACATCCCTGTAAGGCCTGTGGTGGAGCACTTCTCCCTGAGCTCAGACCAGGGGCACAGTTTAGGACCACCAACCCCAGTCTCATGTTGTATGACAGGGGGAGGGATTCTGTGAGGCAGACTGAGATTTGCTAAGAAAGTACTGGTAATATTTCAGGGCAGGTATGTAAACAGCACAGCAGAGCTGGGGTAGGACTGGAGGGAAATGTGTGTATGTAGTGAGGTGGAGGGCTCACTCCTGTCTTTAAATGTCTTACTTAGTGATGCTCAAAAACATTACTTGTAGAATCGAGAACTGCCTCAATGTTTTCTCGTTTAGCCTTTGGAAGTTAAATATAAGAGTAATAAACCAATATTCATTGAGTCCCTGCTGTATGCCAAGCATTGGTCCTCGAAACAGCCTTTTAGGATACGTAAATCAGTCACGCTTTTCTTGGTCGCCAATGACAGGAACCCAACTAAACTTGTAGGCAATGTTGGAGGAATGTACTGTTGATCTGAACAAATTGTGATGGGGGTCGTGATCCAGTGGGCCTGAGGGACTCCTAGAATCAGAGTCCCTCTCTCTGCCTCCATCCTTAAATTCTGCTTCTCTCTGCATATGAGTTTTCCTGCTGTAGGGCCAGCTTCCTCCACGTGCCTGGAGAAAAGGCCACTGGTAGCTCTCAAGTTTCTATCTTCTGCCTCACCTTCAGATGGGCCGAGGGTGATGATCTATAGTGCCAAGTTAAAAATTCCCAGGGAAGGACAGGTATTGGTCCAGGTAGGTGCCCATCCCTGAACCAAATGATTGTGCTAAAGAGCTAAGATCACGGACTCTGCCACTGAACTACATTATTGAGGTGGAGAGAGGAACATTTCCCCTGAGAAAGGAGAGGACAAAATAATAGATGTGCATTATATTAGAATTACTGTTTTCAAATGAGAACACCAACATTATATAACAATATTTTCATCTGCCACACTTTATCCGAAGAAACCAATGTTAAAATGGGTACAGAATTTCAATCTGGAACAAATGTTATTTTGATCAAAAGAAACACTTAAAGGTATAGCATACACATGGTTCCAACCTCATTTGTGTGTGGGTGTCTACTGTGTCATGAGGATATTCTAGTCTAGTAATGCTGGGTTTCCATATAGCAATAAAATGAGCAAGAGGAGACATGTAGGAAAACAGAGTATAATATTTGGGGCACAAACTGTAACAATAACAATAATTAACCAAACTCCTTATTATGTCCGATGAACATCAATAGCCATTCTGTGTAGTAAGTATTATACCCATTTTACAGATGAGGAATCTGAGACTCACAGCTGATAAGTAACTAGCTCTTGGCCACATACGTAGAAGAGGAACCAGAATTAAAGCACCGGTCTATCCAGCTGCAGGCCTCCCACATTTTGAACCTCACCAGTTTGTCATTAGCAGCCACCCTCTACACTGACATTAAACTCAACTTTTTACTGTGAGCCCATGTTTGTATAGAAACCCATGACTTTGCAACAGTTGCACAGAATTGCTGCTGAACAAGCATAGATATGGCAATTAGGCAAAATGCCTTACTCTAAGCTTAAAATTGTTAACATTAACAAATTATTGGGGCGCCTGGGTGGCTCAGGCGTTAAGCATTGGCCTTCAGCTCAGGTCGTGATCCCAGGGTCCTGGGATCCAGCCCCTCATCAGGCTCCCTGCTCCGCGGGAAGCTTGCTTCTCCCTCTCCCACTCCCCCTGCTTGTGTTCCCTCTCTCGGTGTGTCTGTCAAATAAATAAATAAAATCTTTAAAAAAATAAATTATTGAAGGCAATTTATGGCATTATCTAAATATTAAAATCTTCCTATTTTCTCTTCCCTTTTCATTGTCCCTTCCTTCCTGTCTTCCCTTTCCATTCCATCTTCCCTACCCCTCCATCTTTCTTTTCTATTTTCCTTGCCTTCCACAACAGCGATGTAGGCAAAAACATGGGGACCAAAGGAAGAGGCATGCAGGTTGGACAACTGATTATGTTGAGCAAATAAGTAAAGATATTGAGAATAATGATGGTCAGATTTCCCACATTGGAGAAAATACTAATGTGGAAAGGGAAAGGTTAGAAAGAACCCTGAGGTGTTGGATTGGAAACATAGCTATCATTATGAACTCACTTTAAAAAATAAGAGCAGATAAAGAAATTTATATACGTGTGTGTCCATGTATTATATATAATACATATTAAATATTACATATACTCGGACTATATATATATTAAAATACATACTGGGAAATATATATATATATATATATATATACACACTTCCATATTGGGACAATTGGCAAAATTGAAATTTGAATAGGGTCTTTGAATGTTAATGTATGTTAATGTTGTATCAATATTGATTTCCTGACTTCTTCAGAGATCCTTGTTTAGTTAAATACATACTAGAGTGTTTAGGTTTCATGTAGGATTAGGCTTGAAACTTACAGTCAAATGGTTCAGAAAAAGACTCTGTGGGAGGGGGTGCGCACGCGTGTGCACGTGTGTGAATGAGAGAGGGAGGAAGTTAAAAGTTGGTGAATCTGAGTGAAGGTAGTATGAGAGTTTTTTTGTATTGTACTTGCAATTTTTCTGTGGGAAATTATTCTGAAATACTTTTTTAAAGGTAAAATTTGTAGGTGCTGATGGAACTCCCAAAGCAGTAGTTCTCAAATTTGGGGGATCAGTCATAAACACCTTTGACAATCAGATAAAAATCTATGATTTTTGTTTTTTTTCAGAAAAATTCCATAAGCACAAAATGTCGCATACAATTTCAGGGGGTAGTTCCAGTGCACAAACTCCTGGTTAAAAGAACTTCTCAGTTACAGGATTGAGAAAAACTGATAATGTTCATTTCCTTTTCCAAGAATATAGCAGGCTAGGTTATTTAAGCCAACAGTTGAAAATGCTAGGTAAAATATAAAAAGCATATTCTTACACGTTGGGAAAAATGGTAAGGAAATTACTGGGCCAAAATTTAAGGACAAGAGGTAAATGGAACCTGGAAGTTGCTTTGCTCCGCTGAGCCAGGCAAACTTGAGCTTGTGTTTTGACAGCTTCCAGAAGCAAGAAAAATAATTATGGAAGCCCAGAACCTGCCCAGCACAAGACTGTGTTAAGGGACCTTCTACCGGGATTCTCCCCAAGGCCCATAGGGCTGCTATCTCCGGGGAATGGTGAGCCAAAAATAAATCTGACCCCTCTCCAAGACATCTAGGAAAAGTTGTCTGCTGATGATACCCACGAATCAGCCCTAGCATGGATTGCACCCCAAACTCCTATCACCCCACTGACCAAATAATCTCTGACAGTGAATTCAGTTCAAAATGATCTTGGACCACTGGGAGCCCCAAGTACCTGGTAGAAGCAAATGCGGATTCCGTCTAGAGGAATGCACTGTTTCCTAGCTGTCTTGGTCTGCCGGGGCTGCCGTAAAAGAATACCACAGACTGGGTAGCTTAAACAACAGGAATTTATTTTGTCACGGTCCTAGAGGCTGGGAGTACAAGGTCAAGACACCTTTAAGGTTGGTTTCTCCCGAGGCCTCTCCCCTTGGCTTGCAGATGGTCGCCTTCCTGCTGCCCATCCTCACGTGGTCTTTTTTCTGTGTGTGCACATCCCTGGTGTCTCTTCTTCCTCCTACAAGGACTGCTCTCCTACTGGATTAGGGCCCTACCCACATGACCTCATTTAATCTTAATTACCTCTTTAGAGGCTCTATCTGCTAATACAGTCACTTAGGAGCGAGGGCTTCAAAAATGAATTTTGGGGGGACACAGTTCAGTCCATAACACCAACCCTCAAAGAACCTCCCCAACTAAGTTTACAAGGACAATGAGCTACACACAATAAACATAACCAAATATACATGTGTGTGTATATTTATGTATGTGTATATATGTGACCCAAGATGCCTTGAGCAAGAACTCACATAACAGCCTAAACCATCCCACAAAGACTTCAGATATGGAAATTCCTAGACACAGATTATAAAGAAATTACACTTACGATATTTTTTAAATGGTGATGAAACAATTTTATTTTAAAATGATAATTTTATAACAGAACGACATCTTTTGCCACCATTTAAACACAAACTGAACATTTATATTGATCCAGAAATAAAGGTATACATAATTTTTGCGGGAGTATACAAGCCAATGCTTGAGAGAACTCTGCACTTTAGCGTGAATGAGGCTGCTCCCGTCCTTGTGCGTACAGAGGTCTGGAGCCTATGGCCCTTCCCTGGAAGCGGCCACCTTTCATTCACCGATGTATCCCTGTAGTAGCATGTCAGTAAATACTGGCTGAATAAATTAAGTATACTTTTTCAGGAGATACTTTCTGATACTGGAATAAGAACATGTGTATGAAGGCCTTTCTTAGGAAGAGACAAATTCATATCATAGCTGACACTGAACAACAATGATACATTACCTTAGTGAGTCTGTTCTTTTATATCTGCATTTCTTGGTTGTAATAAATTCAATTTCAATACTTCATGCAGATATTCTCAACAAGGATGTACATTGAGTCAAATCAAATCATCAAATAGAGTACCAAGAGTTTCACGTTACTGACCTATTTGGTTATGAAAATCCCATAAAAATCCTTTACGATTTAAGCCGAAATGTTGCTGAGATAAAGGCCTTCAAGATCACAATTCCTTTTTTCTCCAAAAGTTTATTAAGAAAATTTTCAAACATACCGACAAGGTGAAGAAATAGTACAATGAACTATATGTCCCCAACCTAGATTCAACAATTATTAACATTTAGCCATATGTATTTTAACTATAGTTTTTCTTTTCCATATCATTTGGAAGTATGTGTCTGAACACCTTGCCCCTAAACACGTTAGGGTGTATCTCCTAGAGTTAGAATAATCTTTAAAACCATTAGCACCCCATAATAATATCTAGAATCTAAAGTTCCTGTAATTGTCCCAAGAATGCCTTTTACAGTTTTGTTGTTTTTAAAAAAATTTTGCTTTGTTTTTATTTTTTTTAAAGATTGTATTTAGTTATTTGAGAGAGAGATACAGAGAGAGAGAGAGAGAGAGAGAGAGAGCATGAGTGTGGGGGAGGGGCAGAAGGAGAGGGAGAAGCAGGCTTCCCGCCACTGAGCAGGGAGCTACACACTGGGTGACCCTTAACGGACTGAGCCACCCAGGTGCCCCTGAAAAAAAAAATTGTAACACAAGCATCCAATCAATCTAGCCTCATTCATTGCCACTGATTTAAGTGGCACCATCCTTATTCTAAAACAGTCGTTAGGCGTCCAACTCTTGATTACGGCTCAGATCATAATCCTGGGATTGTGGGATCAAGCCCAACATCGAGCTCCATGCTGGACATGGAACCTGCTTGAGATTCTCCCTCTCCCTCTGCCCCACCCCCCCGCCATGCTCGTGCTCTCTCTCTCTCTCTCTAAAAAAATAATAAAATAAATAAGAAAAAATGAAAATAAAACAGTCCCTGTACCTTTTGTTTTTCTGATGACATGCCTGTTGGCAGATCACAGGACAGTTGTTTATATAATATCTTTCATTGTAGATTTATCTGATTGCTTCTTCCTGTTGTCATTTAACTTGTTCCTTTAGCCCCTCTGTTTCCTGTAAACTGAAAGTTAGCCTAGAGGCTTGATTTGATTCGGTTTAAACATTGCTTTAGAAAGAATATCTCGTAGGTGGTGTCATATCTTTCTTATGGCAGCACACGGGAAGGCCAGAAACTCAGGTGGAGCCACTAATAATGTGACTGAGTCTGATCACTTAGTTAAGGTGATGGCTACCGAGTCTCACCATTTATTAATAATCTGTTGAGTAATACTTGAAAGCCACATTCCTTTATATCCTTTTATTCATATATTCCTCATTAAGGAGGATAGCTAGATTTTAAAGTTATTCTTATATCTGAAATTGCATTTTATCATTAAAAACATTCTTACTGATATTCATAATAACAAGTGTATTTTACAAGATCTTCTAAGCTCTTTATTATGAAATTCTTTCTTAATATTTCCAGTGAAATAAAACCTTGTTCTAATTTGTGTCAATCTCCTAATTGTTGCAAGAAAGAAAGAAAGAAGGAAGGAAGGAAGGAAGGAAAGAAAGAAAGGAAGAAAGAAAGAAAGAAAGGAAGGAAGAAAGGAAGAAGGAAGGAAGGAAAGAAAGAAAGAAAGGAAGGAAGAAAGAAAGAAAGAGGAAGAAAGAAAGAAAGAAAAAAGGAAAGGGCGCCTGGGTGGCTCAGTTGGTTAAGCATCTGCTTTTGGCTCAAGGTCATGATCCCGGGGTCCTGGGATTGAGCCCTGCATTAGGCTCCCTGCTCAGCAGGGAGTCTGCTTTTCACTCTACCCCTCCCCCCCTGCACATGATCTCTCTCTCTCTCTCATGTTCTTTCTCTCTCTCAAATAAATAAAATCTAAAGAGAGAAAGGAAGGAAGGAAGGAAGGAAGGAAGGAAGGAAGGAAGGAAACGAAAGACCACAGTTGACTCCTGCTAGTCTTCCTGAGAGACTGGGCCCTGAGTGCTTATCCATGTGATGTAGGCCAGGCCTTGAGTTCTTCCTGGAGAGACCAAAGAATGAAAGAAGTTAGGAACCCCTTTACCCCTTCTGACCCACATACAAATTCAGATTGAATTGCCACATTTCCAACCTTACTACTCAATGATGCCAGATAAAAGAAGCCTGTTAATGCCATGTATGCAAAAGTTCACCCACAAACAAGGCAAGGTCCCCAACTATGGTGAAAGGGCAGAATGTGGGAAGGACCATAAAGACTCAGCACAATCAAGGACGGTGCATTCTCTGCTGCAACATCAAAGCAAGATCAATAAGTTCTGGGCAAACCCGGTGGAATCCTGGGATGAAGTAAAACGTCAGTGGGTGAGCAGGTGCCTAATTGGGACCAGAGTCCATTAGAGTCAGCAGATGGCACCAGCCCTGGGATGGCAAAGAGGGTCAGAAATGAGGAATAATCTGGCATTTGCTCATCCTGCCAACCCAGAGGACACACAGGCCAAACACATACCCATACATTTCCTCTTTACTAGGTCTCCCTTCCAGAACAAGGGATGAGTTGTCAAGGGTTGCAAGCAAGTTGGGAAATACTAGGCTTCTCTACTACAGGATTTCTGGATGCCTTTAGTCTATTAAAATGTGTTAAGGATTGCAAAAAGGGAATGTCACCAGTGGTATCCACATGTCCTTGGCCACTGAACCCTTCCCTAAAAGGCCATCTCATGCAGCTGGAATGTCCAAGCATGCACTCTGCAAAATGTTGAACCAGATAGGCCCATGGGACCCCAAGGATAAATGAACCAAGAGGTCCACCCTTGAGAGTAGAAAAGCACCTAAATTGGCCATGGAATCTTCCATGTCCAGAGGATCCTATAGCCCAGGAATTCCTTGAAACTGTGTTGGATTTCCCAGACTAAGACAGCTCACCCCAGGCTGGTAATAAATCCTATCCCATCTCTGGATGCTGGGTTGCCCAGTGTCAGCTCACGAGTCAGTTCCAGAGTGTCATGGGAGCTCTGTGGCAGTCAGCAAGCATTTTCAGGAGTGAGCTATGAACTTCTTCATGTTCTTACCTTTGGGATGTGGGATAGGCTAAAATGGCAGCCCCCCCCAAAAGATATGTCCATGCCCTAATCCCTGGAACCTGTGAATGTTGCCTTATTTGGAAAAACAGTCTTTGCAGGTGTGATTAAGTCAAGGCTCTTGAAATGAGAAGATCATCCTGCATTATCCAGGTGGACCAAAAAGGCAATGACAGGTGTCCTTATAAGAGTGGGGCAGAGAGGGGCGCCTGGGTGTCTCAGTAAGTTAAGTCCGGGCATGGAGCCCCGCATCAGGCTCTCCGCTCAGCGGGGAGTCTGCTTCTCCCTCTGCCCCTCCCCCTGTTCATGCTCTCTCTCTCTCAAATAAATGAATGGAATCTTAAAAAAGAAGTGGAAAAAAAGAAAGAGTGGTGGTAGAGAGAGATTTGAGACGCAAAGAGGAGAAGGCCACGTGAAGACAGAGACAGAGCTTGGAGTGGTGTGGCCAGAGCTAGGAACATCTGGAGCCACCAGAAACTGGAAAAGGCGAGGACTGGATTCTCCTCAGAGCCTCTGTAGGAAACGTGACCCTCCCAACACTTCCATTTCAGACTTTTGGCCCCCAGAACTGTGATGTGAAGTAATAACTGTTGTTTTAAGCTATTCGTGTATAGTAATTTGTTGCGGCAGCCACAGAAAACTAATACGGTGGCTAGGGAACATTTGTGCTCCAGCACCAGGGTCAACTTCAGCATTGACCTGCTGGTTGCAGCCCGTGTCCAGTTTCAAGCCCCTCTGCCACACCCCACTCCACTCAGCATTCAGGGGCCGGTCCGTGGGCCCCAGGGGTGTCTCTCTCTGGGGTGTCCCTTGAAACATACATTTCGATCTGATTGGCTTCTACCCTGAAATTGTGCTGTTGCCCTAAACTGAGGCTCTCCCTTAGAGATTTTATCTTCGCCCTAGGGAACTCAGAGGAATCCTTAGGGATTGTCTAACACCTCTCCCTCCTGCATTTATGGAAAACATTCAGCTCCCAAGCTGAATTTCTTCTGTCGTCTCGTGTGTCTCCGTTACCATCAAACATTTACGGAGTGGTTTTCCTGTGCAATCTGCTTTGTTAGACCCTGGAGATAAGCAGGTCAGGCAGATCAAAGACTTACTCCCTGTCCCTGAAGAAGTTACCATTGAATTCAGAAACACTTTCTAGGTTTACCGGGAAAGAATCACAACCTCACTTGGGGAACCCATGTCATGCCTGCCGTTCTGACTGCTTGGATGTATGTAATTCTGAAGTCTAACTGGAATTTCTCAATTTCTTAGGTTTAAATCTTTTTTTTTTTAAGATTTTATTTTTTTATTTGAAAGAGAGCAAGAGCATGGGCGGGGCAGAGAAAGAGGGACAAGCAGACTCCCCGCTGAGCAGGGAGCCCGATGTGGGGCTTGATCCCAGGACCCCGAGATCATGACCTGAGCTGAAGGCAGACGCTTAACCGACTGAGCCACCCAGGAGCCCCTAAATCTTCTTTTTGAGCACAAACCGTTAAAGCGTATGACATACGTGTTATTTTTGTTTGTGAAATTCTCCTTCCTCCTTGTCTCTGTCTCTTTCTCTTTTAAGTAAGCTCTATGCCCAATGTGGGGCTTGAACTCACAATAGGGAGATCAAGAGTCGCATGCTCTACTGACTGAGCCAGCCAGGAGCCCCCAGATCTGCCTGCCTTTTAGAGAAAGGTTCCTGCCTCACTCCAAACAGAGTTCTAGGGGACCTGCCGTCTCACCACTGGTGCACTCCGCTCTTCCTCCTCCGCCCTGGGAAGGGCACACGGTCTCGGCTGGACAAATGCACACCCTTGGCACCCACAGTGCCGTGTCTCCACCGCCAGCCGCTTCAATCCGCTCACCACCCACCCTCAGGCCCCACTCTGAGTCCAGGTTTCTGACACTTTAGTTTACAATTACATCCACAGTTTGGATATTGATCCCCACAATAGTCTTAATTTAAATTTTTGACCAATCATTCAGAAGCTCTAAATAACATCTAACATTGACTGAGCCCTTGCTGAGTGCCAGGCCCTGTCCAGTGAACTTGGGGCGCAATATCTCAACACTCCTATGAGATAGGCATGAAGAGGAGAACACTCAGCTTCGGTGAGTTACCCAGATCTGACACCTCCGAAGGGGCGCACTTAGTGTCTGATCCAGGGCTTGTTCCGGGAAACACATGCTGGGCTCTCAGGGGACTCCGAGTCCCCATCAGAGGTGGGCCTGCTCCGCGCACTGCCGAGTTCACATGGGGGTTTAACCTCACCCACTACTTTCCTCCCTGGGATGCTCCATGTCCCATGTCTCCTGGGGAGACCCCCACAGCTGTGGCTCTCAGGGCCTCACCCCCTTGTGAATAAGACCACGGGGACCCCTCTCCTGACTTCTCTAACTTCTGGGTATTCACCAAGAGACTGAATACATGAACGGACAATGGCCTGACCCTACATGTCGAGAGAACTCTAACCCACAATCTGCAAAACCAGCCCAGGAAGCCAAGCTGCCACCTCTGCGGCCATCGGCCTGGAAGGGTCAGCACTTAATAACTGTCAGCTTCTCTAAATTTTGGTCCCACTTCCAACGTAGGAGCAAGGAGAGGAAGCAGAACCCGCATCTGTAACTGATCGCACAGGATGCCCCGCTTCTGGTTAGCCCGCCTCTAGGTCCCCGTGCCAGCAGCCTCTTCGGAGAGCATATCGGAGTCTTCCTTTTCCCGTTAGAAAGCGTCCCGGCTCCTCTGCCCTCCTTGGAGTGTCTGACAAACGCGGGAGGGTGGCTGACTCCGTGTGTATAGCAAGCGCGGAGTAAACAGCGTTACTCTCCTCGTTTGGGTGGGCTTGGTGTATTTCCACATTATCTGGGCGTTAACCGGTCTTAAGTCTTTCTCTTGGTGCCGCACCCACCCCTGCCCTTCAGAAAACCTTCACCACTCTCTCTGACCTGTCCCCCAGCCTCCAATCTGTCCCATTTTGACAGGAATGACCCTAAGCATCAGCCTTTTCTTGCAGTGACTCCTCAGTTTCTTCATCGGGCTACTCTATTCCATGGCAGGTGAGACCTCGCATCCCTGCCTGACACCCACAGAGGCTCATTTTAGCCCCAGTACCGGGAGGCAGTTGCCATAGCAATAGAGGCACTCGCAGGCGGGGAGAGCAGCCGCTCAAAGCAGCCGAAGAGGGGCCGGTCTGCCCTGCTCAACACCCCCTCCCCTCACCCCTGCCCCGCCCCCGCCCCCCCACCTTCCAGAGCAAAAACGGGCTGAGAGAGGGGATTGTCCCTGTCGGTCACTCTCGGATCCCTGCCTAGCACATCCCCCACATCGGCTCGTAGTCATTGGCATTGGCGTCACTTGGTGGTGCAGCTCGGACTGTGTTGCTTAGCAACGAAATAACAAACAAGGTGAATCGAATCTCCATTGAATCTGCGCGGAATGCCTTGTTAACAGGGAGGCGGGGGTGGGGCTACACCTTTTTTAAAATGTAGGATTAACACATACAGTAGAAAGTGGGCAAAGCTTAAGTGTACATCTTGATAACTTGTAACCAACACCCAGAACAGGATATAGAGTATTTCCAGGACTGCACAGAAGTCCCTCGTGCCCTTCCCATTCAGTACCCACTCCCCAGGGACAAGAATGTGACTTCCATCACCATCAATTTGTTCTGCTCTTGAACTTCAGATGAATGGGATCAGACAGGGTGGACCGTTTGCGTCTGACTTGTTTCACTCATCCTTAAGTCAGTGGGATTTCCCCACTGCGTGTGTAGCTGAAGAGTGGGATTCTCTCTACTCGAAGCAATAAAACTGTTGGGGCTTTGAACTTCAACCTGGCTTCTCTCCCTCACTTTCGCCACTGAAGCTCCTGCTGGATAACCAATTGAGCCAAACCCAAGCTCACCAAGCCTCTTCACACATTGGCTCATCTCTGCAAGTGGCTGGGGCTGCCCTAGCCTCCATTCCAAGGACTCCTGGCCTGCTTTTTCCCCATCGGTCAGTGTGGCTGAGAACTTGCATCCATGGTTCCGGAGCCACATGAATTAGGATGTCACAGAGCCCAGGTGACCAAGATAGCTGTAGGCATTAGAATCCTGTTTGCTCCAGACAGTTTCATTCCTTTCCAGTTAGTTCTTCTAATTTTTTAAACTGCTTATTTTGAAATAATTTTACAGAAAAGTTGCAATGATAGTACAGATTCTTCTGTACATTTCACCCGCATTCCCCAAATGTTAATATTTTGCACATTTGCTTTACTATTCTTTCTCTCTGTGATGTAGGAAAGATGTTAGGGTTCGAAGCCAATGGCCAAGAAAGAATTCTTGAGACATCTTTGGTGCAAAAAGGTGATTTTATTAAAGCACAGGGACAGGACCCGTGGCAGAAAGAGCCGCACTGGGGTCATCACGGGTGGCCCATTATATACTTTCAAGTTGGGAAGGGGGTTAGGGACAGCGTTAAGTCTCTAAGGAATTTTGGAAGCAAAGTTTCCAGGACCTTGAGGGGGGCTAGCTGTTGTTCGGAAAATGTCATTTATTACCATCTAATAAAACCTCAGTCATGAGACCCTTCAGATGTATATCCGTGGGTCATATGCTTGGGGGATGATTGCCAACACATATCTTGGAGGTTTAGAGATAAAGGAGATTTCTAAATGAATTTTTATATGTTAAAGTAGACTTACAGGATCCTGGGGGTTGGGCTAAGGTTGCCATTGGCCCTTAGCAAAGTATTAACATCGAGCCAGTTGAGTCCCTAGAGGAAAGTCACTGTGCCTGTTTCAAGGACTTGTCAGTAGGCTGTAGGTAGTAAGGAAATTTAATAATTTCTCTTCTGCCTTTGTTTCCCACATCATCCATATATGAATAATTTGTGTACATTAATTTTTCTAAACTGTTCGAGAATATATTGTTGACATTGTGCCTCTTTGCCCCTAAATACTTCACTATATATTTCTATTTTTTTAAAAGGACATTTTCTTACATAACCACAGTACATTTATCAAAATGAGGAAAGGGGCACCTGGATGGTTCAGTCAGTTAAGCCTCCGACTCTTGATTTCAGCTCAGGTCATGATCTCGGGGTCATGAGATTGAGCCCCATGTCTGGCTCCGCGCTCAGGGTGGAGTCTGCTTGGGATTCTCTCTTCCCCTGCCCCGCTGCAACCTCCACTCAACGCTCTCTCTCTAAATAAATAAAATCTTCTCGGGCACCTGGGTGGCTCAGTCGTTAAGCGTCTGCCTTTGGCTCAGGTCATGGTCCCAGGGTCCTGGGATCGAGCCCCGCATCGGGCTCCCTGCTCAGCGGGAAGCCTGCTTCTCCCTCTCCCACTCCCCCTGCTTGTGTTCCCTCTCTCGCTGTATCTCTCTCTGTCAAATAAATAAAATCTTTAAAAAAAAATCTTCTAAAAAATGAGGAAATTAACATTGGCATACCAGTATTATATAACTACAGACCTTATGCAAATTCTGCCAATCAGCTACTGATGTGTTTGTGAAAGTTGCAGGATTTTTCAAATTATTTTTTATTATGGTAAAAAATATATCACATAAAATTTACCATTTTAACCTTAATTTAAAAATGTTTTCTATAATTTCTTAAAGTTTTTATTTTAATTCCAGTTAGTTAACATACAGTGTAATATTAGTTTCAGGTGTATGATAGAGTGGTTCAACACTTCCATACAACACCCGGTGCTCATCACAACAAGTGCCCTCCTTCATCCCATCATCCGTTTCCTCCACCCCCCTAAGCCCCTCCCCTCTGATAGCCATCAGTTTGTTCCCCATAGCGAAGCGTCTGTTCCTTGGTTTTCTTCTCTCTCTTTTTTCCCTTTTGCTCATTTGTTTCGTTTCTTAAATTTCACATATGAGTGAAATCATACCGTATTTGTCTCTGACTTATTTTCCTCTTTCTGATTTATTATACTCTCTAGCTCCATCCATGTGGTTACAAATGGCAAGATTTCATTCTTTTGTACGGCTGAATAATATTCCATTGTGTATATATACCACATCTTTAGCCATTCATCAGTTGATGGACATTTGGGCTGCTTCCATATCTTGAATATTTTAAATAATGTTGCTGTAAACATAGGGGTGCAAAGGGTTCCCTTTGAATTAGTGTTTTTTTATTCCTTGGGTAAATACCCAATAGTATGATTACTGGATGATAGGGTAGTTCTATTTTTAACTTCTTGAGGAACCTCCATACTGTTTTCCAGAAGAGGCAAGGGACCTCTCTGCGGTCTCTTTTATAAGAATACTAATCTCATTCACAAAGGCTCTGCCCTCATGACCTAATCACCTCTCAAATGTCCACCTCCAAACACCATCACAGTGGGGATGAGGTTTCAATATATGAATCGGGCTGGGGGGTGGGACACAAACATTCAGTGTATAGGGAACACTATTGTTATGCACATCTTCTGTCATATCATCCTAAACTGAAACTCTGCACTCACTGAACAGTAACCCCCATCTCCCACCCCTTCAGCCCCCCTGGAAACCACCATCTCTTCTATCTCTGAATTTGACGATTCTGAGTACTTCACAAAAGTGGAATCACACAATATTTGTCCTTTTGATTGGATTATTTCATTTGGCATAAGGATAAGGTCCTCAAGTTTCATTCACGTTGTGGCTGGACTGATGTCCTTTATAAGGAAAGGGAAAAAAAATACCATTTTTCCTGGTCCAGGATCCAATGCCGAATCCATAGTGCATTTAGGTATCATGCTTCTTTAGTCCCTTCTAATAAGGAATAATTTCTTAACCTTTCTTTGTTGTTCATGACATTGGCATTTTTATAGGATACAGGCCAGTTATTTTGTAGAAATACCTTTCGGTCTGATTTGTTTGCTAGCCCCTCGCAAATTGAGGTTATGAATTTTTGGCATGAGCAGCGCTGAAATGACATGGCCCTTCTGTGGCATCATATCAGAGGCTCATATTGTCCATTTGTCCCATTACCGGTGATGCTAATTTTGATCACTTGGCTAAGGGGGCTGCCAGGTTTCTCCACTGTAAAGTTGTTATTTTCCCTTTTATGGTTTGTATCCTGTGAGGAAAGACTGAGACTGTATACAAATCCCATTTCTCATTAAACTCCCACCCACTGTTTTAGCATCCACTGATGATTCTCTCTGACACAATTATGGGTCTGGTGGCAAATGGTATTTAGAATTCCATTATTCCTTTGATACTTATTAGTTGATATTCTACCATAGGACGAGCTTTCTCTTCTCCCCAGTTATTTTTTCATTTATATAATTGTATCAGTAGGCACCCATGGATTTTTACTTTAGACTATGATTGTGATAGAACGAAATAAGAATAGTCATAATTCAATACTATCATTATTGTTGGTCAAATTATCCCAGATTTGTCCAAAGGGAGTTCCTCCGAGCTAACTTTCTTGGGTTTGCTGGACAAGTTCCTATCATTCTTTGAGCACTTCCTCACCATCTCACAGAATAATTCGATCTGGGTTCATCTATATCTTTCCTATCTGAGCCCTGAAATTAGCTATTTATTTGAAGGGCTCTGGCTTCTTTTAGTGGAGAATGATATTGAGAAAGCCAGATCTGGGCATTGGGTGAGCTTCAAGACCCTCTTGGCTGGTAGAATTCCTGAGGTGTCTTCACCCAGACATGCCACGTTAGCTATGTGACACTTTCGCTCTTCGCAAGTGCCTTCACATAACAGTTCTTGTTCTCAGTTGACTGCTAAATTATAGATATTAAAAATTATGATTTTATTCTGGGTGGTGAATCACAACTGATTTCTTTTTAAAAATGTATGTATTCGTAAAAAGATAAATAAAAATAGAAATAAAATGTACGTATTCGTGTATTACTTTCCTGTTGCTGCTGTAACAAATTATCACAAACTTAGTAGCTTAAAACAGCACCAATTTATTATCTTACACTCACAGAGGTCAGAAGTCTGAGATGGGCTTCACTACCCTGTCCTGGAATCAGGGTGTTTACAGGACTGAGTTCTTCCTGGGGGCTCAGGGCAAAAGCTCTTTCCTTGATCTCTTCCACCTTCTAGAAGCTGCCAGCATTCAGCGACTCGCAGCCCTTCCTCCATCTCCAAAGCTAGCAATTGCATTGCTGGAACCTCCATTTCTGTGGTTACATCTCCTTCCTTTGATCCTGCTCCTCCTGCCCCCATTTCCCTGTGATTACACTGGGCCCACCCAGGTAATCCAGGATAATCTCCCAACTTCAGGGCCTCAACCTAATCACACCTGCAAAGTCCCCCACTTTGTGTGGGGCCATGTATGCCATGGAGCATATTTACAGTTTCTAGAATTAGGGGGTGGACATCCCGGGAGGGCCACTACACTATCATAATGTATTTGCTATACTGTTAAATGACATGAATTATGTTGGTAATAACAGAAACGGTTATAAGAAAGAAGGCCCCGATGGACAGCCACCCTCTTGCTCAACGCTGGGACTCTTGCTGGCAGCGGCCACCCCTGCCCTTCGGCTGGAGGGCGGCAGAGGTAGCAACTTGTGACAAGGTGGTCTGAGCTAGCTTCAAAGTCAAGGCCCCAGAGTCACCTCCCTGGCGAATGGCTCCAGACTGGGCAGGGGCTCTCCTCCCAACCTCCCAACCCAAAGGGGTGAGAAGCCCCCCTTTTCTTGTCTCTGAGATTCCTCCAGCTGGCATGCATTTTAGAGGCAAAACCAGGACACCATGAGGCGCGTGGGACGCGGTTTCCATTCGAGTAGACGAACTGCAAGCAGACGGTGTTGCTTGCAGCGTCTACACCGCCACCATCCGTCAGCACCCCTCGGCTTCTTTCTTCCCTGCCCGGCCCTGCCCACGGCGCCCACCCGGCTGGGCAGGGGGCCCGCGTGTCCCCGGCGCGCCCTCGCCTCCCACGCTTGCTCTTGGCCGCCGGATTTCTGCTTTCTCCCTCGAACCCCCGAATCCCTACTGCGAGGACACTTGTGTTTGCTTTTCTCCCCTAATACAAATATTGCTGTTTTCCAAACCTCCCGCCCCCTGCTGTTCCTTTGATTCTGAGCCAGGTCTTTCTCGGGGTCCGGACCGATTCCGCTGACTCGGCACCCCATATTCGTGCTCCCCCCACCCCAATCTCGGGCGGCCCTCGGAGGGCATCGCACCTACCCACTAGCCCTCTCGGACCCAGGCGGCGCCCGCAGCTCCCCCCCACCGACCCTCCCCACTCCCTGCGGCCTGAGGCTGGCAGGGACCCGGGAGGGACCGGATCCAGGTGCCAGGTGCCCGATGGCCGAGCGGCGGCTGGCCGCTACAGGCGCCCGGTGAAAAACCCTCTCCCGGCTCCCCCACCCCCCCACCCCGAGTAAGGTTAAGGTTGGTTTCCGGGTCTCTCGGGGCGGTTGCGTGCACTTGATGCGGAACAGCTCCGTTAGTGTCGGGTGTCACCCTTTTCCCAGACCGCAGCCCCTGGGGACTGGGCAGGCGCGTCTACGCAGCCTCGGTCCCGGAGGGTCCTGGGCGCGCGTGCGCACCTGCAGGCGGGCCTCGCTGGCCTCCTTCCTCCTGCACCCGCAGGAGCGGCTCCTCACCCACCCTCTGCGGGCTCTGACAACCCGCCCCACCCCAACCCACCCGAGGGGGAAGAAAAGGGAGAACGGAAGCCTAAAGCCAGAAGACCTTTCGAAAGCGATTTTTTCTTGCGCCTAGAACAGAAGTGATACACAATATACGGCCCTCCAAGAACTAGACTATCCTTTGACGGGGCACCAAGGACAATGCTTTTCAACCTCTTTATTGAGGTATCACTCACATGTACCATTCATCCACTTAAAACGTACAAGTCAGTGGTTGTGCGCTCACCGCCACAATCCACTCCAGAACGTTTTCCTCTCGGTAAACAGAAGCCCGTACCCATCAGCAGTCACTCTGTTTCTCCTCACCCACCAGTCCCTGGCAAACTCTAATCTTTTTTTTTTAAAGATGTTATTTATTTACTTATTTATTTGCCAGAGAGTGAGAGAGAGAGCACAAGCAGGGGGAGCGGCAGGCAGAGGGAGAAGCAGGCTCCCCGCTGAGCAGGGAGCCCGATGCGGGGCTCGATCCCAGGACCCCGGGATCATGACCTGAGCCGAAGGCAGCCGCTTAACCCACTGAGCCACCCAGGCGCCCCCAAACTCTAATCTTTTGATAGATCTTCTATCGAAAGAGTAGAGTCAAATAGATTTGACTATTCTGGACCTTTCCTATAAATGAAATCATTTGATCTATGGTCTTTTGTGTCTGGTATCTTTAACTTAGCACAATGTTTTCAAGGTTTATCCATATTGTAATACGTCAGTACTTTATTCCTACTTATAGCCAAATAATATTCCATTGAGTGGATAGAACACATTTTACTTCTCCATTCATTAGTTGATGGACATTTGGGTTGTTTCCACTTTTTTGGCTATTATGAATAATGCTGCTGTGAACATTTATGTATCGATTTTTGTGTGGACATATGTTTTCAATTCCCTTGGCTCTATACCTGGAAGTGGAGTTGCTGGGTTATATGGTAACTAACATTTCAAAGAACCATCAAAGACCTCATTTTAGCTTTTTTGGGGAGAGGAAGGTGGGGCCAGTTCAAAAAATAGTTGAATAGATCTACAACAGCGCTGGATAAATCACCTCCCACATGTTGACAGAGAACCTTCTCTGCAGAAAGCCCGCTGCATGGAGACCTATGAGAGGAATTGTTCACTGTATTGTGTGGAATGAGACAGAGCTCAGGGAAGGCAGGATCCAGTGAGGACATCCTCCTCCTGGAGAGAAGGGAGACGGCTATCTCAGCTCCCAGCTGTCACCCATCAAAGGGGCTGGAACACACGGCGAGCAGAAATCCACAGGCACGGCCAGCAGTGACTGGTTGGGGTGGGGGTTCTGCTGAGGTTGTGGGGAGGACTGCAGCCTTACAGCTGAAATAATATTTGCCTCCACCTCCGAGAGAGTTTGCAGCAGGGAGGAGAGAACAGCATGGATCAAAGCCCAGCAATGTGACCGTGCTGGATGCACTTGGCCCTGGAGAAAGGACAGGAGTCAGGGGGGCGGGGCCCAGGGGAGTACACTGAGGCCTAACATCAATGCCATGCTAGGGAGTTTGAACTTGAACCTTTAGGCTCTGGGATCTGTCCCAGGACTCAGGGCTGGGCAGTGTGGTCAGCCTGGCCATCCCCTTGGAGGAGGGGAGGGAGGGAGGCCTGAGGATAGGGATCTGGGCAGAGGCTGCTGTGGGGAGAGAGAGACCAGGAGGACCTGGGAGTGAGGTGGGGAAAGGGAGGAAGGGGCCAATGAAGGACATCCACAGGACTGCATGAAAGGTGGGAGGTATGGGAGAGAGGGAGAGCCGCCTGAGTCATAAACACTTTGGTTTTTCTAGAAAGAATGATTTTGACATTACAGCCCCTGGGGCACACACAGCTGCTAAATGTTTTAACCACCTGTTTCACCCAGTTGAGTTCCCACAGGAAGAGAGCTTCACATGAAAACTCAGAATTTTTAGAGAGGCTTGCAGATTCTTTTGGTTTGGGACAAAGCCTTCACTACCTGTCTCCATCAGGTGGGGGTGTAAGTGCCCATTCTATAATGGGCGCCCATTACACGGAGGGCCCCCTTCGTGGCACACACCACCCAACCCCGGCCCAGCCCCACATTACAAACCCCTCCAGGCTCCTTCTCACTGGCATGTAAGGCCCACCCAAGGGTCAGCAGAAGTGTGAAAAGGAAATTCTTACCTCCAAAGTCATCTTTTTTCCTCCTCCTTTTCTTGTTTCTCTGTTTCGGGGTTTCTTCTCCCTACTCCCCTGTTCTTCTGGAAGAATCTGGAACACTCCAGCTACCCAGTGTTCTCTGCAGGATCTGTTCCCAGTGTTCTCTGCAAGATCT
>NC_058409.1:142895480-142914941 GCF_002201575.2 Neomonachus schauinslandi
CCCAGTGTTCTCTGCAGGATCTGTTCCCAGTGTTCTGTGCAAGATCTCTTCCCAGTGTTCTCTGCAGCATCTGTCTCTGCAGGACCTGTTCCTCTGCTGGTGTCATTTCTCCCCTAGCAACAAGGTCCTGGGCTCCAGCATAGCCTGGGATTTGCAAAAGCGCCCTTGACTCAAGGTGTCGGAGGAAAAATCATTCCCTAAGGCAGGATGGAGGCTGAAAATCTGGGCTAGGAGCAACACAGGGGCAAGCCAGAACACTTTGAGGGTGCCAACTCCCTTGCTTTGATTTATATTCTACTTCATTACTTACCCTGGTGAGTCAAGGACTGCTAGCACAGAGGCTTTCAGGGAAAGAGCATGATGAATTTGGTGAGGCTGAGTAATTGGGGCAGGTGTGTGGGCAGTTTCCTGACCTTGATATTTGTGCAAGATACTTTTTCTCCCAGGGAAGTCCTCATGTGAGCATCGCTCCTTATTGCCAGAAAGGTGACAGGTTTGGCAGCCTGTGGTGACAGACGGCTTTGTCTGAACTGCACACACAAGGATTATTCTGGTCTTCCTCTGTGCCTCGGCTCCAGAGACCTCCCAGCATCCCGGCTCTAGCTGATAGTTATGCTCAGGTTTGCTCTCTCCTTTTGGGAGTTGGATCCTTTCATAATTCTACAACATTATGAAATGTTTAGACACTAGGACACCTAGGGGAGTTGACACACGATTAGGTAATAATAACGCATTTTAAAATAGCTGATGGGGGCGCCTGGGTGGCTCAGTTGGTTAAGCCACTGCCTTCGGCTCAGGTCGTGATCCTGGAGTCCCAGGATCGAGTCCCACATCGGACTCCCTGCTCAGCAGGGAGTCTGCTTCTCCCCCTGACCCTCCCCCTTCTCATGCTCTCTCTCTCTCTCATTCTCTCTCTCAAATAAATAAAAAAATAAAATAAAATCTTAAAAAATAAAAAAATAAAAAAAAATAGCTGATGGACTCCCTGTTATTCTTCTGTTAGTTGATGGTTAAAATCCCCATAAAAAACCCAGGATCAGATTTCTCTGAATCGTCTGTAAGTGCTTTCCGATGGTTTTCAAATAAGGATTAACTACATCAAAGCTGGAGTGAAAGCAAGCTTCTAATCCAAAATATATCTTTAGCTTAATTTCATCCAGTTTTAGATCCAAGAGCTAATTTAATTAATATTTATATGAGCTTTAAACATTATTAACAGTAGAGTGGTGCATTGTTACTGTCATGGTCCCCCGATGAATAGTGTCCCTGTGCCCTTTACCGATTTGCAATGTGACTTTCCTGCCCCTCCTTAAATCAAGCAGTAAGACTCATTTCTCCAACTCTGGGGGGCCCAGTAACTTGCTTTGACCTACAGAATGCCGCAGAAAGGACACAGTGCGACCTATAAGACTAGCTTTAAGAGATATTGTAAATTCTCTTGTTAATCTCTTGGAACACTCAGAGTCCAGGGGGAGAGCAAGGGCCAGCTGACTGCCATACTGAGGCCCCAGACATGGGAATGAAACCACCTTAGACTCTAGCCTCAGCTTTTCGACCAGCTGTCTGAACCCGGGGTGGCCAGCAGAAACTTGAGACACCATACACTTAGTGGCTTGAAGTCACTAAATTTTAAGGATGTTTGTAATGCAAGCAAGAGATAACTAATACAAATGGGACCCTAAATGGTGACAGGACGGTGTCCTTTTTCTATGAAAATTGATGTCATCTCTAAAAACAAATGAGAAAGTTTCCCACTTTCCAGAACAGTAAAGGTAGGGTTTCTTCCTTTAAAAAAAAGGAAGCAGAGGGGGCATCTGGGTGGCTCAGTCGTTAAGCACCTGCCTTTGGCTCAGGTCATGATCCCTGGGTCCTGGGATGGAGTCCCCGCATCGAGCCCCGCATCAGGCTCCCTGCTAGGCAGGAAGCCTGCTTCTCCCGCTCCCCCTGCTTGTGTTCCTGCTCTCGCTATCTCTCTCTCTGTGTCAAATTAACAAATAAAATCTTTAAAAAAAAAAAAAAAGAAAAGAAAAAGAAAAAAAGGAAACAGAGTTGTTCAAGAAAGTCTGTGAATTTAGATTTAAATGCCAAAATATAACAATGCTTACCCATTATAAAAAGAAAACTGAGTTGTTTTATTATTTAGACTAAGAGCTAATTTAGGGAGACAGAAAAAGAAATTGCTAAATGGATCCAGTGATTGCCTGAAAATTGCCATTTTCTTCTTACTGGTGCTTTTGCTAGCTTTCTACCCAAAGGAGTTGGGGCCTGCCGTCCTTTACACTTGGCTTTGAATTGGCAAAATTGTGCTCTCCCTTTCTGCCTCTTTTCGATGCTGACACTTCGTTCCTAGTAGCTCTCACCACACTAGTAGACCCTGGGCTCTCAAATGACATTACGACCTTTCTCTCTTACAGGGATTTAAATTGAAACTTATCTCCCAATATCAGGGTTTCAGGAAGGACCTCTTTGCTGTTTCGTTGAAAAAGAAACACATCATGATGACTCCTCTCATGGGATTCTCTTGAGATTAAGGAATTTGACACCAGAATTTCTCTGTTCAGCAGAATACTGAGCAACAAATACCCAGAGAAAAAGAGCAAGTTGAGGAATTACTGTTCAGACTTTTGGATATTTGTCTCTTTATGTATTTTGACTTATTTTAGATTTACATACTATAAAATAGGCATTTGATTTTGGCGCACAGTTCTGTATGCTTTAAATATGTGTAGATACGTGTATCGACCACCAGCATCAGCTCTAAGAACATTGCCATTATCCCTGGAAACTCCCTTGGGTGCCCTTTTGTTGTCAAGCCCTCTCCTGAACCGCCCCCCGCACTGCTCCCAGCAACCACAGATCTATTCTTCCTTCCTTCAGTTTTGCTTTTCCAGAATGTCATATGAATGGAATCATGTAGTATGCAAACTTTTGAGACCAGCTTCTTTCACTCACCCATCCATGTTTTTGGGTGTCTGAATAATTTGTTCCTTTTCATAACATTCCATTGCATAGATATATCACTGTTTGTTGATCAACTTACTCATTGAAAGATGTTTGGGGCAATTATGATTGGAGCTGCTGTAAATGTCTCTTCATTTTATTTATTTATTTATTTAATCTCTGCACACAACGTGGGGCTCGAACTCATGACCCTGAGATCAAGAGTTCCATGCTTCTCTGACTGAGCCAGCCAGGAGCTCCCTGTGTCTCCTCATTTTAATTCATAAAACAGTAATGCTATTTACTTCAAAACTACTTTATCAGCAGAAATATTAAACTGTAGTTTATGATACTTTGATTTTTATTTAGTGTGTTTATTCCAGGGGCACCTGGGTGGCTCAGTGGGTTAAGTGTCCAGCTCTTGGTTTTGGCTCAAGTCATGATGTCCTGGGTGGTGACATCAGCCCCAGGTCAGGCTCTGTGCTCAGCGTGGAGTCTGCTTGAGATTCTCTCTTCCTCTCTCTCTGCCTCTCCTGCTCAGACTCTCTCTGAAATAAATAAATAAATCTTAAAAAAAAATAAAATGTTTATTCTAGTAATTTTGGGGTGTTAAATGAACATTTCCTTTGTATAATCACTACTACTAAATATCTTTTTATTAGGGGCGCCTGGGTGGCTCAGTCGTTAAGCGTCTGCCTTCAGCTTGGGTCGTGATCCCAGGGTCCTGGGATTGAGCCCCGCATCGGGCTCCCTGCTCTGCGGGGACCCTGCTTCTCCCTCTCCCACTCCCCCTGCTTGTGTTCCCTCTCTCACTGTCTCACTCTCTGTCAAATAAATAAATAAAATCTTTAAAAATATATATATATCTTTTTATTAAATAACTACCAAACTTAATATGCACCCACAAATTTTCTTTCTTTCTTTCTTTCTTTTAAGAGTTTATTTATTTGTTTTATTTTAGAGAGATAGAGAGAGAAGGTGTGCGCACGGCTGGGGGGAGGGGCAGAGGGAGAGGGAGAGAGAGAATCTTAAGCAGGCTCCACCCCCAGCGTAGAGCCCCACTTGGGGCTGGATCCCACATGGCCGAAGCTGAAACCAAGAGTCGGTGGTGCTAGACTGACTGAACCACCCAGGTGCCCCTGCACCCACAAATTTTATTTCATTTTATTTGAATTCCTGTGTAGCTAACCTACAGTGTTATATTAGTTTCAGGTGTATGATCCAGTGACTCAATAGTTTCATACATTACTCAGTGCCCATCAGGATAAGTGTGCTCTTCATCCCCTTTACCTATTTCACCCCTCCCCCACCCACCTCCCCTCTGGGACTATCAGTTTGTTCTCCATAGCTAAGAGTCCATTTTTGGGTTTGTCTCTCTCTCTCTCTTTTTTTCCCCTTTTATTCATTTGTTTTGTTTCTTAAATCCCACATATGCATATGCAATCATATGGCATTTGTCTTTCTCTGACTTCTTTCACTTAGCATAAAACTCTCCAGCTTGATCCACATTGTTGCAAATATGGTGCCACAAATTTTGAGGATCCAAGGCCAAGTAAGATCAAGTCCACATAATGGATACAAATATAGTGAAATGGTGGTTTGGAGCTGGGCAATTTTACATGTGATCTGAAGATGGGAGAGATATAAATACATTTTTTTTAATTTGATACACTTTGATTGGGCCTAAGAAAGTAATCGATATATTGGCAGCCAGAAATGGACAAAGTATGGCACCGATTTGTTGATATGAGGGTTTGGGCATCCTTGAGGGTCGTTTTTGGGGACAGAAAGAACTGTGCAGGTGTTCACTTTGGCTTTACATTTTAATTTTCAATATACAAAGGTTACAAATCCTAAAATTGTTATTCTTTCATTATTAAAGCTTAGGTTACAGATCTCTTTCTTATTATACATCTAGCAAATTTGAGACATTAGTTTATTTTTTAAAATTTATTTTTAATATTTATTTGAGAGAGAGCGAGAGCATGAGCGGGGTGAAGGGCAGAGGAAGAAGCGGGCTCCCTGCTGAGCAGGGAGCTGGATATGGGGCTCGATCCCAGAACCCCAGGATCATGACCTCAGCCGAAGGCAGATGTTAACCAACTGAGCCACCCAGGCGCCCCAAGGCATTAGTTTAAAGAGATCTTTGGATAATACTTGGTCCCATTTACTAACTTAGTTAATTAACCATCTTCAAAAGCTTTTTTTTTTTTTTTTTTTTAGTGTAAGCAAGTATAAAGGTATTATAACTGGAATACAGTTGAAATCAGAATTATCCTTCTACAGTAAATCTAAAATTCACAAATGGTGGGGAAAAGATAAACTTCATAAAAAGAAAAACATTAAAGTTTTTTTTTTCTGAATTCAAAGCTAAAGCATTAGTCATGACTCACACTTTTGTAACAACACCCTTAAAATGTTTTTATATATGTGTCATTTCAACCTTACTGGAACTGTAATAATAGCCGAAATATCGCCAGCCCAAAGCTTTCAGTTCAAGACACTGTAATTCCTCTTGTGATGAGTGCATAAACAGAAAGGACATGCAATGTCTGTGTCTGCTCCCGTGTGCCTCGCCAGCAGAAGAGGACATAATTTTCTGGCTTATTTAAGTTAATCAAATGTGCTATACCCCTAAGTTCACTGAGCCTTTGCACGCACAGTTTTCTTATCATCAAATGCTCAGTTTTTTTCTCTTTGGCTGCCTTCTTTCTTTTTTTTTTTTTTTAAGATTTTATTTATTTATTTGAGACAGAATGAGAGAGAGAGAGAGCACATGAGAGGGGGGAGGGTCAGAGGGAAAAGCAGGCTCCCTGCCGAGCAGGGAGCCCGATGCGGGACTCGATCCAGGGACTCCAGGATCATGACCTGAGCCGAAGGCAGTCGCCTAACCAACTGAGCCACCCAGGCGCCCTGGCTGCCTTATTTCAAATCATTTTTTTTTTAAGTTTAACTTGTACAGTATGATGCTTCGATTTACATACACTGTGAAATGATCACCACAATGGGTCTCGTTAACATCCATCACCTCATATAGATAGAATAAAAAGAAGAAGAAAAAAATGTCTCCTGTGGGGAAAGCCCTGAGAATCTACTCTCCTACCGCTCCTGCATACCTGGAAAGAGCAGTGTGAACTGAAGACCTCAGGTTGTACATGACATCCCTAGTGCTTATTTCAGGTGTACGATCCAGTGATGTATGAGGGAGGTCATGCCTTTTGACTCCCTTCCTCCAATCCCCCCTCCTCCTCCCACCCTCAGATCTTTTTAGCTGCATTGTAAAATGTAATATAACTGATTTTCTTTTACAGTGTTTTTATTGTTTGAATTAACAATAAAAAGAATTCCTGGGGTCCCTGGCTGGATTAGTTGGTAGAGCATGTGACTCTTGATCTTGGGCCGCACAGTAGGTGTAGAGATTAATTAAAAGTAAAAGAAATCAGGGTGCCTGGGTGGCTCAGGTCATGATCCCAGGGTCCTGGGATCGAGCCCAGCATCAGGCTCCCTGCTCAGCAGGAAGCCTGCTTCTCCTTTTCCCACTCCCTCTGCTTGTGTTCCCTCTCTCACTGTGTCTCTCTTTGTCAAATAAATAAATAAATAAATAAATAAATAAATAAATAAATCTTTTTAAAAAAAGATTATTTATTTTAGAGAGAGAGAGTATAGGCAGGAGGGACAGAGGGAGAGAAGAGAGAATCCCAAGCAGACTTCTTGCTGAGCGTGGAGCCCGATCCCACAACACTGAGATCACAACCTGAACCAAAGCCAAGAATTGGACACTCAACCGACTGCACCCCCCAGGCACCCCAAAAGTAAAAAAAAAATCTTAAAAAAAGCAACAAAAAATTCCTGAATACTGAATACTTACAGGAAATCTAACAAACTAAAGTTACAAAGGAAACAAAATTTAAGTTCCCTGAATTGTTTCAACATGGTAAATAAACTTAGTAAGACGTCATCCCCAAATCAAAAGTCAAATTAATGATTTTGTTGCACATTTTAAATTTGGTATGACACAGCTGAGCTTCCAATAGGTCAAATTCTCTTAAGTATCTCAAGAATATCAAATACACATGTATTTGACAAATGTACATATCCTACCTAACAAATTTCATCCTAATGTTATATTTTTGAGGGGCACCTGGCTGGCTCAGTCAGTAGAGTGTGTGACTCTTGATCTCGTGGTTGTGAGTTCGAGCCCCACGCTGGGTGTAGACATTACTTAAAAATAAATTAAAGTAAAATACAATGGTTTTGAGTCTCAAAAAATAGTTTTTGATACTTAATTCTAAATTTTCCGGAACTAAAAGATATCTGTGCACACGATAGGATAGTTAGCAACCCAGCTTACTGAGGCTACTAAAGTCAGGGGCTACAGGCAACTATGAGCCTGAATATTGCAGAGATTCAAGGTGGGTCTTCTTACTGTCTGGCAGTCATGCGGGGAGCCCTGTCTACAGTTGTTCTGTCAGTGATTCCAGAATCTCTAGAAGGTACGTTGGTGTGGCCTGAATCCCTATGTTCCAGTTATACATACTGCATTCAAACACCTTGGACCTTAACAGGGATCCTAAAATAATGTAAAATGTCTGTTCCTTTCAACACAAAAGAATTTAAGACTTGTTGGAATCTTGCTTTCTCTTATTTTTTTTTTCCAGACTACACACAATTCCTATAGATATTTAAAATGCTCTCCAATTGAATTCTGTAGATCACACATACATGTACCACAATGTATAAGGTTTATTCCAATGACTGAGGCCTGGAGAGAAGACTGCATGAGCTATGAGGTCCATGCTCTAATACCTGGACCCAGTGTATGTGGCATTGATGAGAAAAAGAGTTTTTGTAGATGTAATTCAGTGAAGGATCCTGAGACCAGCTCTTCCTGCGTAATCTGGGTGGGCCCTACACCCAACATTTGTCGTTCTGGGAGGCAGGAGAGAAGAACATAAAACCACAGAGAAGGCCATACAAAGGTGCCGGTGGAGACCGGAGTGAGGCAGCCGCAGGATCAGGACCACCTTGAGCCTCCAGAAGCTACGAGCGCTGGGGAAGGATCCTGCCCTTAGAGGGAGTGCATCCCGGCCAGACTTCTGGTCTCCAGAACTGTGAGAGAAGACAGTTCTGTTATTTTAGGCCACCAAGTTTGTGGCATTTGCTGCGACAGTCCCAGGGAACGAATGCAGGTGTGTTTGGGGCACTCCTGGGGGACGCAGGTCTCAGCAGGTGTTATGAAGATTCTTGAGTTTCAAGTACGGAAGCCCAGTAACACGATCTTATTCATAAAAGAGTCATTCATAAAGATATGGTGTACTAGAACTGAAGGTCAAGAAAGAGTCTGGGCTTGAGAAAGGGATGAGAACCAGGACCTGGAACGCCGGCAGGACCCTGTTTATCTTTGTGTCTGCTTCATTGTTGTTGTTGTTTTTTTTTCACATTTGCCCTACTTCCATGTAGAATATGGCCTCCCCATAGCTCCTGTGTTACTATTCTAGCCACACAGAGAAACTAGCTAGTCTTCACTCACCCCAAAACCAACTTGGATAGCTCAGGTGCCCCCCCCACCCTACTCTGATCCACCATGGTGTTGGGGGGCAAGATTTGCCATCTAAACATGGCTGCCAGGCTCCTATGTCTGTGGATCAGGAGGCTGATTCTTTGAGAAAAGCAGGTGTCCAACGGTGTCTACCTGTAGCAGCTGTCTTGTTGTGCTGTGTTGTATCAGTTAGCTACTGCCCCCCCCCCATGCTGTCTAAAAAACCTAAAATGAAGTACCTGAAAATAACCATTATTTATTTTCACAGATCTACAGGGCAGCTGATCGAGGTTAGGCTTGGCTGGACAGTCCCCTCAGGTTCAGGGGATGACAGCTACCAGGGAGAAGCTCTTCTTATGGTGATGGCAGAAGTACAGGGGGTGAGCCCTGAATGGCAAGCACGCTTCAAGCCTTTGCTTGCATCATGTGCGCTAACACCCTATTGGCCAAAACATCATATTACTGAGCCTTGCTTTGGTGGAGTGGGGAAGTATACTCCTCCTATGGAGGTTAGGTGCGGATTTTTGAACAATAATCTATCACATGGTACAAGATTTTTAGTAATGGAACTAAATGATCAAACATAATGCCACTCTTAGTGGGACTCCTACCATTATGTACCTCCTGATGTACTAGAACATGAAGTTCTTAAGACAACGTAGCAAGACTCCTGCCAAAAATGTTTGGATTAAACCTCATTAAGCCTTTAAACTTAACTTCCAGTACATAAAAAAAAATGTAAGGAGGGGTAGGGAGATAAGTTGAATGGATACTGTATCAGTTATCGACTGCTGAGTAACAAATTACCCCCCAAACTGAGCTACTTAAACAACAATGAACAGGATCTCACAGGATGGTGCAAGAGAAAGCAAGGAGAAAGCCAGCTTGTGACCTACTCTCTGAAGGCATAAGCTGTCACTTTCTGAAGGAGACCCTGGAAGAGATACCCGGTATGTGTGGCACTCCCTCTGCTAAACCAGGCAGAGAAGCCACAAGGAGCGTATTGGAGACATATGGGGAAAACAAAACAAATCAGAAATTGGTGTCAAGGAGAAAAATCAATGTCCTTTACAGAAAGCAGAAGTTGCAGGACCTTCAGTGACTTGCTGAGGTAAGGAATAGGGGTGGGGAAGAAGAGCCCCTTCAAACTTGCAGCCCAAGGTTTTAAAGATAACCACCAGAAAGCCTCTATCCGTTAGGCACCAAGGACTCCTGGAGGAAATGGAGGGAGGTCCGGGATCAAACAGAGACCTCAGGATCGTGCCTCTGAAATAAGCCCACATTCGCTACTTTTAGAGTATCCAAAGGGAATCTTACGTGTTTGAATTTGAGGTTAACAACAGAGTGAATAAATTAATTAAACATTAGCTCAACATCCTGTAATAGTTGAATAACTCATTGGCACGAAAACCATCTCATCCATTCAGTGCCATGCATTATTCTTACGACTAGGTATTGATTTTAAAATCACAGTCGACTGAAGTACACTTGAAAGGAAGCAGATAAAATCAGAATATGGGAACTTTCTACAGGGTAACAATCTAACGGGGAGACTACTCTAGATTAAAAGAGCATTAAGAGGGGCGCCTGGGTGACTCAGTCGTCAAGTGTCTGCCTTTGGCTCAGGTTGTGATCCCAGGGTCCTGGGATCCAGCCCCGCATCGGGCTCCCTGCTCCACGGGAAGCCTGCTTTTCCCTCTCCCACTCCCCCTGCTTGCGTTCCCTCTCTCGCCGTGTCTCTGTCATATAAATAAATAAAATCTCAAAAAAAAAATTAAAAACAATAAAAGAGCATTAAAAAAAAAGGAAAACCCTCAGGGTGCCTGGTGGCTCAGTCAGTTAAGCATCTGACTCTTGATCTCAGCTCAGGTCTTGAACTCAGGGTCGTGAGTTCAAGTCCCGCATTGGGCTCTATGCTGGGCATGGAGCCTACTTAAGGAAAAAAAATTAAAAAAAGAAAATCTCAAAACTTGGAAATAGGAAATGCATGACTTATTCTCCTGGCCTTTCAATGTCATGCTGGGGCACTAACACTCTGGGCAGGGGGGCGGGTACACCTTCAGTTCAGACTGTTTAAGATTCATTAAGATAGCTGACAATTCCGTGAGGGGAGGGGATAACATGTACAAAACTGAAAGATGCAAATGATTCTTATCTGACAGCAGTTGAGATTAATTTTGTCTGGTAGGGATGCAAATGATTCCTTGTCTGGTTGCAAAGATAATCAGAAATGTTTTGAGGATGTTAACCAGACTTTTAAATACCTAACTTCGCAATCCTTCTCCAGTGCTTTCGTCTCTCAGAGTTTCTCTTAACCAGTTTAACCATCCTGCCGCTTCCCTCATTAATGAGTTAATTAAATATTTGAAAGCTAGTTACTTTGTGCTAATAGGAGACTTGTGGTTTTGCCTTTTTGAAAGTTCTACTTTGAAAAGAGACTTGAAAGACTTAACATGGAATAAAATACGTGGACCTTATTTGGATCCTCTTCTCCAATTAACCAGTTGTAAAGGCATTTTTAGGGAAACGGAGGACATTTACAAACGGATCTAGGCATTAGATGATTTAAAAAAAAACTTGGAGGTGACTACTGTTGGTTTGTTACACATCCTCTGAGAGGGGAGTACACTGCCTCAGGTGGGCCACACGGGGAAGCACCAGGGTCATCCAGAGGCAGAGGAAGTGACAGGAAAATGTGGGCAAGAGCCTTTACCTCGCTTTCCACAGGAAGAATGGGCAAAGCAAGGAAAGCAAGTTTAAGATTGGCTAGTCTGAATCATTTCGGTGGGCTCTGGGGCACTGGGGCTACCTCTAGTTGTCTGGGACCTGGGGTGATTGGTGCAGGTTGAGAGTGGCCCAGAGTGTGAGAGCCTTAGGAGAGTCCAATAAGGAAGTCCAATAAGGAGTCCAATACGGAAGGCTCTGGATTGGTTGGTTTGCATATGAAAGGTCTGCACTGTCTTGCCTTAGCCAAGGACAATCTCTCCAGGGTCAGCAAGGCTCCAGACGTCAAAGTATCAAGAACAGATGATTAATACACACAGTGATTTTAAATTATTTTTAGTATTTCGTACAGTTTCTGAAGGTCGGGTTCTGGGAGGGCCTTAGCCAGGCGGTTCTGGCTCTAGCCCTCTTAGGAGGGTTATCATCAGGATGCTGGCCAGAACTGTGGTCATCCGAAACTTGCCTGGGGCTGGAGGGTCTGTGTCCACGATGGCCTGGGCATATGGCATTGGAAAGAACCCTTGGCTCCTTGCTGATTTGGGCCAGCAGTCTCAGTTCGTCATCCTGTGGGCCTCTTGATAGGGCTGCTGACTTCTCTCAGAGACAGAGAGATACCGAGAAGGAGAGGATGAGGGAAAGGTAAGCCTCACTTATAAAAATAAGTTAACACTAGCGGTATCATTTCTGCTGTGCGCTGTGGGTCATGCAGACTAACTGTGGAGCAATTGTGGGGGCACATGAATCCTGGAGGTGGAGGATGGAGCCAGCCAGCTTGCAGACCACCACAGTCCACCAAAGATTCATATCCTTCTCACATGCAAATTAAGTCAGCCCCTTCCCGAGTGCCCAGAAGTTTCATGCTATTATAGCATCTACTCTATGTCCAGAATCTCACAATGTATATCAGGTCTGGGTGTGATTAAATTTCCTTAAATACAGTTCCTCCAGTACAGTTCTTCTGGACAAGCTGTCAGCCCCCCACTCCCTCTGTATTAGTCAGCACCGGCTGCTATAACAAAATACCACAGACCAGGGGCTTAGGAACAACAGACACTTCTTTCTCACAGTTCTGGAGCCTGCGGTGTCCCAGATCAGGGTTCCATGATGGTCAAGCGTTGGTGAGGACTCTCTTCCTGGCTTGGAGCTGGCCGCCTTCTTGATATATCCTCACATGGCAGAGAGAGAGAGAGAGAAAGAGCTAGCTCTCTGATGTCTTCCTGTAAGGATACTAATACTATCATGAAGACCCCACTCTCATGGCCTCGTCTAAACCTAATTACCTCTAAAGGCTCCATCTCCACATCCCATCACATTGAGGGGTTAGGGTTTCAACGTATGAATTTTGAGGAGACACAATAACACCCTTCCCCACTGAACATATAATGGGACAGACACAGAAAAACCACCCTAGACGCTCTTGCTCAAAAAGGGAGAAAATGAGAACCAGGAAGAAGTTGCTGCTCTGTGTAGATTCTAGAATCTAGTCAGGGAAATATTGTCAATTCCTTAATTATGTCTCAAGGCTTAGGAGCTATACTCCCAAGGCTTTGGACTCTGCCCTCTGGGTGTTTGGTTCTTCCCTGTGAGTCATCCTTCCTTTTTTATGAAAGGTATCAGGTGTTGGCAGCTGAGTGATATTCTCAGCCTGCCGCCTGCCAGTAAAATTTTGAGGTTCCAAAGGCCCCCTTTTATTTTGTACTGTCTCTTCCCAGTCAGTGTGAGCTGTCGGTGTTCCTGTGCATGTCGTTCTCTTAAAAACTACAAATTTTCTGTGAATCTCATTAGTATGCGCTCCATTAGACAAAGATGACACCCACAAATGTCTCGGAGATGAGTCCTTCTCCACCTTGGGCTCCTGCCCACAGCTGAGGGTCAGCATGACGACGTGTTCTAGGAGTACTGTCCTTCGACTGACAGGGTACGTGAGTGTCCTAGCCCAGTCGGGCTCTCTAACAAGACACCGCACACCGTGCAGTTTATAAACAACAGGTAATTCATCCCTCGCGCTTCTGGAGACTGGAAGTCTGAGATCAGGGTGTCAGCATGGTCAGTTAAGGGGCCTCCTCCAGGACGCAGACTTCTCCTCACATGGTGGCAGAGGCCGGGCAGCTCTGTGGGGTCTCTTTTGTAAGGACTCTAACCCCATTCAGAGGGCTCTACCCTCATGGCCTAATCACCCCAAAGGCCTCCCTTCCTAACACCACTGCCCTGGGGATTAGGATTTCAGAACGTGAATTTGGAGGCCTTTGGGCCTCCAGGTATTCCCACGGCAACACGAGGTACACCTTTAATCTCTTTGGAGGGCCTGTTGTCTGAGAAAGGTACTCTGGGGTCCCTCCCGCCTTCTACCTTTCTGAACTCTCTTCAGAGCGGTTGGACAGGCACACACTCGGATGTCTGTCTGGACCACAGTGCTTCTGGCCGGGCCCTGCCTCCGAAGCCATTCTTTACTTCTAGCATAATTCACCATCTGGGAAGGCTGAGCATTTTCAAAACCATCCAGCTGTAGCTCCTTTCCGTTTTTATTTATCCCTCTTCCCTCACATCTTCCTGGAAGCCAGTAGAAGAGACCAGGAAGCACTTTCAGCACTCTGGTGCGAAATCTCCTTCTAGATTGTGAGTCCACAGGTGCGCTTCGTTCTGTGCACATGGCTGCAGGTAGCGGCAATGCCAAGCCCTCTCTCTCCGGGTTCTAGTAACAGTTACCTCGCTCTCCTGCAAGCTCTTCCCTGAACCTTTAAGCACCTTGCCTTTCTATGAACAGCTTCTTCAAGGCACTTCAGGCTTCCTCCAGGACTCTCAGCAAAGCCCGCTGCCCCAGGCCGCACCCATGTTGTAGGGTTTGGTAGCAACAGCATCCTCCTTGCAGGTAGGTGAATAATGCATTGTGGGGAGTGTGCAGGCAAGATGGCGGCCAAGTAGGAGGGCCCTGGGCTCACCTCTTCCCGCTACAACTAGATCACTATCAAATCATCCTAAATACCCTAGAAATCGACCTGAAAACTGGCAGAACAAACTCCACAAGTAAAGGTAGAGAAGAGGCCATATCAGAGAAAGGGTTTTAAGAACTGCAAGTAAACCATTAGAGGGGGAAAGAAAATTTGGCCTGATTTCATCCCCTGCCCTATCCAGCAGGGTTTCTCTTCTCTGGGGCACCTCACTCCCTGGATGGCCCTTTCACTGAAGCTCAGCCTAGGCTCTGGACTTTACCCCCTATGAGGACAAGTGTTTGTTCAGTACATGGGAAAACACTCAGGGGTCACGCGAATCACTTATTAATGTATCAGTGCCATTTTAATGAAAAGGTTAATTAAAATCCTATTGGGTATTTTTCATGGAAGCTGACACTAAGACTCCAAAATTAATACAGCATAGTAAAGGGTCAGAAAGAGCCAAGATGATTTTGAAGATGGAGAGAAGAACTTGAGTATCTACCATAAAACTCTGGTAACTAAAGCAACGTGTATGATACCGGCACCCAGAAAATTCGAAAATAAAAAGGATAAAAGCTCCCAAAACAAATGTGGGGCAATATTTATTAAAAAGTATGTATTATATGTGCTGCCGAAGCGAGCACTATTTATTAAAAAGTATGTATTAACTATCTACTGCTATGTAACAATTTGGCCCCAAGCTTAGCAACTTGAAACAACAGAAATTATTATTCTGCAGTGTGCGAGGGTCAGGAATCCAGGAGTGGCTTAGCCAGCTGGCTCTAGTGCACGGTCTCTCAGGAGGTTACCATCAGGATGTTGGCTGGGGTTGTGGTCATCTGCAACTGGACGGGAGCTGGGGGACCCAGGTCTGCAATGGTCCAGGCCCGTGGCTGTTGATCAGGGGCTTTCTTTGCCATATGGGCCTCTCCACAGTACTACTCATGACATGGCAGCCGACTTCCCCCAGAGAGAGTGATCTGAAAGCACGCACGCGAGAATGCAAGCTGGAAGCCATGATGTCTTTTATAACCTAATACCATCACTATTTCTGTATCCTCTGACCCTGCCATTTGTGGGAGGACACTGCACGAGGGTGTGAATTCCCAGAGGCAGGGGAGCATTGTGGGTCATCTTGGAGGCTGACTACCACACATTTTTTTAAGGGGCAAAATGTCATGTTGTCCGTAACTTACACACTTGGGCAAAAAAAAAAAAAAAAAAAAAAAAAATATATATATATATATAGATGAAACAAATTTAGAGAAATTTAGGCTTTCTCTCTGGGGGTGACAAGATGGCTGACTGGCTCAAGAATCCTCTCGAAGCACGTTACTTTCTTTTCCACCCAGCCTTCTGACCTGTCTTCACCAGCAATGCCTGCCTTGCCCACAAGACACAGCGCTTTCCCAGCTGGCTACCTACAGCTGCATTCAGGGGGCAGGAACTGAGTCAGCAGCATGGCCCCATAAGTGGTAACAGATGAGTTGGAATATGTTCTCCCTCAGGTATTATTTTGAGATGTTCTGAAACACCCCAGAACTTTTTCTGATTGTGTTCCAAAATTTCTTTAGAGGAACAGTTGCATGGAATACTTTTCGTGACCTTGCCTTCAAGGTCAGTGTTAATCATAGGGTTTTAGTAGAGTCAGCAGTCTTGCTAAGTTTTGCCTTTGCCCCCTTTGTTAATTCAGCTTGGGCTCATTCAGTTCCCGGGTTTTTAGTTCCTTATTTCATAAAGAAAACTAAAACAACTCTGGAAAGATAACCAGCTGTGTCTGCTGAGTCACAGTTCTTTCGTTTATTAAGGAACTCCATGAAATGCTAGTGTCTGCTTACACTTAAGTATTGCTGTAAGACTGTAACTTTAAACATTTTTTTTTAAGAGCCTGGGTTAAATGTTAACTTGTGTGATGAATTTTCCAGAGGAATTTGGAACTAAAATTGGGGAATCTGAAAAACTGCCATTTTGGGTGTTGTAAGAAATTTGGGCATTTCAGGATAGAAACAAAAATTTATGTTTAGGGGCGCCTGGGTGGCTCAGTCGGTTAAGCGGCTGCCTTCGGCGCAGGTCATGATCTCAGGGTCCTAGGACCAAGCCCCGCATCGGGGGTCCCTGCTTGGCAGGAAGCCTGCTTCTCCCTCTCCCACTCCCCCTGCTTGTGCTCTCTCTCTCTCTAGCTGTCAAATAAATAAATAAAATCTTTAAAAAAAAATTATGTTTAAGGCTGCCCCTCAATTTGTTCTTGGTGGTAACACTTTGGTGGCTTCTTGAATAATTTTTCAGATGTGGGAAAAAAAAGAACCAAAACACCTACCCATTATTTTGGAGAAATTCCAAGGCAGTAAAATAATTTGATTACAGATATTTCAGACTGGTATATGAAGGGATCTGTTTGGTGGTAAATCAGTGTATCTCCAGGGGATGACAATGGGGAGGACAGGAAGAGTATCCACCATGGTGTGATGGGCTGGCAATGTGGCCTCTTGGCTAGACTCAGCCATTTTCCCCCAGAAATCCCTTTTCTTGTATGTTTCCAGTTTGATTGAGCTACAAGGGATATTCTAGCCCGAGAATTGTACCTGCCCTCCTTCAGCTGGGCTTTTCTTGCTGAACCTGTAATATAAAACCATGGAAGGTTGACACTAACATGACCTGTACAGATTATCTAGTTCGACTGGGTCCTAAACTGTGTCCATTATAAGGGTCATCAGGGAAGCTTTTTTGAAATATGAATCCCCCCGTGCCACTTATGAAGATTCTGGTTCAGGAGGTCTGAGCCCAGGACATCGGAATCTCCTTTGCAAGTTTCCTAAGTGGTTTTGAGGATCAGTCAAGTGGGTTTGCTAGTCACTGTGATTCTGGTCTAGTGGTTCTCAAAGTGTGGTCTTTGGACTGGGAGTATCAGCGTCATCACCCCAAATCCCATTGGACATGCAAATTCCTAAGGTGCATCCTGGACCCCGTGAATCAGAGGCTCTGTGGGTGGGGCCCAGCACTCTCTGGTTTCACAAGCCCTCCAGGGGATTTGGACGCTGAAGTTTGAGAACCGTATCTGGTCTCATCCCTCATTTTAGAGTTAAGAAAACTGAATCCAAAGAGAAGGGACATGTCTTTGGGTTAGGGAAAATTGACAGGAATGGGAAGCATTCCTTCATTGAGCTCTGGTGTTTTAAGGGGAGAATACGCACAGCCTCTGTCCTGAGAAACCTCGGGTTACCACATTTGTGTAAATAACGCTTTCCTCCACTAGAAGATGATACTTGACCTGGGACCATGTTTATAGTACAAAATGCCAAAGGAGTAGTTCTTTAGGAACGTAGATGAGAGAATATCAAAAGAGTTGTAGCTGGGTGGCTCAGTTGGTTAAGCATCTGCCTTGGGCTCAGGTCATGATCCCAGGGTCCTGGGATTGAGCCCTGCATCGGGCTCCCTGCTCAGCTGGGGAGTCTGCTTCTGCCGCTCTCCCTCTGCTGCTCCTCCCTGCTCAGGCTCTCTCTTGCTCACTCTCGCTCTCAAATAAATAAATAAATAAATAAAATCTTTAAAAAAAAAAAAGAGTTGTAGCCTTCAAGCAAGCTTCATGGAGAAGAATTCTAAGTGCTGAAGATGATTTGCATAAATATTAAGACAGAGGGCAGCCCTTTCCCCAAGGTGAGAAAGCCATAGGAAGGAGGGGGCAGGGCAAGAAAGAGTCCAGTTCAGTTCAAGTGAAAGGTACAAGTTAAATGATGAGTAGACAGTAGGAAGGATCTGCTAGATCCTTTTAGGAAAATAGGTGGGAAAATGGTAGGAATAAATTGCTTTTGAATACCGTGGCAGAGGCGTATTTCATAATATAGGGCTGTCTCATAAAATTTGAATCTACAGCACGTTTTGCCAATTGAGACTGATGGGGAGGCAACTATTTTTTTTTTTAACTTTTAAGTACATGCATAAATTTAACACTGAGCTAGCAAATTGCAGCAAGACAGGGAGTCTTGCGATTATGAACTATCTCATATTAACAACTGTGTTATTAAATAAGAAGTTAGTAATAATGCTTGGGAGCTGAATTAGCAAACAGAGAAAAATGACATGTAATTAGTCATATTTAGTCTTTCCATGTAAATGGTGCTTCCAAGATGCTGGAAGGTGCTTAAAAACAGTCTTATAGAAACCATTTTGTGTTTTGATGGAAAACTAGGCTTGTCTAGAGGACACCTTCCAGCCTGATTCTCATCTTTCAATGTCTTGGAGACACTCGACAATTGTGTAAGTTGTAGGTAAATGGTAGACACAAGGACTGTCCTGGGTAACTGCCCTCCTTTCCCATCCCCTGGAAGAAAGCCAGTTTGCCTCCATCTACACTTTCCTTTTAACAATTAATTACTCTATATAAATGTAAATCTATGATTTTTTTGGATTTTTGTTTTGACCATTTTTTTTTTAAAGATTTTATTTATTTATCTGAGAGAGAGAATGCGCAGGAGACAGCGGAGGGGCAGATGGAGAGAGAGAGAGAATCTCAAGCAGACTCCACGTTGAGTAGAACCGAATGGGGGTGCTTGATCTTACAACTCAGAGATCATGACCTGAGCTGAAATCAAGAGCCCCATGCCTAACAGACTCAGCCAGCCAGGTGCCTCTGAACTGATTTTAACATCTGCCTAGTTTCCTCATTAATTAATGAGGAGCATAAAATCTTCAACACATGTCATTTTTACATGTATGTGAGCATCATGATTCTACCTTTGCCTGAAGATTACCCTTGAACAGTCCAACTGTCTTTCTCACAAACCTTACTCCCGGCGTCTTTTTATTTTACTGATTTGCCATCTCTCTGCAGAAAAGATCCCTGAAGGAAAAAATCATCCTCAGTCTGGATTCACACATTTTCCGATTAGAAGCATCTAAGTTAATAAGGTTCTATCTGTCGGGTCATAAGATCTGTGGCTAACTTCTTGTGGCCTCAGGAAGCTGTCACGGATTCCACTGTCACTGATATTCCTAACCCGCATTTCTTCCTCTTTTCTTAATCTTTGGAGCCAACGGAATTGGTTAGGACAACTTTAGGTGACCAGACTAAGCCTGGAGGGGGGACGGAGTGGGGGAGGCCAACAATGAATATGTAACAATTTATTTTTAAAAATAGCCTAATCTAGGTTTACAACAGGGAAGTCCCAGATCCGAGGAGCCAGGCACACGTGTAAATTTCACAGGCGGGCCGTCTTCCCGCTTCTCGCCTTCCTCCCGCCTCCCCGCCTCCCTCCCACCCCACCCCTCCCCCGTGCCCTCCAGGCCTCCCCTCCCCACCCTTCCCCACCCCTCCCCCGCGCCCTCCAG
>NC_058409.1:142915341-142983641 GCF_002201575.2 Neomonachus schauinslandi
CCAGGCCTCTCCTCCCCACCCCTCCCCGCCCCTCCCCCCATGCCCTCCAGACCTCCCCTGCCCCTCCCCCCTCCCTCCCGCCCGGCCTTCCCGGGAGGCTGGGAATCCGGGGCAGCCACTGGCCGGCGGGGATCCGCCGCCCTCCGTCACCGCGTCCACTTCCGTCCCGGTGGGAAGCGCCTCCTCCCTGCCTGCCCCGACCGTCCCCGGGCTCGGCGGGCTGCCTCGGCGCGGGGAGAACGCAGGCTTCGGGCGGCGGACAGGTACGTGCGGCGCGCGGGCCCAGGAACGCGCGCAGCCCGGCTGCGCCCTCACTCGCGCGTGGGTCTGCAGGAGGTAGAGCAAGTCGGCCGTGGGCACAGGTCATGAGCCGATCAAAGCCCGTTTTTCAAAACCTGACTTTTACCAAAGCGGTAGTACATTGTCGCTGCAGAAAAGCAGCCCTGGCCAGCCCGCTCTGGTGTGTTGTCCTGTTGAAAAACGTAGTTGAAATCAAGCTGTAGTACGTAAGCTCGTATTTATTTTTTCCATTTGTCTGGAACCTTTCTTTCATGCCATTGAATACCCTTTGTAATTATTGTCCTACAGTTGGACGTTTTGGTTGCCTAGTTTTTACCAATATAAACCTGTGGGAAAAAGCATATTTGCATCAAAATGTAACCGAACCAAGTGAGAGTTTGTCCACCAGATATGCAGCAAGCCAATAAAAATTGACACCGAGCTTTTGCAGAGGAAAAAGAGAGCTGATTTATTGGTGTGGCGCCACCCAGGAGAATGGGCAGTAATGCTCAAAAGTCCAGAATCCTCTGATGGCTTGCAAATGAGAGCTTTTAAGGGCAAAATTTGGGGAAGGGGTCTCCTGAGAAGGTGGACACCATTGATTGGAGACCCATGAGGTCATACTAGCAGGTGACCACTTTGTCTGGTGCCCTGGAGGTCTTTTCCGTCGCAGGAGGTTTGGAATCTGGAAAATATCTGTATTCCTTATGTTAGAAATTTAAGCAAGCATTCTTATCCCTTGAGCCTAGGCCTATGTGTTCCTTGACTGGTCTGGCTGTGCCTGGGATATATATGGCCTCCTGTGTTCATTCTTTCATCTGAACTGATAAGATGGACACCGGCTTCAAAAATCTTTATTGGCAGTATTTCCTTAGGATGCCTCCGGGGTCTGGAGAGCAGGCGTCGCGACATCCTCGGTGCTGGGTACTTGGTGCGAGTTCCAAGAAAGACCGCTCAGGTCACCCACACAGCCATGTGGGTTGGAGGCGATTTAGGTCTACTTGCTGATGGAAAATACAACCTGTTGTTTTCGAAGCCCACTTAAAATAAGGGGGTCAGAAGTGAGCCCCGCAGGTGTCTGGGGAAAGGCTACCCAGGCCTCAGAAGAGCTTAAGAGAAGGCCAGAGGCAGCCATGTGATTGGCATGCTTGCAGGCCAGTGGGTACTCATCACATCTACCTTTCCAATTAATGCTGCCTACGCCTGTACCCGGTGGAAAGTACAAGGATGATTGCTGACAAATAAATATCTGGAGTTGTTGGTGTTTGTAGGATCGTCGACGGTAGACGGCTGAGTAGGGCTGTACAGGCCTGAGCCTTCCCAGCTGCAAGATCGAAAATCAGTGGCCAGGCAAGTTTCTGCAGTGTTTACCCAGTAAGGGGAAAACACCAAGGCTTCCTGGTACCTTTCAGCCTTTGTTTTGCTTGCTGATGGTTTCCAAATCTCTGAAGCTTCTAGCAATTTATTCCTTGACTTCGTTGCTGGTTACAGTCCCATCAACGCCAGTTCCCTTTGCTCGTCGAAAACTGTTTTCTCTGTTTCTGTTGGAGAACATCATTGCATTGGGAAGTCTGACTTCCGAGTTATTTAAATCCTTGAGGGTATGAAAGCAGGAAAACCAGACTCGTGGGACCACGCCTTACCACCCATTTATCGCCTTTTTGACTTCCAGTGAGAAAATGGGAATGTTGTTCAGTCGCGTTGTTAAAAGGTAATTTTCAGCGAAAAGTAAAATCATGACTCTCATACAGATATAAAAATGAGCACGTGTTGGGGCACCTGGCTGGCTCTGTCGGCAGAGCATGAGACTCTTGACCTTGAGGCTGTGAGTTCGAGCCCCGTGTTGGGTGTAGAGATTACTTAAAAAAAAATTTTTTTTTTTTAAATGAGCACGTGGTAAGGATTCTATTTTATTCACGAAAGAGGGAACCGGCAGATGTTATAACTGGTTCAAGAGAAAGTCAAGAAGCATAGAGATACATGGGGCAAAGGAATGCCTCAGGAAGGCTTAGGTTAGGAGAGGGGGCAGGACATGTGAGCCCCCTGGAATTGGCAGATCAGAAAGGCACCACTGATCCCCATGGGTCTTGGCTTGTGATATTGTGGAAGCATTTCGTGTGTGAAGCAGGGCTGTAGGGTGTTGAAGAACAAATCATTCAGTCATGGCATTTGTTAAAGAATGGAAGCAGACCTTATTCAGGAGCATCGGGATATGAGTAGGGACCACTGAAGTGGGGTTTTACAGTGGGTGAGAGAGACTGGGCTCAACTCTGCAAATAACAAAAGAAAAAAAGTGAGAATTTAGAGCCAAGGAGTGGAGTGGGGGGTCAGTGGATGGAAAATGGCTAAGAGGAAGCATCACAGGGAATGGGAGTTCTAGAGAACCGACCTAACTGGGTTCTTGCAGAAGACAAGCCAGTGTGATCAGACCTCACCCGGGGGACAGTGGAGGGTGGGGAAACAGATTAGATATGGAGGGTCAGAGATTCTGTGAAACTAACTTAGCAGGATTCTTATTGGAACTGGACATGGCAGAGATGCCATCGGAAACCCAGAAGTCAGGGTCTGTTTGAGAAGAGTTCAGAGGAGCTTGGTGAAGAAGAGTCTTGGTTAAGGGACTGTAAAATGACCTTTGAGGTCATTCACACTTTTGTGGCATCTTGCATGAAGGTCATGGGCGGATCCTGAGCGTTAGTGCTGCTAGTCAGTGTGGCCTCATCAAAGAAGGTCTCTTGTGCAGGGGCGCGTCTGGGTTATCCTTGGTGCCATGAGGAGGGCTCTGACTTCCAGAGGCTTCACTAGTGGAGACCACAGATCTGAGCTCAAGGTGGCCAGTGAGTGCTGCCAAGCCCACCTGCCAGGAAACAGAAGAGCCCTTCTATTTTTTAAAAAAGATTTTAAGTAATTTCTCCACCCAACGTGGGGCTCAAACTCACAACCCTGAGATCAAGAGTTGCATGCTCTACCGACCGAGCCAGCCGGGCGCCCCAGAAAAGTCCTTCTTGACACATTTTATGAGGCCCCCACTGTACACGTCACACCCACAGTCCCATCCCTATGGTTTCCCCCAATAGGAGGAAACCTTTTGCTCACTGTGACCGACCTCATAATGAATGTCACGCAGAAGAAACTTCATGGTTTTTGGGAGAGCCTCTGTTATCGGTGGCACACCCTTCTGGGTCCTCCGATTCTGGTCCCAGTCGTTGTCTTGGCACCACCGCAACTCTTTGTAAGTCGCTGGTAACCAGTAAGTTAGTGAATTCTGTCCCGTCTGGTGGAGAACCAATTGGCTTCCTCCCACCTGTGGAAAAATCTGTTTTCTCTCCTTTTGCAATCTCAACATGCCTTTACTCCGTATACGTTTGTGCTCTTTCCTTCTTCCTTCAAATCAGTTGTCACAGCCGCCTCATTCCCTCCTATTATATAAGTAAAATAAAATCCTTAATGTGTTCATTTAAAAAAAAATCTCATGAGAGTCATGGCTTTACTTTTTTCTGAAAATTCTCCTTTAACAAATGTGCCATTTGGGGGAGGGGCGGGGCAAAGCTAAAATCCTGAAAGTGATGTACAGAAATTGTATGTCTCCTTGTCAGTAGAGCTGCGTGGGTGTGTTCCCCGAGGCTCTTTCCCCGAGCCTCAGGGGGGGTGTAGTCCCTGGAAAATGTCTGCCCACCCTGTGGCCTTGGCCTAGAACACCCACTGCAATGCTTTGCCACAGATGGGTTTGGCTGGAGTCCAGCCTTCCACACCCAGGCTGTCCTGGGCACTGCCCCCTTGTGCAGAACAGTCCAGATGGTGGCTCTCCTGGCCATAAACATTCCTTCTGAAAAGCGGGTATCAATTGAAGATAAAGTAAAAAGATTCAGGTTCAAGGTTGCTTTGGAATGGCCAGGATATTTTGTGGTCTCTGCAACCCCATAGGACAAGTCAGGTAAGAAATCAGCCTAAGGACATTCAGATTGGCAAGGAAGAAGTCGAAATTTTCATTATATGTAGATGACATGATATTCTACATAGAAAACCCGAAAGAGTCTACCAAAAAATTGCTAGAACTGATACATGAATTCAGCAACATCGCAGGATATAAAATCGATGAACAGAAATCTGTTGCATTCCTATACACCAATAATGAACCAACAGAAACCGAAATCAAGGAATCGATCCCATTCACAACTTCACCAAACCTATAAGATACCTAAGAATAAACTTAACCAAAGAGGTAAAAGATCTATACCCTGAAAATTATAAAATACTTACGAAAGAAATGGAAGAGGACTTAAAGAAATGGAAAAACATTCCATGCTCTTGGACTGGAAGAACAAACATTATTAAAATGTCTATATTACCCAAAGCAATCTACACATTTAAGGCAATCCTTATAAAAATACCACCAGCATTTTTTCTAGAGCTAGAACAAACAGTCCTAAAATTTGTGTGGAACCACAAATAGCCAAAGCAATCCTGAAAAAGAAAAGCAAAACTGGGGGCATCATGATTCCAGACTTCAAGCTTTATTACAAAGCTGTAATCATCAAGACAGTATGGTACTGGCACAAAACCAGACACATAGATGAAATAGATCAACGGAACAGAATAAAGAACCCAGAAATGGACCCACAACTATATGGTCAATTAATCTTCGGCAAAGCAGGAAAGAACATCCAATGGAAAAAAGACAGACTCTTCAACAGATGGTGCTGGGAAAACTGGACAGCAACATGCAGAAGAGTGAAACTGGACCATTTTCTTACACCATACACAAAAATAAATTCGAAATGGATGAAAGACCTAAATGTGAGACAGGAAACCATCAAAATCCTAGAGGAGAACCCAGGCAGCAACCTCTTTGACCTTGGCTGTAGCAATTTCTTACTAGACATGTCAACGGGGGCAAGGGAAACAAAAGCAAAAATGAACTATGGGAACTTCATCAAGATAAAAAGCTTCTGCACAGAGAAGGAAACAGTCAACAAAACTAAAAGGCAGCCTACGGAATGGGAGAAGATATTTGCAAGTGACATATCCGATTAAGGGTTAGTATCCAAAATCTATGAAGAACTTAACACCTTAAAAACAATCCAGTTAAGAAAGGAGCAGAAGACATAAATAGACATTTTTCCAAAGAAGACATCCAGATGGCTAACAGACACATGAAAAGATGCTCAACACCACTCATCCTCCGGGAAATACAAATCAAAACCACGATGAGATAGCACCTCACACCTGTCAGAGTGGCTAAAATTAACAACACAGGAGACAACAGGTGTTGGCGAGGATGCAGAGAAAGGGGAACCCTCTTACACTGTTGGTGGGAATGCAAGCTGGTACAGCTACTCTGGAAAACAGTGTGGCAGTTCTTCAAAAAGTTAAAAATAGAACTGCCCTATGATCCAGCAACTGCACTACTAGGTATTTACTCAAAGGATTCTAAAATACACATTCAAAGGAGTACGTGCACCCCAATGTTTGTAGCAGCATTATCAACAATAGCCGAACTATGGAAACAGTTCAAGTGTCCATCAACTGATGAATGGATAAAGAAGTGGTGTATGTGTGTGTGTGAATAGTACTCAGCCATCAAAAGGAATGAAATCTTGTCATTTGCAATGACATGGAGGGAGCTAGATAGAGTGTATTACGCTAAGTGAAATAAATTAATCAGAGAAAGACAAATACCATATGATTTCACTCATATGTGGAATTTTAAGAAACAAAACGTGAATATTTGGGAGGGGGAAAGAGAGAGAGGGAAACAAATCATGAGAGACTCTTAACTGTGGAGAACAAACTGAGAGTTGATGGAGGGAGGTGGGTGGGGGATGGGATAGATGGGGGATGGGCATTAAGGAGGGCACTTGTTGTGATGAGCACTGGGTGTTACATATAAATGATGAACCACTGGTCTCTACTCCTGAAACCGATGCTGAACCGTATGTCAACTAAACAGAATTTAAATTAAAAAAAGAAGAACCTAGCCTAAGGAATCGGCTGTCCACAAATAGTGCATTGGACATAAAGTTTGCCGCTGTTGGTGCTGGATTGTTGTGACTTCTCTTACTAATAATAGTTTTATAACTGAGCTTGTGAAAACAAAACCATGAGGAATCGTTTCAAATTTTCTTTGAGCAAATGACTAGCTCTTAATTTGTGTTTCTTTAAAACTTGGTTATTTTCTTTCTAAAATATTCTGGAAGGTACAGGAAATAATATAACAGCCACCCATATTCACGTGACCGGGGCTTAAAAAATGTGAACCTTTTGTCCTTAGTCAAAACCTTCTTAGGAAATAAAATGTAACAAATGCAGTTAAAGCCAGCAGTCTCCACCCTCCCTCCCTCGCCAGTAACCACTGGCTAATGGTGGTGTGTTTATTCCTGTGCGTTCTACTTTTACTACAGTATATTTATTAGTAAAAGAAGCATTATTTTTCTTTTTAGTATTTACTTAGCATCAAAAAGGCCATTGAATTTTTAAATAGCATTATGTTTCTAAGATTTATCGTGTTGGGAAGTGTACTTGTAGTTTGTTTATGCATGTATTTGTTTCGTGTGTCTGCTGTAACAAATATGCCCCAGCTGGGTGACTAAAGACCACAGAAATGTATTCTCACAGTTCTGGGGGCCAGAAGTCCGAAATGAAGGTGTCAGCAGGGCTCCGCTTTCCTGAAACCTACAGAGGGGAATCCTTCCTTGCTTCTCTCCTCGTTTCTGATGGTTGCTGGCAGTCCCTGGTGTTCCTTGGCTTGTAGGAGCCTCACTCCAATCTCTGCCTATGTCTTCACATGGCTTTCTTCCCTGTGTGTCTCTGTATCTAAATTTCCCTCTTCTTATAAGGATACTAGTTATTGGGCTAGTGGCCACCCTAATCCAGTATGACCTCATCTTAACTTTTTTTTTTTTTAAGATTTATTTATTTATTTGAGGGGGGGAGGGTCAGAAGGACAGGGAGAGCATCTCGAGTAGACTTCCCGCTGAGCGCGGAGTCCAGTGTGGGGCTGGATCTCACAACCTCGAGATTATGACCTGAGCCGAAATCGAGGGTCCGATGCTTAACTGACGGAGCCAGCCAGGCACCTCATCTTAACTTGATTACCTCTGCAAGATCCTATTTCCAAATAAGGGCACCTTCATAGGTTCTGGGAGTTAGGACTTGAACATGTCTTTTTGGGGGACACAGGTCAACCCACAACAATTAATACATCACAATTTATCCTGTGCCCCTCCTGAAAGTCAGATTGGTTCCAGTTACTGTCATCATGTCTGTGCCACCAAAAGCACCCCTTCCACATTTACCACATATGTGCATGAGTGTGCACGCACACACACACACACACAGAGGTGTAAATTTTTCTGGGGAATACACCCACCTGTGGGATTTCTGGGTTGCAGGGTTTCTGCATCTTTGACTTTGCTAGACCTTGTCAGACTACTTTCCAGAGTTTGTATCAGCTCACATTCCCTCCCTATTCCCTGCGTGGGCACCGACTCTTGGTGCAAACAGACGTTTGCCAGTCTGCAAGATGCAAAATAGTATCTGTGTCACGTACAAAATAGTACAATTTCTTAAATACCAGTGAGGTTGAATATCTTTTCATAAGTCTATGTGCCATTCAGCCGTACCTTTTTGTGAGTTGCCTGTTCTTATCTTTGGAGCATTTTTCTCTTGAGTTGTCTTTTTCTTTTTTTTTTTTAAAGATTTTATTTATTTGACAGAGAGAGACACAGTGAGAGAGGAAACACAAGCAGGGGGAGTGGGAGAGGGAGAAGCAGGCTTCCCGCTGAGCAGGGAGCCCGATGCGGGGCTCGATCCTAGGACCCTGGGATCATGACCTGAGCCGAAGGCAGACGCTTAACGACTGAGCCACCCAGGCGCCCCTTGAGTTGTCTTTTTCTTGTTGATTTATAAGAATTTTTTGTTTTTTAAATTTTTTTAAGAAGATTTTATTAATTTGTTAGAAAGAGAACTCGCACACGAGAGAGCAAGAGCAGTGGGGAGGGTCAGAGGGAGAGGGAGAAGCAGACTCCCCACTGAGCAAGGAGCCTGACACAGGGCTCAATCCCAGGACCCTCAGATCATGACCTGAGCTGAAGGCAGATGCTTCACTGACTGAGCCACCCAGGCGCCCCAAGAATTCTCCCTATATCTTATCTAGATACTAAATCTGCTTTGAGAATGGTATCTTGAATAATAATAACTCTTCCCCACCTCCACCACCCCCTGTGCTATTTTGGAGCAAATCCCAGACATGTAGTTGTTTTATCTGTATATACATCAGCATGTAGCCATAAAAGGTAAGGATTGTATACACACACACACACACACACACACACACAACCATCACTGTAATAGTATTATCCCCCCTCTACCATTACAGTAATTTCTCAATACCATCAAATATCCAGTCAGTTCAATTTCCCCCAGTTGTCTTACAAGTGGTTTTTACAGTTGATTCCTGCTGTGGACGGACTTGTGTCCCCCCCCAAAGTTCATGTGTGGAAGCCGTAACCCCCAGCGTGATGGTATTTGGAGGTGGGACCATTGGTGATTAGGTTTAGATGAGGTTGTGAGGGTGGGACCCAGGATGGGATTAGCGCTCTTACAAGAAGAGGCCAGAAAGCTTGTTCTCTCTGTGTGTGTCGTGTGAGGACACAGCGAGAAGGCAGCTGTTTGCAAGTGAGGGGGAGAGTCCCCGTCACCACCGGACCTTGTGGGCATCCCGATCTGGGACTTCCAGCCTCCAGAACTGGGAGCAATACATTTCTGTCATGTTAGCTGCCCAGCCTGTGCTATTCTGTTACGGAAGCTCGAGCAGACTAATACATACTTAATGAGATTTATTAATCCTTGTCTTCGTGGTTTGTGTTTTTTGGGTCTAGTGTAAGAAATGCTGCTTTATGCCAAGATTCAGGAAAATGGTATTCTCTGTTTTCTTCTAACAGATTCCTTTTGCTTTCCTCCTCAGGTTTCTCACCACCTGGCAGGGCTGCACAACGGTAGGTGGGGATCCACTGGGATCTGTCTGCTCTCCTGGGTCGCTCAGTGTCGTATCTTATCCCCTTTATTGGCCATTCTGTCCTCCTGCCACAGATCCACCGTGCCCTCCTGCCCCCATAAAACCCTCCAGAGCCTGGTCCTGTTCTGGTGCATTTATCTGCCGGCTTCAAACCACCATCCTGCTGCTGGACGTGGCTGGAGGGACACAGCCTCAGGGACCATGTACATTTCCTTGGTCCTTCATTTTCCCACTTGTCCTGTCCCTTCCGACCTCCCCCCTGCTCTCACCCTCACTGTTGGCTCTGCTCTCAGTTCTCTGAGCAGATGCAAGTAGGGAGCATCCACAGCCTCCTGCCCGACGTCACCCACCCTTCTGCCTTCCCTCCTGGGACCGTGGAGGACCCATCCTTGCTTTAGGGAAGGTGACCTTCTCCCTGTGCAACCCCGTCCCTTCCCACCTAGCTGTGCCCCTCGATTCCCCTGTGCCCCTCGAACCGTCGGTTTGGGTTGGTTTTGCTTTGTTTTCCTCTGTGAGGTACCAGTCTCATTCCCATACAAATGTGCTGAGATTTCTTCCATTAAAAAATAAAAAGAGGGGCGCCTGGGTGGCCCAGTTGGTTAAGCCGCTGCCTTCGGCTCAGGTCATGATCCCAGGGTTCTAGGATCAAGCCCCGCATCGGGCTCCCTGCTCGGGGGGGGAGCCTGCTTCTCCCTCTCCCTCTGTCCCTCGCCCCTGCTCGTGCATTCTCTCTCTCTTTCAAATATGTACATAAAATCTTAAAAAATAAATAAATAAAAAGACTTGTTGCCCTGTCTTCCCTCCATCTTCTGCTCACTCTCTTTGCTCTAGTTTCTGGCAAAATCCTTGAAGAGCTTCCGTGTTCACTCGGTCTGATTCTCTCCTGTCACTCTCTCCAGCCTGCTGCTGTCTTGCCCACCCTGGTCCTCCAGACCTGTTCTTGTGGAGGTCACCCTGACGTCCCGTTGCTCAGCCCTGTGGCCAACCCTCTGCGTCTCTCAGGGCTTCTTGCAGAATGTCTCGGTCTACACTCTACCTCCTTGAAACCCTGTCTTCACGTGGCTCCAGGCCCATGACTGGGGGTTCCTCCCCTCTTGCTTGCTGTTTCTTCTCAGACTCACTCTCTGTTTCTTCTCGCCTCCCCAAAGCCCTTAATGGTGAAGGCCCCGGGGCTCAGTCTTCCAGATCCTTCTCTTCTTTATCTACTGTCATTCCTTTCATGATGTCATTCATTCTCAAGGTTTTAAATTCTCATTATTTACAGCATAGTTGAACAACATGGGGGTTAGGGGCGCTGACCTCCGTGCGGTCAGAAATCTGTATCACTTTTGACTCCTCAAAAATGTCACTCTTAATAGCCTACTGTTGACTGGCAGCCTTGCCAGTAACATAAACAGATGATTGACACATATTTTGCGTGTTATACATATTATATACTGTATTCCTACAATGAAGTAAGCTAGAGAAAAGAAAATGCTAAGACAGTTACAAAAAAGAGAAAATACATTCACAGTCATGGACTGTATTTATGGAAACAAATCCATGTGTAAGTGGACCCATGCAGATAAAACGCGTGTTGCTCAAGGGCCAACCATAGTCGTGGTCGATAAATCACATGGACAGCGGACGAGCAAATCCTGAACCACTGCTCCGAGCCTCCGGTCACAGTTCTGTCAGTTGGTCAGTGCGTCACCCCGTTTTATGTGTGTCTCTGTGTAGAGACGCCTTATTTAATGTAGAGTTGATTCATTAACGTTGAACCCACCATCAGCGGCTGTCACGCACGCCTGAGCCAGGCTTGTCTACTATACGTGTGGTTTTTGGAGGCACATCATGCTCTTAGGATCACTAGACAGCCCTTCGGCACTGTGCATGGAGTCCATTCGTAAACAACGAAATCGCCAGCCAAAAAGCACAAAAATGCAGAAGATGTGGGACTCAACAGAAAGTGAAAAGGATGCTTGTTTGCAGTGGGAGCTGAATGAGAAGGCAGAGCGTCGCCTTGTTCGACCGTGCGTGTCAGTGACTCAGATCTGTCACTGCTCTGTGGAAGTCTGTGGATGGTGGCGAAAGCACAGCAAGTACCGATTTTGGAGTTGCAAGTAAATTTTGCAACTGGGCAAGTTCACGTGTATGGAATCTGCAAAAAAAAAAAAAAGAGGCTCGGCTGTATATTGCTGACTTTTCTCAAGTTTGTAGTTTCAGCTTGGACCCCTGCCCTGAACTTGTTTTTTTTAAGATTTATTTATTTATTTATTAGAGAGAGAGAGAGCATGAGAGGGGGGAAGGGCAGAGGGAGAAGCAGACTCCCCGCCTAGCAAGGAGCCCGATGTGGGACTCGATCCCAGGACTCCAGGATCATGACCTGAGCCGAAGGCAGTCGCTTAACCAACTGAGCCACCCAGGCGCCCTGCCCTGAACTTGTTATGAGCTGTCCGCTCAGCCTGTCCGACAGATGTTTCAGACTTACCGCCCCACATTTAAGACCCGATCTCCTCCAATCTGTTCTTCCCATGTCTCCCACTTCTCATTTAAAGACACGCTATCATTTTCCAGTTGCTCGGGCAAAAAACTCTCATCCTCGGGCAAGAAACCCTCATCGTCACTGACTCCTCTTTGCCTGATACCCCCCATGAGCCATCTGCCAGCATCCCTGCACATTTTGTCCAGGCCCCAGCTACCCTTGGGCTTTCCCCTCTTCAGGGGGTAGTGTCTTTTGTCCTGGGGTGTGAAAGTCTTGCTCTAAGTAGGTTTGCATTTGCTTCTGCCAGGTGCCCAGGGATTTTGCTGCCCAGGGTCAATTGTTTGGTTAATTTCACCTTCTAGGTATTCCTACTTTGAGAGGAGAGTGGACATTTTGGAGGATTGGTTTCTTTTTTTCCTCCCTGGGCTTTCTAACCATGGTCCTAGTCCTTGTTGGTAGAGTTTTCTTTTTTTTTTCTTTTATTGTTGTTTTTTGTTTTTATTTTCCCCACTAAATATAAACCTTTGGGGGTTCCGACACTGCCTGGGGTCTCGGTCACAAATCCCCATCTCATGGGGGCTATTAGTGCTTGTTCCTGGGTCTAGCCTGCTCCCCAGCATCGCTGGGCTCCTTCTGTATCTGCTCATGCCACCGTGACCCTGGCTTCAAGTGTCCTTTCCAATCCTAGCTGGGGATTGTTCCCTTTATGAGCTCCACCATTTTAATTTTTATCTGTTGGTTACGTTCACTCCGGTATTTCTAGTGTTTGGTAGTGGGAATGGATTCCTATTAGCCCCACTCAGAATCACAAGTTACCAGCGATTTCCTCCATGAACACACAGTGAGTATAATTAAAATGAATTCTTTTCTATCCTCTTGATTTTAGTTTACCTACTGTGTATAATCTTTGGATTTGCACCATTCAGAATATAATGCATGTTTCTCTCTCTGTAGCCCAGCTTCGATCTCTCCAATGGCTAACGAGGCTCATCCTTGTCCATGTGACATTGGCCACAAGATAGAGTATGGAGGGATGGGGCGCGAAGTTCAAGTCGAGCACATCCAGGCTTACGTCACCAAGCCCCCCTTCGACACAGGCAAGGCTGTGATCGTCATTCAAGATATATTTGGCTGGCAGCTGCCCAATACCAGATACATGGCTGACATGATCGCAGGCAATGGATACACGTATGTATGAAGTTCTGTCACTTTCCTTAAATTCATGGAGATTTCTGTGGTCTCTTGTTCCCCTCAGGGAAAACAAAACAAAACCCAAAAAGCCCCACCTGCATTCTAAGTTAGGTTACCTACTTCCTCATCTCACTGGGGGCAGATAAATGGGGAATGTCGCGTGAGCCTAGATACCAGCTGGTGTCGGGAGGCAGCCACTGCTCCCAGCCCAGCCCCGGGGCGTCGGCTCCTCCTCGCACTGTCTGGGCCTGTAGACCCATCGGACTCGGAGAGAGTGATTTCCCGATGTGGGGCCTGCCCGGACACAGGTAGAGGACGCCTGGGGCAGACCTCGCCAGCTCTGAAATGGATCTGCTCCTCGGCCCTCGGCACATCTCAGCCCGGGTCAGGTTTCACAGGCAGGGTGCCCTTGGTTAGCCTGGGCTAAACACACGCTAAACACAAGCGATCATGGTCCTGTCCGAGTTCCCAGGGGTTCCAGAACGGCGCCGTGAGACCTCACTCACCTCTGCAAGGTTCGGCCTTTGCCGGATCGAGTGTCGAGAACACGCCTGCTCCCCACCACACCAGGTCTGGCAGAGTGTCAGCCATTCTTTCCCTCCAGCCTCAGACCGCCTACGACCCCCCCAGCCCTGAGCGTGGCACACCCCACTTTTCTTTGTTTTCTCAAAAAGCTGCAAATCCCAGTGTGCACCTGCCTCGTTTTCCTACAAAAGAAGTCGATTTGAAGGTAGCATGCCCCTGTCGCGTGACTCGGCGTTAGTGCAGACTCAAAAGAGGATTTGCTCTTGAGTTTTCACTTTTTCGCGCCCCCAGATGTTGTCTGGAATGGGAGGCCACGTAACTTACTAGGGGCAAGCCCAGTGATAAACACAGTAGCCGACCCCGCTTGCCCCGTGGCTCGGCCCGACCCCGTGCAGAGGGCGTCACAGGGATACGTGTCCTTCATCCTTCCAACGACCCCACGAGGCTGGGACTACCCTGAGGCTTGAAGATGGAGCTTGTAGTCCTGCCCTGCAGCAGGCAGGTTGCGCGGGACTGTGGCTTCCCTTGTCTTACTGTGGGCCCTGTAGTTGGAGGCGAAACATAAACAATGAGCAGAGGCGCCTGTGATTCACAAAGCTCTCTCCCCGTATCCAACTCCCTTTGCCCTCAAAATAATCCTCTGAGATCGGGCGGTGCTGTCTGTTCATCAGACCAAGAAAATGAGGCTAAAAGTGACTTGGTAAGGCCACAGGGCAGACGGGGTGGTACTGGGACTTGAACTTGGATTCTTCTGACCCAGATTCCAGGGCTCCTTCCACCCTGGCAGGAAGAGCCGGTTCCTCCATCTGTGGCGATGGCCTTTATTTTAGGAAGCGAGTCTCCGGCCAGCGCAGTGTGGACCCAGCCCCGGGGGTTGACTGGCATGGAGGATGGACATGGACTCGGGGAACTGGCTTGTTTTCTCCCTGCCGCCTGTTTTAGAACCTGCATGAGACCTTTCCCTCTGAGCAGGAGGTTGTGCGCTGTAGGCATCCTGGGCAGAGGCTGGGGAGAACTGCTTGGTCATCGTGACTGGGCATGTGACGCAGGTGGACCCTCTGACCTGGGGCTAATGCAAAAGGCCAGCTGAGCCATGAGGCTCCTCCGGGATGGGGGAGGGGGACCCTGGGGCTCCATCCTGTGCCCTGCCGGATTGCCTCGTCATCTCAGACAGGCTGGGCTCTAAGCGGGCTGCCGGAGGCCGCGCACCTACGGTTGTGAAATCTGAAGTGGTCTGGCCTGGCTCCAGGTGGCCTCTTTGATGCGATCAAGCTTGGCCTTCGTGGTCCCCACTTTCCTTCTCCTGTGAATCAGAATCACCAGCATAGCAAGCTTCTTAATGAATGTAAGCAAAGACCAGCAGCTCCAAAATGAAGAGCAATGAATGTCCCTATTTGACAGGACCATCGTTCCGGACTTCTTCGTAGGGCAGGAGCCGTGGCACCCTTCTGGGGACTGGTCCACCTTCCCGGAGTGGTTGAAAACAAGAGATGCCAGAAAGATCGATAAGTAAGTTATCACACATGTGTGGCCCCCCGGGGGAGCGGAGGCTGGAGGGAGAAGTGGGTGCAGCTTCACCATTCACACACCTCCCACCCTCCTTCGTGGGGGGACTTCCATGGCCATGGCTAATGCGTAAGGAAACGGGCTTTCATTGAGCACCGTGTGTGGCCTGGAAGGTGGGACACCGGCAAGGCTCCTGCCGCCCAACAGGCTTGTCTGCTTCCCTCTCTGAGAGACTTCATGGGGCTCATGCCAAGGGGATTTTGTGGGTGATGCGATTTCCCTTGACACTGGGGGCTTTCGGCGTCCATAGGGTCCACACTCCTTCCTTCCTGTCCTGGCTGCAGAACCAGTCGAGGCAATGGGCCGAGAAAAGAAGCTGGAGCAGAGTCTAGCCCCATTCCTGCTCAGCTGACTGGAAACCCAAGGGGCCATCCCCTCCCCCAAGCCTAGACCTGACCCCTCACCTCCCCACTGAGAGACTTCGGGTCTTGACACCAGGCCCATCAGACCACGACTGCTGTCTTGACAGGGTCCAGGGAGCAGTGAGAAGAAAAGGGGGATCCCCCCAGGATTTCAGCTTTTTATTAAATTAGCTCCACCAGCCCAGAAGTAAGGAACAGAGCGTTCAGCTGCCGCTCAGACACCCTCTTCTGTCTGGGCTAAGTATGGAGGGGAAAAGGGGCCAGGAGTGCGCTCTGACGCCAAGCTCCTCCCAAGCAAGTAAATGTGAGCCCAGGGCAAAGGAGGTTCCCCCAACACCAGCCCTGATTCACCTTGGCCATCTGTCCTTCTGAACACTCTCCTTCCCTGTCACCCTATGGGAGCCTTCGGTTTGATAAGCTGCTCCCCCAGCCGAGGTTGGGGAAACTGCTAAGAATGTGGCCCCCTGCCTGTGACCACATGGTCCTCGGAATTTTCTGTTCCTTTCTTCTTCCACCGGAGTGCCCTTCGGGGGTGACCCCAGGGCTGCTGGCCCCTCTGTCCCCTGGGCTGGTGGACCCCGGGCAGACCTCCTCCCATAGGCCAAAGGGGCCTGGGGCCCTGCCGAATGCCCGCCTGGCTCCTCAGCCCCGTCTCATGCCCCACACTCACTGGGGCCACCTTCTCTCAGGGGCTTGTGCTGCGGGGTGCCCTGGGAGCTCCCGGCATGGCCGAGCACCTGAGGCTGTGTTAACCAGCAGTCACCTCAGGGGCTTGTGGGCGGGAGGCCAGCCCATCAGCTGTCCGTGGGACATCAGCTGCCTGCTCTTCCTCTGCCCCATCCTGAGGAGTCTCCGTGCAGGGGTATGAAGGCCTGGCTTCCTCATCTTCAGTCAGGGGGACCCTCAGTGGCCACCCCAGCTCCAAGCTCCCCAGAGGAGCTGGTAGAGGCCTGTGTGGAGACTGCACCACCAGCTTCTCCCCTGCCCGGCTCTGCGTCCTTCTTTCCCCTTCCTCAGCGTTGGCCCCGAGATTGCTGGGGATAGCCCTCCTGCACACCTACTTTTTCCAAGTCCCTCCCAGGGGACCTGCATCCTTAACTGCAACCCCAAGAAAAACAAAATGAAGCAAGAAGTGAAGAGAAAATTAGAAGTAGAAACACAAGAGAACCACAGAGACTGGGTTGCAAATGTGAAAATCAGCTTCCCGTGTGGGGCTGGGGTTGGGGAGAATAGGACATTTTGCTGCTTTCTGAGGAAAAGCTGTGTGGGTCTGCCTTCCATCTGTGAACACGAAGCAGAGTGATCGTCCCTGGCAGGTGTTGGAGCAGCCCTGCGGTACTCTTCCAGAGGGGAAGAGGAGAGCCATGCATTTCAAATAAAAATGAGACCTAAAACAGAAACACTGGGGCGTCTGGGTGGCCCAGTCGGTTAAACGTCTGACTCTTGATTTCTGCCCAGGTCATGATCTCAGGGTCGTGAGATCAAGCCCCATGTTGGGCTCCATGCTTGCTTAAGATTCTCTCTCTCTCCCTTTTCCTCTGCCCCACCCCCCCGCCCATGCACGCTCTCTTTCTATCAAAAAACAAAGCAAAACAAAACAAAAAACCAAAACCAAAAAAAGAGAGAAACATTAACTTTGAAAGGAGACTGAAATCCTTGTATCTGGTCAAGTGTTTTTTTGTTTGTAAGTAACAGAAAATCCGTCTTGAATGCTTACTGCTTAAGCAGTCATGGAATTTATTGGTTTACAGAGCTGAAAAGAGGTAGTTTCTGGCTTGAAGCAGGGGTTGGTTCCTAGTGCAGAAACTATCTCCAGGACTTGCCTTCCAACATTTCTCTACCTCATTGTCTGTACACTGGCTCCATTCTCAGGCAGCTTTTGCCTCTGGGTGACAAGATGGCTGCAGCAGCTCCAGCCTTCCAGTGGTCCCTTTTCCAGCAAGCCAGCAAAATTCCCACTTTGCCCTGATAGTTATGGCTCAGTCACAGGTCCACCCTTGAATCAGTCATTGTGGCCAGAAGATTGCTATGCTCTGATGGTCAGCCTGAGCCACACACTTCACTCCTGGAATCTAGGGCAGAATCTCCCAAGGTATATGAACCAAGCATTGGGGGGTGGGAGGAGAGGTCCATCCAAAGCTAAACCCTGGTGCTCCCAGAAAAGTGGGGAATGCATTCAGAGCAACACCAGCAAAGACATGTTCACTCGAGTTAAAGTATTTTTATAGAAATGGTCTCTTCCTTCTTGTCCCCTCCAATTAAGGCAGTTATTCTTAAGATCAAAGCATTCGAGGAAAATTTAAAACCCCAAATGTCAAGAACTATTGCTCTTTCCATGTTATTTTGCAGAATTACTTAATTACTGCTCACATGATGAATATAACTGCTTTGTACGCAGTGGTAGGATACATATATTTAAATGTGCTCAAGGATATGCTATGATCAAAAGGGAAAGGGAGTGCAATAGAATGGCTTTCTTTTACTTTCTTAAATCGTCAACAGCATTTCTTCCTTATCCGATCAAACAGAACGTTCTGGCTGGCCTTGCTTCCCTACCTCCATTTGGGTGTTTTGCTTCTAGTTGAAAGTGCACTGAGTTCCAGACAAGCAATTTGCAAATGAACCATTTGCAAAGACAGGGCCACTGTTCTTGGTGCTCTCCTGGCTTACATCGTGCTGGAGGCTTTCCAAGTCCCGCTCTGCTCTTTGGGCACAGGAGGAGACAGGCCTTCCAGAGTTGGGATGTTAGCTGCGGGAGTGAATGTGCCAAGTCAGAGAGTTTGGGGAGCTGCCCAGTGGGGCTGGTGTTTGTCAGAGGAGAGCAGGCTGGGGTGCTCGGGGGGGGTGGTGGTGGTGGATCTTGGGATCAGATATTAGGAGCTGTGCTTTGGCCTTTGGCCTTTATTCGGAGGCTGTGGAAGGCCAGGGGCTCAGCTTTCAGCTGGGATGTGAGCTGGTGTGATTTGTGGTTTGCAAAGAGCCTGCCCGCAGCTCTGTCGGGTGGTTGGAGGAGGCTGTGCTTGGTGGAGAGACCTGTGGGGAGATGTGCATCACTCCGGCAGCACGTGGTGAGGGCAGAGCTCCAACAGTAAGAATCTCAGAGCCTCGAGGAAGAGCTGCTGCTGAAGCCCCATTACCGTCCATCGGCATAGCACTTGCTGTCCAGCGCACTCCTGGGGGGGGGGGGGCTCGCAAAGTACCTCTTGATTGTTTCTTTGCCCGCCGCCCCCTCCCCCGCTTTATTGAGATACAGTTGACACATAATGTTTTGTAAGTTTAAGGTGTACACTGTGTTGATTTAACCCGTTTATGTATTGCCAGCATAGCTTTAGCTAACACCTCTATCCTGTCACATAGTTACTCTTTCTTTTTGGTGGTGAGAACACTTAAGGTTGGCCCTCTTAGCAACCTCCAAGGATAGGATACAGTATTATTAACTGTAGTCTCCCAGTTGCACATTATAACCCCAAACTCGTTAATCTCATAACTGGAAGTTTGTGCCTTGTGTCCAATATTTCCCCATTTCCTCATGTCCCACCCCTGGGAACCCCTCTACTCTCTGTTTTCTCGGAGGTTGGCTGCTTAGATTCCATATATAAGTGATCTGTATCTGTTGATTCTTGAATAACTCTGTTCTAGGGAGGTAGATGCTGTCTTGAAGTATCTGAAACAGCAGTGTCATGCCCAGAAAATTGGCGCCGTGGGATTCTGCTGGGGTGGAGTGGCCGTCCATCACGTGATGATGAAGTACCCGGAATTCAGGGCAGGGGTGTCCGTCTACGGTAAATCTGCCTTGCATATTTTACACAGTGGAAATAGGAGGAGTGCTCGAGTGACAGCCACAAGCCTCTTCCAAGCTAGCTGTTCCGGGAGCAATACACAGCCCAGTTGTGCAGAGATGAGGAACTTGGCTTTACAAATCTGAAAGTATTGTAAGGTGCAAGTTCGTAATGTAGTAACCAGAGGATGTCACTGGGATCGAGGAGTCCTGGTCCCCACAGTGTGCTGTTGGGAGAGTCACCTAACCTGAGGGCTCGATTTCTTCACGTAGGGTGAAGCGGACAACATTTATTTCTGTGAGCATGGTTAATATCGAGCACTGTTCTTTACGAGGAACGCCTGTGAACCTATTTTCCCAAGATATGAGTTATTTTCAACTGCATGCACACACACACAATATATGTATAAAGAAGGAAGGAAAAAAAAGGAAACATTTTAGCCGAACAGACCACAGGTATCATAGCAATGAAATAAGAACACATGTGTATGAGACATGGCATACTAAGTTCACGATAGAGAAGCAGACCATAAAAATGTTAAAAAAAAGAAAAGACACAGAAGGAAGTTTGGCTTTCTTTCATGATAGGATGTACCGTTATACTAAGGATTCCTATTTGGATTAATGGTTTCTCGATGTGGTGTTTTTGCTTACTTTTAGCATTAAAAAAATCCTTTAAATACTAACTTACACCAAAGTTACTAAGTTGTCCGTTGCTGTTGGGCACAGGGAGGCTGACTGTCCCCTTGAGTGAAGCAGCAGAAGGCTCTCCTGCGTGGGCGCCTCGCGAGCTCCCCCTTCTGGCCGCTGTTGCACACTGCGTGAGCTGACGAGCATAACAGGACTGGGGCCATCAAACCGCAGTCCAGCCACGCCACGTGGCCTTAACAGAGTGGGCCAGGGAGCGTGGCCATCCTTCCTGTGGCTCCCTGCCTTCTAGGGAGGGGTTACAGGTGAGGGGAGGCTCTTTGGGCTACTTAGCCTTGTTGTGCTGCCCACAGGACGTGGAAGAAGCAGGAGATGGCCATTATTTTCTTCTTCCTACTGACTTGGACCCTGTCCCTGACCACACCTGAGCCAGGCTCCTCTGTGAGTCCTCTTTCTGAGGAGGCCCCGACTGGGCTCTGTCCTTGGCCCACTGGGGCAGTTCAGTGAAAATCCCCCACTTTGGATGTCTGGCCAAATTCCTCACCCTGTGCCCCCCTGCCCCCCTGTATCTTGTCAGCAAGAATCCTATCATGTCCTCTGGCCAGAATCCGTCCTATGCTGATGTTTCCTCTTAGTAATTTTCCACCCACTGCCTCACACCCTGCTCCTTGGCCATAAATCCCCACTTGTCCTGGTATTCGGGTTGAGCCATCTCTTCCCCTACAGCCAAACCCCAGACTTCTAGAGTGGTAGGGGCCAGGTGCTCCAGATTTGAAAGTTTGTCACTGTTTGTAAATGAAGGCATGTCACACACGGGAGCGGGTTTCAGGCTACTCCCGTCTGTGTGCGGCCAAGCAGACCGCAAGGTCTAATTCCATTATTTCTGGCCTGACTCCTACCGAAGTGGACAGCAGGGGCCTGACTAGGTAAGTTGCTCTTTGAGACTAATTTTACAGGCCAGGCCACTTCTGTGGAATTGCTAGAAAGGAATAAACTGCTCCCCCGAAGCACGTATTTTACTCTGAAAAATCAAACCAAACCCACAGAGATTTCTGAGGCCCACGCATGGAAATCCTGCCCTGTGTGTCTATGCCCATCTTCCAGGCATCGTCAAGGACTCTGAAGATGTGCACAGTTTAAAGAACCCCACGTTGTTCATTTTTGCCGAAAATGATGCTGTGATTCCTCTTGAACAAGTAAGTTGGCATCTTTCCTCTTTTTTTTTTTTTTTTAAGATTTATTTATTTAGAGAGAGTGCGTGCTGGTGAGTGGGTGGAGGGGCAGAGGGAGAGGGAGAGAGAATCCTTAAGATGACTGCCTGCTGAGCACTGAGCGGGACCTGGGGCTTGATCTCATGACCATGAGATCATGACCTGAACCGAAATCAAGAGTCTGATGCTTAACCGACTGAGCCACCCAGGTCCCCCTCCTCTTCTCATTTCTGTGTTTAATAACATGATTTGACCTTTCAGGGAAAATGTCCCAAAGGGTTCATGTGTTGCTCCAAATATTTTTCAATATTAAACTTTTAAAGGTGACCGGGCGCCTGGGTAGCTCAGTTGGTTAAGTGTCTGCCTTCGGCTCAGGTCATGATCCCAGGGTCCTGGGATTGAGCCCCGCGTCAGGCTCCCTGCTCAGTGGGGAGCCTGCTTCTTCCTCTCCCTCTAATGCTCCCTCTGCTTGTGCTCTCTCTCTCAAATAAATAAAATCTTAAAAAAATTTTTTTTTTTTTAAAGATTTTATTTATTTGAGACAGAATGAGAGAGACAGAGAGCACATGAGACGGGGGGAGGGTCAGAGGGAGAAGCAGGCTCCCTGCCGAGCAGGGAGACCGATGCGGGACTCGATCCAGGGACTCCAGGATCATGACCTGAGCCGAAGGCAGTCGCTTAACCGACTGAGCCACCCAGGCGCCCAAAATCTTAAAAAAAGTTTTATTTTTTTATTTTTATTTTTATTTTTTTAAGATTTTTTATTTATTTATTTGACAGAGAGAGACACAGCGAGAGAGGGAACACAAGCAGGGGGGAGAGGGAGAGGGAGAAGCAGGCTTCCTGCCAAGCAGGGAGCCCGATGCGGGGCTCGATCCCAGGACCCTGGGATCATGACCTGATCCGAAGGCAGACACTTAACGACTGAGCCACCCAGGCGCCCCTTAAAAAAAGTTTTAAAGGTAGGTGTTATTGGGGACTTACGGACTGTAATCCCCCAAAAGTGTTCCTGGTGTGGTCTGTTTACTGGGCATCGAAGCCGGCCCTGCCTCCCCGTCCTCCCGTGTGTAACCCATGAGTTAAGATAAGGTGTGTGTCATTAAAGACATGGGTCTTTAATGAGCTCAGTCCATGGAGCTTGCAACTCTTGACCTTGGGGTTATGAGTTTGAGCCCCAGGTTGGGGATAGAGTTTACTTTAAAAAAAAAAAGGGTGTGTTAAACCCAGTATGTTGATGATAAGAAAAAAGCAGAAGAAAACTAGTTCAAAAGCAGTCATTTAGAAATTATTGTTGTTATTCATAACTAATACATATTAATACAAATGTAAAATAATTTATACTTGAATATATTGAATATTTTGTTATATATTGAATGATATACAAAAGATATTAATATAGTTTCAAAGAACTGATATTGTATCATTTTTATATTGCTCGGAATCGTCTCCTTTGCCAGAGGTAAGGACTGTGTTACGTATAGAATCAAAAGTAAAAAATTCATAATAGCTACAGAACTTAAGGCACTGACGTTCAGTTTCTTTTACGAGCATTCAGAGAGGATTTGGAGAATGGAAAATATGGCTAGATTTTTAAAATCATACTATCGTGAAATCTTTTTGCATCATCAGGTCTCTTTACTGACCCAGAAGTTGAAAAAACACTGCAAAGTGGAATATCAAATTAAAACGTTTTCTGGGCAAACCCATGGCTTCGTGCATCGAAAGAGAGAAGATTGCTCAGCGGAGGACAAGCCCTATATTGACGAGGCAAGAAGAAATTTACTTGAGTGGCTACACAAATACGTTTAGCTGTGACCAAGTGTAAACTTCCTCAAGGTAGCTTGCATCCAGAAATGTGCTTTGGGATACTTGGATCATTTGATTTAATTTTCACTTTATACAAATCAAGGAATCCTGAAACTCATTATTCCCTCTGAAACATAAATTGGGTAGAATGTTAATGCATGATATAATTTAACTTTTAATACATTAAAAAAAAACCCCAAACCAGATCAGTACCTAAAGAATTTGAATGATAGAGTAATACCCTATCAGTAAAAACCTAGGGCTGTTTATGGACCAGCTCACAGCTCAGGTGTGGACTTCTTGCTTTTTAATTAAGTACATCCTTTAAAATGAGGAGTGTGGCAAAGCCGTGAAGAGCATGAACTATAAACTCAGATTCAAAGCCCAGCTTAATTGGGCATTTATCTGTCTTAATACAGATGAATCTGTCACGTTCATACATTGCACTATGAGAAATCCTGAGGTTAAGATAGGGTTTCATTGACCTAATTACATCAAGCCAATAAACTTACTTTTTGAATGTGTGGCTTTTTCTAAAAGCTAATGAAGAACGATGGATTACAGTGACGGTCTCCTAGGAAGTGATTTTTCCAAAACGGTGTTTTCCGGGCCCAGGGCCTGGGGCTGCGTCAGAAGTCACTCATGTGTTCACTTGGAAGGGGTACGGGGTCAAGTTTCAGTTTTTAGATTTTAATTACTTTATATTAAATCCCACGAACAGCTCAGCTCCTCGGGAGCCCCAGCCCCATGCCAGGCACTCAGCGGCCACATGTGGCCCGGGGAAGCCATGTTGGGCAGAGCCAGTCTGTGCCAGGAAAGACTCTTCGTTCTTCTCGCTGCGCCCTGCTGACTTTCCATGAACCCTAGGCTGGACAGCGGTCACTCCCATTGGCCCTTCTGAGTCTGCAGATCCAGAAAGGCCACCTGGCTCCCCTCCCACCCAGGCCTAGGCCCTGCAGGATGTGCCCTCCATCAGGTGGGGGCATGGGGAGGGTGTTTCCACTTGGCTCCTGGGCTGTTCACCCCCTGGGTGCCATGGCCAACTTGGAACCATTTCCCATCAACCCTGAGCTTCCGGGAGGGAAACACATGCGCTTCTATTCCGGAAGACAGGAACGAGAAGGGTCCCTGTGGCGTCAAGGATCCACAGCCACCCCTTCGTTTCTTCCATGGCTGGGCTTGCGGAGTCTCGCATGACTGATGGTTTTAGTTCTGTGAGGGCGGAGGGGTGACAAGATGGGTCCCTCTGGAGAGGGAGAGAAGAAGGGAGCAGTGATGTGGGCCTCACCCAGGCAGGGATATGGGGAAGAGAGGAGGGATTCCAGAGCAGTTAGAAGAGTCCTGGGAGGACACAGTGAACCGTCTGAGGCCTGCTTAGAGATGATGCAGGTTAGGGAGAGAAGCAGGGCTCTGGGGAAGTTTGGTTTGAGTCCTGTCTGGAAGATCAGGTTTTACTGGGCTGCAAATACCCCAGCTAACAGTGGCTTGATTAACAGTGGCTGAGAGAATAACACCGGAGTCTCTCCCACAACACTCCTAATTGGGTCCCAGAGTGGTTCAGGGCCCTGCTGATGTCAGGACATGGGTGGGTGCCTGCCGTTCTGGGCCCTCTCGTCATGGGCATGGCTGTAGGCCTCCTGCTCACAGAACACCAGCCAGGGCAGGAGGGGAGGCCAGTGGCTCTAGTTTTGTTAGGGAGGGAACTCTTTCCCAAGACTACCCCCCCCACCCCAATCTGGGACTCCCAGCCTCCAGAACAGTGAGAGCAATGTTTAAGCCACAGTCTATGGTATTTTTGTTCTAGGAGCCTGAACTAAGACGGTTATCTACTTAAAGTTTCAGGCTCACTGTATCATTCTTGAGAAGTGTAACCAGTTCAACGTCCTTTCGAGTAACACTGGTGTTCGGTGGTAAGGGGGCTAGATCGGCTGGCCCAACCACCGTGCCTGCAAGGACGCGCTCTCCACGCTTTGTCACAGAACGCCAGGAAGCTGCGCGCTCCGGGCTGGGAGCTCAGGGTTCCGTGTTCCCATTGCTTCAGCAAGGCCCTCCTCCTTCAGGGAGAGGGGCTTTTTCTTCTTGTGTGGTGCCTGTCACATGTAACACACTAGCTCTCAGCCCTTCCAGAAGCAACTGTACTTGTGAGTGGTGGCCTGTCATTGAAGAGCAGGCCATTTAGCAAACACTGAGTAAATCCAGCCAGTGTCGGAGTTGGGAGCCAGCAGGAAAGTGCTGTCCTGGTCCCGTGTGGGAATCTGGCCTGGGGGGCCCGTGCCTTGAGTCACTCTTGGTATGCACATATGACAGTTGGCTGGGGCGCAGGGCACCGGGGCTGACCCTGCACTTGGTGAGCAGGCTCTCCGGGACCCGTTTGGCGGTTGGGATTAGGAAAGCTGGCCCGGCAGGAAGGCACCACGTTTGCAAAGTCTAAAGTGTCAGGTGCAGACTTCACAGCTGAAGGCAGCCCAGCAAGTCCCCCCTAGCACCTCCGGGGGTCGTGGGTCCCAGTCTCAGCTTGAAGACTCTGGATCTTCTCCATTTGACAGAGACTGGTTTCTCTTGCCCAGTGTCCTAAGGCCTCATTACAGAGCACGGAAGTATTTTGCATTATAGGTGGGAAAAAAGGGACACATAACATGTCCCGGAATTTGTTAACTGGAAAGTACAAAAGGTCACGTGTTACCCTGAAGAGGTCCTCACACGAAGCGAAATCAGGTTTGTGAAACGTCTTTATAGGTTTTCCTCTTCGTAGCCTTATTCTCTCAGCCCCAAACCCGCCAGGACCGTGTGTGAGGCCCAGGTCGGGAGGGAGGAGTGGTTTAGTGGCTCTTCTCAGGCGGTCCCGGCCCGCTCCAGGGAGACTGGTCCAAAGCAAGCTGCTGCGCTGTCCGCAGGCTGGAATCAGTGCGTCGTGTGGGTCTGTCTGCCGTGACCCCAGACCCGGAACCCAGTAGCACAGATTGTAATAATTCTGCAGCACGATACGGTTTAGAATGAAATACACACCAGGTTCTACATGCAATAGGGTGTTTTTTTTTTTTTAAGATGTCATCTATTCATCTGATAGCGTGTTCATGCGAGTACAAGTTGGGGTGAGGGGCAGAGGGAGAAGCAGACTCCAAGCTGAGTGTGGAGCCTGACGCGGGGCTCGATCCCAGGACCCTGAGATCATGACTTGAGCCGAAGGCAGATGCGTAAGTGACTGAGCCACCCAGGTGCCCGTGTTCAGCTTTCAGAACAGGACCGTCTAGTCCACAACATACTGCTAGGAACACCAGCACGCGCTCCTAAGCCTGTAGCCTCCTTGCTTCACCAAACCACCAACGCAGCCTGAGAAGAAACGATGATCCAACAGGACTGATCAGCATCCGGGTTCACAGAAGGTAACTCTGAAACGTCCCTGAAGTCAGCGCAGACTGCAACAATTCACTTCATAATTCTGGTTATGGGACTAGTCCCATCAGGATTCCTCTCCCACTGGTGGCACCTAAGTAAACATCCTGATTCTCCAGAAAAATGGAATCTAGAGAACCAGACACGGGGCGAAACAGCATGGGGAGGAGGGGCCCCTGGGAGTCAGAGCGCCTGGGTTTTTCCCGGCTCTACTGCTCACTGGCCAGGGGGTGAGAGCAGCACTCAGTCTAGCTTGGACTCTCAGAACAAGGCCTGGCCCGTGCTAAGGGCTGGGCCACGTTAGCCACTGTCCCTTTAGGAAGGAGACACCGGTCTACCCATGCATGGTAACGAGACCTTTCCTTCCATTCAACCCATTCTAACCTCCACACGTCCTGTCCTGTGGAAAGGAAACCCCAGTGGGGCTCTCAACGAGCCTTCTAAGTTCCTGCAGGTGGTGCAGGAGTCTGGGCCCACGTGGTCTCCTCTGCGCACACGCTGGCCTGTTTGGGGAAGGGCAGGGCCAGGGCAACGCGATGCCCAGGAGCCTACGTGAAGTCTTACCCTGCGCTCGCTATGCGGCTCTCAGCTAGGAGCACTCAGGACACCCCGCAATCTCGTGGTTTCCCACACTCCTCTCCGACGGGTCTCTACATCTACTGAGAGGTGCAGCACTGAAATACATTTCACAGGATCAAGCCCACAATCCACTGAATCTTGAGAACAAACTCAATGTTTGAAGTACCTACAGATAAATAAAAGATCTACTCAAACTCCTTCATTAAGGCAGCATCTGACTGGTACGGTCGGTGATTCTTGAAGAGAAGACAGCATGGAACGAATACGAAAGCCCGCGGGACAGCACCCCACGACCGAGCGTCTTTGAACAAGTACAACCATGGTTACCAAACAGCTACTTTTATTTATTATAATAGCATCCACAGTGTCTGAAAAAGGACACAGTAATAAATAACTGCAGATGCATCACGAGACATCCCTTTATTCGGTCACAGCAGTGGGTCTTGCTACTACATTTTATTCTCAAGTTTTTCCTTATTCTTCAGATTCTCCAGGCTTCCGGATGTCATCAATCTTCAAAATCATTCTAACCATTTGTGTTGCAAGAGAGATCTGTTGCTTTTTGCCAATCAAAGTTTCTATGACATGCTGCTGCTTCATATCTGAAAAACAGAGATTATCCTAAATATATTTCATATTAATAACTTGTTCTCATTTACAGAATCACAGTAAAACTTACATACAAATCGGGAAGAAGCCCACAGTCCCAGTTACACTTTCAGAGGAACAGGATTTCGTTCTCCCGAAGACACTCTGGAACTTGAACCTGGGTGCCAGAAAGCTGGGGGTGGAGGGGACCTCTCTCCAATGACAAGCTCAAGTGCTGGGCGACTAGCTAAAACCTTTCAGAGACATCTCGCCCCACAAAGTATTCACTAATAACATAATTTAGTAAGCCCAAAGTAAGTGAAAAAATCAGACTATACCTGAAATGTAAAATAATTCCAAGAAAGGCCTAAAAATTATATAAATGTCAACAGAACCAGGCCTTCAAGTTAAAAACAAATTTAAGTATTTGACAAAGAGCTGCTGTTCTTAAGATCTGCTGGCTGTGAACATGAAAACCACAGCACAGCTGTCGTTCTAAGTAAAAGCACAAACCCTCGGATTCTGTGGCTGGGGAGGGCTGCAGAACTCTGGGCACGGCCCCGTTAGCACCAAGTCATGAGTTCCGACAAGCTTCCGCTAGGTCACCCTTCAAACCCCAGCAGCTACGGTACTGGAATCGCGGACACAACCCCAGAATAAACGGAGACCAAAAAGACAATTTCAGAGCTGCTTCCCAGGACACCCAGATCCTACCTGTGTAAAGAAGAAACGTGGGAACAATTTTCTAAAACCAGAAATGGAAGTCATCTTTGGTAGAAAACAGCACATTATACTTTACGGTTATTAAAATGAGTGATATGTTGCTAGGACTAGCAGTCTCAGCAACTCCTAAGGTAATCAAACGAAACTTTCTAAAATTCGGGACCTGAATATCTCAAGTGTGTAAGTATTTAAGATACGATAATCTCACACTGTGCACCCAGCATGAAATCACTCGATTTCAACCCAACGCAGCCCCTCCAAGTCGCCACCGCTCCTCACCATTTGTACCCTTGTGCAAACAGTCAATTCCCAGAGCGGGGTTCATCTCCTTCACTTGTCTGGCTCGGACTTCGGTCATAGTCTGGATGGGATTCATGCCGCTGTTTTCAGAGAGAGCCATGGGGATGACCTCCAGCGCATCGGCAAAAGCCCGCATGGCGTACTGCTCCAAGGTTGGGCACTGGAAGGGGACAGGGTGATGGTTAGCATGCTTGGTAGAAACAAAAAAACAAGCCAGCAATTTGGAAATGTAACTAAATCGCATACTTCGAAAACCTAACTCATGAAGAATTCTAAGAATAGGCGGTCTTATTTTTAATCTACCAGAATATGTAAATGTCACCACGGGGGTAGGAAAAGGTATACACGTGAGAGAAGTCTCAAATCAGCTCTTACTACTTTATTTTTAGTTATGATATTCATTTAACTCTGAGCTTCAAATAACATTACAAGACTGGAGAGTGACTGTCAAGGCTGGAATGCCGGGTTTTGGACACCTGCACCTAACGTGTGGGTGAGAATCACAGACCAGACGCTGGTTACCCACGGCTACAATGCTTTGTTCACAGCACCACCGCTGTGCCCACCGGGGTCCAGAAACCCCGCATGGGCTCTACCTTGTCGGCCTCCTGGCTCACTGCCAGAGCACAAGCGATCTCAGCGGCGCCTCCTCCGTACACCACACGGTTATCGCGGATGAGGTTCCGGATGACACACAGAGCATCGTGAAGGGATCGTTTCGCTTCCTCGATGATCTACGGAAAAAGACAGTTTTGCCTAAATTACTGTTATCACCATGTACCTGTTTTAGAGCCAGCTACCTGGCACCTCTGATTTAATCTAGGTGTTTGCTGGGTACTGGAAATACTAACTCCCCTATTAAAACTCTCTAGGTTAAGAACAAATGGAGAGAACACACCAGAACGTTCGTTGCCAGATGGTTTCTACCTTTACCCTCCCTTTCCTCCCTGTAATGTAGTTACAACCAGGCAGAGGCAGCCAGCGACTCATTCTGGGACCCATGAGGAGCAAGGGAAGGGGTCAAAAAATCCAAAACTGACCAAGAAAAACCTCACGAGTCTAACTGATCAGGATGCTCTAAATATCTATTCTGAGAGAAGGGAGAGAATACCGGTGGTTATGTACTTGGGTCCCCTACTTTCACTTAAGCAACTCCAAGGCCAGTGTGCCTTGTAGAATTAACAACGGAACATGGTCTTTGATAATTTTACATCATGGTAAGTCACGATTTCTTGAGAAAAATGATTGTTTAAAAAATAGCAATTATATCTCAGTTAAATACATGACAAGCAAAAAGCCAAACCATATACCAAAAGCAGAAAAAATGCAGGATAAGTAAGTGGATTCTTACCATCTTATTTCCTCCTCTGATAAAAATGGTCACAGCCCTGGAGTTCTTACACTGCTCGATGACCAGCATTTTGTCCTTAGTGGTCCCAAAGGAGATCTCTTTTACAAGACCAGCAAAGCCCAGCTTCTCAGACGTAAGCTCTGAGAACCGCGGAACGATGCGGCCTCCCGTCGCGATGGCGATCAGCTGGGTGGGTTAGTCAGGAGGAGGAGAGAGATGACGCTGGTGAGCACTGAACTTCCTAAATCAGACCACAGATGAGCCAAGCTCCATCTAGGACTACCCTGTGCACCCAAGTGCTAACCCACACTAGCCCAAAAGGTCAAGGTCAACCCAAAAAGCCGTGTCAATCAGCGTGGTTTGAAGGGCTGGTGTCTTGGTCGGGCCCCATCACCCTGCACACACTCCCCATAGCTCCTGACCGCCTCTCCCGACCAGATCGAGCTCTGAGCAGTGGCCCCTCTCCACGCCCTGGCCGCAGTGAGGACCACAGGCCGTGCGTCCAGGCACAGACCACATGTGGGACGGCTGTCAGCATGTGGCTGACACGGAAGTGGCTAAGACAGGGCTTCCTGCCTCAGAGACTCAAGCGGGATGACAGATGGAAAGCATTTCTAAAAACCATAGAACACTAGAACTACACAGCTCTGCTGTTCTTTATGACAATATACATTTTTTATAAATAAAAAAAGATTCCAGCACTTTTCTCTCTCCCAGCTCCCCCTCCCCTAATCTACAGAGCCTTGGTACAATGTGGTTACTGAAGGCAAATACTATCAAAGCAACCCCAAGACACACAGGCATCTTAAGCTCACCCCCTGAGTTCCAAGTCTTCACATGGAGTGTCCTACCTCTATTTCAGGTCCTCCTACCCAGCGAACCGCAGGTAGGTTATTCTGAAGAAGTAAATGATTCGCTTCATCGTCGAAGCCCCACTGGCAAATAGCTAGGTTAGCTCCCGTTTCTTTAATCTGGGGGAAAAAAATGCCGCAGTCACGTCAGTGTTCCTTGTGCTTGAAGAAAGACGGGATACACAGTGGGATGTGCATTGAAACAAAGCAGAGAGAAGGAAGGAAACACCCAGGTGTCTTATTTGGAATTTGGGCCTGACAGAAAGTAACAAACAGGTATCAAGAGAAATCACCTCATTTTTTTAAAAAATAATTATTTATTTGAGAGACAAACAGAGCTTGCAAGTGCATGCGTAGCGGAGGGACAGAGGGAGAGGGAGAATCCCAAGGGACTCTGAGCTGAGTGCAGAGCCCGACACTGGGCTTGATCCCATGACCCTGAGATCATGACCTCAGCTGCAATAAGCAGTTGGACGCTCAGCTGACTGAACCACCCAGGCGCCCCTGGAATCACCTCAGTTTGTAAATTATGCTTTAAGTGTTGGTAATTCACGCTGAACCCCACGGCCACAGTGAAATATAACAAAGACGTGTCAACAAGGGTTAGCACTGCCCCAGGACCTGGGGGACAGCTGCCTCGCCACAAATATCCGTAAGGCAAGTTCATTCATTATGTGTCTAACAGAAACAGCACCTTTGACATACATTTCTCTCCACCTGCTTTTCTCACTTGGGTGCACTACCCTCTGTGGATCAGCAGGCTAATTTAGAGGCCCACAGAGGTGATCCTGCCTCCCACCCCTGCAAATGGCTGAGCCACTTGTCCTGGGAAGGAATCAATGACCAGAACCGTCCTGTGTATCCCGCCCTTGGTGGTCATCTGTGGTTGCTGGGCCACCTCACACCCACTCTGTCTGCACCTAAACCTCTTGAACCTTACACCACACCAGCTCTCTTTTATTCCATGACCCTCTGGAACTCAGTCTGTTAACAGCCCACCAATTCTTGAGAACTCCTTCTGGCACATTCCTGCTGTGAACAAACCCTGGCTGTCCCCTGAAGCCAACCTGCCTCAGTATCTCCTCCAACGGCTAGTTTTCCCTCCCGTGTGCTCAAAATAGGAGGGGTCCTTCTTGGTCCCCTCAACTGAGGATAACATTCCTCTCTCTGTGCATAACTCTTATTCTGTAGTATGTTAGCATCTAGTCCCATCACATTCCTGGCAACCCACCCATCTACCAACACCATTCAGCCAACTCCCCTGGCCTCTCAGTTCCTGCCCCCTTTTCGCCCAGTGCACCTCAGCTGGCATTTCCACAGCAGCCTCATAGCCCAGATAATGGGTTTTAATTTACAAACTCCTGCCAGCATGCTCCCACCTCTCAGCCTTGCTGTTGCCTGCACATGCCAACCATGTTCCTGCCTCAGGGCCTTTGCATATGCTGCCCCCGACCACCTTACCCTCAGCCTGGAATACTCTTCACCCAGATACATAGCTTTCTCACTTTGCTTAGGTCTCTGGTCACATGTCACCGCCTTAAAGAGACTTTCTCTGACCAGTGTCCTTCACAGAGCCACTACCCACTTTCCCCTTACTCTGCGCCTCAAGAGCAAGAACTCTGCTCTGTTCCCTGCTGTATCTCAGGTACATACACCAGTGTCTGGTATATGGTGGGCAGAGACACAGATCACACAGGAGTAAACAAATCCAACTACTCCCGTGAAGACAGACGTCAAGATGGCTCTGGTCTGTCTGTCGTGGTAAGTGATGCTCATGGAGTGCTGATGCTGTAAATTCTGAAAGAGCCACTGTCAGAGTTATGCACACGTAAAATATTATTAACAGCCAGAGAAAAAGGGTTAAGGTGTTGTATAAGCCAAGACCTGGAATAACAATTAGTTACGTTCTAGTTTAATTCCAGTTATTCAGTAACTCTTTTCTCTACAAGTTATATTTAGACGTTTTGAACACCTGCTAAGTTAAATAACGAAGTTGTCCAAACCTTGAACGTACTGGCTTAGGTGTCCAGGAAAGCAAGCATTGTAAAATCAGGAGCACAGCTCAAAATAAGCAAGCCAGCTCTTTCAAGTACTCCACACGTTACCATTTTAAGACAAGATCAGCTTTCTTTCCTCTTTAAGCCTTTCTGGGCCCTGTGCCCACTTTGATTTCTTCTCACTGAACTTTTACAATTTAAAAGCGAAATAACGTGGCTCATACTGTTAACACGTTATGTGGAACCACACAACGGAGCATCCAGACATTTCAGGTGAGCGCCATGCGTTATTTATCACGTACAAATCTATAGCTAATTAACCGTATATCCTTTGAGAGTCTAAATTTTATAACAATTACAGTGAGACTTACTTGCTGAATCATCTCTTCGAACTTCTCTTTTTCGTATTTCTGAAGGGCTTTATAATCTTCAACAGAAGTCACATCCAGCTTATGCTTGGTCTTTGGTTTTGGTGGTTCAAATGGACACGTAAGGATTGCAATCTTAGCATTTTCTACTTGCTATGGGGAGAGAGAAAACCCTTAAGCTGGTGGATTTAAGAGCGGAAAAAACCGTCTGAATCTGAAAGGCACAGACTTACTTTTGGCATCTGCGGGTGACTGAAATCCTTGTCCACGATCACGCCCTTGATAAGTTTAGTATCCTCCAGCCGCCCGCCCACTTTGCCTTCCACCTTGATGAGCTCGAAGTCCACGTCTTGGCGCTGCATGTCCGCTACGGTGAGGACAGCATTCACGGCGATCTCGGCCATCTGCCGGTGACAGCTGTTAACTCTGAGGAAAACCCCAAACAAACCTTTCACGTTCACAGACAACTACTGTAACCAAAGCATGACACGTGATACAACGTGGTTCCTCCAGCGTATTTTGTAAAACCAGTGACATTCGGAGTCTGTAGCCAGCAGGGCCACCATAACCTGCACTTTCAACAACCTGGGGTGGGGCTTCCTCACCTGGGCTCCACAGACCCCAAAGAAAACCATACCTAGGACAGGGAAAGAAAGGACACCTTGTCTAAAGGAGGTGTGGCACTTAGTAAAAAGTGAGAGGGCTTGACATGGCTGCTACCTTTGCAGGAACTTCCACCAACATCAGTTACGGACTGGGGGGGTGAGGGGCAGGAGTGGTATCTTTTTGGAAACCTTTGAAACCTCTGAACAGATTGCTCAATAAATTTACTTTTGGTTCTGGAAAAACTGCACCCAAACGTAGTACCTGAAACATAGTGCCTGAAATCTTGAGTCATTTTGGAGAGAAGATAACCACGAAGCCGTGTTATTAGGGGATCTACGGTATTTTGCTTTATGCTGAATATATTTCGCCACTATTGGTTGTTTTGAACATCTTCTGCGCTAAAGATCTATGATTTTACGAAGACCTGCAAACACAGCAAGGTCAACTTACAAAGGTATGACAATATGAGGTTTGTGCATTTTGACTAAGGGTAACATCTGCCTTCCAGGAGTAGGATAGTACTGTACTTGGGACAGAGACCATTTCTCTAGCCAGTGAGGCTCAGCACCTGGATACCAGGGGGCACCTAGCACAGCACCGCCGTAGAGCCTTTCCCTGGGGGTAGAGGGAGCAACAATTTCTCTTGTACTCCCCCTGACATCCGAGTCAAGACTCTGCCTTCCTTTTTGCCGAAACTACCACACACACATTAGAAATTAAAACATTTCTCACACTGATCTTGATTCAAAATAACCAGTGTAATAAAGCACCTCAGGCTAGATTTTTATGCTACATCATGGCAAGAGCCAGTAAATATTATTGTTCAAATAAGTATGTCCCTTGGCTGAGGCTGCTTTCAGTCTCCGGGGGCGGGACCTGTGTCTCTGAGCCCCCAAGACGTGGCAGCAGGCCTGGTAAATAGCAGGCATTATCAAAACATTGAAAACGCCCAGTGTAAGTCAATTTTAAGACTGTCCCTTCTTACTGAATTAAAATTCTGGACCAGTAACTTGCTTGTTGAATAAATAAAAAGTGGAGCCCCTCCCCCTAAATGAGCAAAGCAATGGTGCAAGTGTTTTGAAAATTAACATTCCCCAAGCAGGACCATTTTCTGCTCAATTTCTAACACAGCGTATCCTGCTAAACTAAAGAACAGCATCTCTTACAAATACTGCAGAGAGGATTTAATACCCAAGCCTGGAACTTCAGTTTCCAACCAGAACAGATGCATGTGGCTATACCTGCACTACAAATAAAGCAAACCAAAATAACAAAAACAGAATGCAGCACACAGAATCAGGAGGAGGCTGCTAGTGGCCATCAGAAAGGTGGTCTTTAGCAACAGGCACACCCATGCTGCTTTCTCTGCAAGCGCCAACGGCAGTGCTCTACCGTAAACGTACACTTTGGAGCCCAGCGTGGTCTTTGCGGTCTGAATCAGCGGCTCAGTGTCCTTTATGTCGACGAGGACACTATCGCTGATCTTGTCCAGGTGCTCGATAGCGATGCGGGCAGCCTGTTCATAGCCGTCGGCGATCCTGATCGGGTGAATGCCGCGGTCCAGCAGCTGCTCGGCTTCCTCCAGCAGGGCGCCAGCCAGGACTGCAGACAGGACAGCGCACAACCAGATCAGGAAAACGCGAACGCTTATATGATCACTACCAATCAGATGGGCTACCCTAGAAGTAGGAAGGTTCTGGAATTAAAGTAAAAGTATCTTGGAGGTGGAGGTTTATTTTTTTTGTTAAGACAACCTCTGGTTTTGCTTTTAGCAAAAACCTGACAGTTCCTCCCCCCCTTATAAATGGTGTTAGCTCTCAGTGATGAACAGAATGTAACTGAAGAACATAACCTGAAAACATTTTTTATAAGGGCAAAAACCTCTTGTGCTTCCCGAGCCAAGAATTTCTTTTCTTTTAGAATTTATTTTATTCGAAGATTTATTTATTTATTTGAGAGCGAGAGAGAGAGAGAGATCACAAGCAGGGGGCAGGGGTAGAGGGAGAAGACTCCCCACCGAGCAGGAAGGGGATCATGAGCCCAAGGCACCCAGGTGACCCAGAATTTTTTTACTTTTAAGTAATCTCTACACCCAACATGGGCCTCTAACTTACAACCCCGAGATCAAGAGTTGCCTGCTCTACCAAGTGAACCAGCCAAGTGCCCCTCCCAGGCCAGGGATTTCTATTCAGTAAAATTTGTTGGGTGATAAGAGGATTTAAGAACTTACGACTTATCCTCCCCAATATCGTCCCTCCCCCTTGTTTTAGCGTCACAAAGAGGAAGAATATTGTTTGTTTTAATACTGCCACACTCCAAGCACATCCATAATAGTGCTTGGTACCCAATAAATATTTGCTGAATAAATGAATTCAAATCTCATCTGCAGAAAAGGTTAACATTAAAGCAATTCTTTCCATCTTCCCCAACTTTTTAAGTATTTCAGACCTTCAGGAAAAGTACAAAAATAGTAAAATGAATAGTTTACTAACACCATTTTGCCACATTTGTTTTCTCTACGAAGGCACACATGTAATTCTGTTCAACTACGTGACAATTAGTTGCAAAAATCATAATATGTCACCCCTAAGTATCTGAGCATCCAGCTCCAAATACAAGGGCATTCTCCTATAGCACTATGATGTAACTGTCATGCTCAGGAAACTTAACAGGGTGCTACTCTGCAATGCGCAATCCACAAATCCTTCCATGTACCCCAAACATCCCTCACAGTTAAAACAAAAACAAAGAAAACAAAAAAGCACCCACATCCAATCAAGAGTTATGCATTACAGCTGCGTGCCATTTCGCTTTGGCTCCCTTGATTTAGAACAGTTTTTGAATGCTCCCCCAACCCTTTCTTGTTCTTCCAGGAAAAGGACTTTTGGGCCTTATATTAAGCCATGTCCTTCAACCTGGATTTGCATGACGGTCTCCTCACAATCTGATTCAGAGTAAACATTCTTGGCAGGTGTGTGTGATTTTAATACTTCTGGAACAGGGTGTTAGAAAGACTATTTTGCTTTCTTACCAACCACCCCCGTGGTCCCATCTCCAATTTCATCATCCTGTGATTTGGACAGCTCCACCATCAGCTTGGCAATCTGGTGATCGACGTCCATCATGCTCAGAATGGTGGCACCGTCATTTGTCACTGTCACGTCGCCATCCTTGTCCACCATCATTTTATCAAGTCCTAGAAAGATGGCAATGTTTATAATGGCATTAGGCAAAAGAACAGAAACAAAATCTGTACCAAAAGTTCTAAAAAAAAAAAAAAAATTAGTCTCTTGACCCAATTCCTACTTACAGAACTTATTATAAAAATTTAACATACATAAAAGAGTATCTACATGCAAACATCCTTTTAGGTTGGCGAATATAAAGCAAGACGCTGGAAGCAATCTAAAGGCTAAAGCCAGAGAAATGGGAGAAAAAAAAGGAGCATCACTAAATGTCGTATTAATCATAAAAAGGGACAACTACGATGTGGAAAATGCTAATGAAGTGATGTGAAAAGGGAGAAAAAAACCCTGACGTAAAACCATATGCACCTATGATCGTGAACATGTTGAAAGCCCGGAATACACAAAACAAGTTTGTTAGTGGTGGGGACCTAGGATGCCACCTGCCCCACGTCCCAACTTTATAAAAGGGTTGTATCAACTGTCTATAATTGATAACATTTGTCAAAAAACACAGAATGGTAGTCTCTTACCATTTGGTCCAAGTGATGTTCTCATTGTATTTGCTACAGCCTTTGCTGCCATGATATGAGACTGAAAAATGAAACAAACAGAAAAAAACAAATGTTCAAGGGGTGCCTGGGTGGCTCAGTGGTTAAGCGTCTGCCTTCGGCTCAGGTCATGACCCCAGGGCCCTGGGATCAAGGCCCGCTCAGCGGGGAGCTGCTTCTCCCTCTCCCATTCCCCCTGCTTGTGTTCCCTCTGTCACTGCCTGTCAAATAAATAAATAATATCTTAAAAACAGGAAAGAAACATACAAAATAAGCTCCTTTAAAAAAAATGAAACAAAAACACAAATATTCAAGTTATGTATTTTAATAGCTAAAAGCACACAACTAATGATTATAAAATCTACTTCTAGTTTCTGTTCTCTAGAAGCTTTCACATTTAAGTGGCAACGTGCAAATCTAAGTCAGTGTGGTAACTTCACAACCACCAGCTTTAGTAGACCATTCTCATGTAAAAGCAGCAGAACCTAGTGCTTTAACTCAGCACATCTACGAGGCAGGTTCTCCTACCTGCCCCATTCTACAGCTGAGAGCATGGGCAGTCTGACCGGGCAGGCCATGGAAGACCACTTTGCAATGCTAACCTCATACGAAGAGTCCAGATGCACATGTACAGCACCTTGAACTATCACACTACGGTGTACTGCAGAAATGTACCCTTCTCTTCCATGGTCGGGCCAGTACATGGCCTGCATGTGAAAAATCACCCTTGTCATGTGCCAAGAGTATCAATAAAGTAATGGAAACTTGCAAGCATCCCTTCCTGTTTGCGCCACAACCAGGCTCATTTTCCCTCCAAATGTTCCTTTGCTCCCAGTCTCGCTGTCACCAACCTAACCTGGATCCACAGCACCCTACAGAAATCCAGGGTCTCTTATGTACTCCTATCCTTTAGACTCATCTGACATCCAGCTAACCCATCCATTTTTCTCAAACATGCCATCTGCCAGTCCGCAAACCTTAAATGACTCCCTCGTGCCTCAACACTGAAGTCTGAAAGCTTCAGCGTTTTCTTTAATGAGCTCCGCAACCTGAGAGCTACTTTCCCTTCCAGTGACGATGGTCCCTGCTTGTTCCCCAAATATGTCCTCTGTTCCTTGAAGCAGTATGGCGCAGAGAAGCTGCTCTGCTCATCAAAATCCCAACTTTCAAAGCAGTTCAAATGCCCATGTTCTGTGAAGCCCTCCTGGTCACCCCATCTGGCAGGTAGGAAAACAGAAACTTCATAGGATCTGTGAAAATGTTGGTCATTAAAATACACGTTGAAGGATTTGTCTGTGTAACGGAATTTTTAAAGGATCATCATCACAGATAAGCAGTTCTTAACCAGGGATGATTTTGTCTCTCAGGAGACATCTGGCAAGGCCTGCAGACATCTTTGGTTGTAACAAATGGGGTGGGGGCTGCTACTGGCATGGACGGAGTAGGTAAAGGCCTGGATGCTGCTCAACGTCCTGTACGGGACAGGCCCGCAAACAAAGAACGATCTGGGCCCCCAAATATTAACAATGCCAAAGCTGAGAACTCTGGCTTTAGACCATTGGTTCTGGGGTCAGCCAGAGGTGTGCCTGAATCCTGGCCCCTTTCTTCACTGACAAGCTGCACCACCTCCCTGAACCATGGTCCCTCCTGAAGTGACCCCACGTAACCCTCATCCTCAGCCTGAGGGAGGTGTACTACCCCCACTGAGAAATGAGGTTCGGAGACGTGCAGACAGTGACGACTGTATGGCTTCTTCACTTGCTTAAAATACAAAGACGCCAAGTGAACTGAGACACCTCAGCCCTTTAGATGCGATCTCACTTTTAACAAACCCTAAAAAAGTCCGTGTCCTCTCAAAGCTTCCACTGCATTTTGTCAACATCTGTGTTCAGATGCCTTTCTCACCCGGACTCCTGCTCCTGGTTTAACTCCTCTGGTCCCTCCTGTTCCCTTTCGTCCACCAGACCCAACTTCCTAAAGTACAGTTCTACCTGAAATGAGGTTCTGCTCAAAACCCCCTTACTGGCTCCCCTCCCTCCCAGGGTTAACATCTTGACTGCGAGGCATTGAAGCTTCCACCTTCAGGGAACTGCTGTTGACTTGAACGAGACTGGGCTCCATCGAAAACCACATTGCTCTTTCCCTCCACAGTGTGCCATGCGTCTTCCTGCCCAGCTTTTTGCCTTTGCTCTCCCCTCTCCCCCAAATGCTACCTCTGCCACATTCAGAACAGTGACCCCATCTCTGATCAAAAGCCACCCTCCACCTTTCATCCGCATCCACACGCTGCCTCGTATTCCTTGCATCATGGTCATGGGTGTCCACCTTCCACTCTGGCGGTGGTATTTTCTTCTCTAAGGGCACACGGTTTTCGTTTTCACGACACCACATCCACCATCACGCCATGTATAAAGGTGCTGAGAAATTAAATACTTCGTAAACGACTAAACCTCTAAGAAGTGACAAAGAAAGGGAGCCTCATCCTTTGGGGGCTGTGGCTTGTTCCCTGGCCAGGTGACCAGAGAATACCCTCCCTGCCTCTTCCCGATGGAAACACTGTACGAACGACCAGGGGCCGGAGAAGCCATCGGAGGCAGGCTCGCAGCCTAGGCACTGAACTGCCCCACCCAACGCTGACGGGCGCCAGCAGCTCCACCCCAACCCCCAAACTGGGATTAAAGGCTTCTACGCCGGCCTCGCCCCAGCTCAAGGAGCGGGGTGCAGGCCGGAGACGAGACGGGGTCCCCGACCTTTCCGGGGAGCACATGGCGGAGCCGCTCCCAGGCGTGCGCAGGCGCAGAGCCACGGGCTTTGGCCACCTCCCCTCATGCCACCGCCAGCGTCCGTCCTGTTACCTTGAGAGCCTCAAGTCCCATAAGACGAGATTTGCGATCCTGATCCTTGATGATGAGGAAAGGGCGCCCATATTCATCGAAAGCGAGGGTCCCGACCGACGCCATGGTGCAGCAGCAGTGGTTACTTTCCCCCAACCGGTGGAGACCGCGCCGGAACCGAGAACACGCCTTCCGCTCGCGGGAGGACGCAACAGTGCGCGCATGCGCAGTCCGGGACGCGTGAGACGTATTTTTCACCCGAGCCTAGTTTGACGCCAGACAGTACCTTCTGGAATCAGAAGCCTTAGGAAACTTCTATCATCCAGGAAGCTGTGGGGGAGGGTGAAGTTCGAAGACACGGACGGGAAGTTAAAACCCACAAGCCAAGAGTAGATGGAACTCATTTGCCAGAGCTGTACAATGGGGAGTTTCTGGGTAGTGGGTCCCCAACGAGGAACTCGTTTACTTGCAGCATTACTTTCTCCTTCCGTCCCACCCCCGCTCCGAGAAGATGGTAGAGCCCACTTCCGGATTTCCACCCTTTCCCCTCTCCCCGCCTCCGCCCCCCTCCCCCCGCCCGCCCGCCCGCCTGCCTCAAGCCGCAGGAAGTCTCGCGATGGAGGGAGGAGGCGGTGAGCCGGCGGGGGTGGAGGGCTGCGGGGGTGGCGAGTGCGGGCCACATGTGGGGCTGGCGGGCTGTTGGGCGTTGCGAGCTCCAGGTCGGGCCGGGCAGGAGTGGGAGCCCCCGGTGCACGGGGCGCGGGCTGCTCGCTGGTACCGGCATTTAGCTGCCGGGGGCGGTTCTGAGCACTTTGGGGCGAGTAACTCACGGAGTCTGCCCCGCGGTGTTCTGAGCTGTGAACTGGAGGCACACTGGGTGGGAGTCTTATAACGCGGCCGCTGACTAGCTGGGTCTTCGGGGAAGTGACTTACCGGCTTTGTTCCGCCGTTACCTTGCCTGCAAAAATGTTAGTAGTGACGAGAGTATCTGCCTTGCACAGCTCCTGCAAGGATTCGGGGAGAACAGTGCCTGGCCCTTAGCAAGTTCTGTTTAAGTGTTTGTTGAAGAAATGCCTATTTTGCACAAATAGTCCAATAACTTGAGCACCGTGATACAGCTCGTAGGAAGCAAGGTTGCACAGCCCAGCGCAAAGGGTCCCACTCTTAATTCTATCTTGAGAGTACTCTGTCCTCTAAATCCCTCCTGCAGCGTTTGCTTAAGGGCACTGGTCATGACCTAATATTTTATAGGCTTAAATTCGGCCATAGAAAGTGATAAAATACAGTTGATCCTTAAACAATGTGGGGGCTAGGGGTGCTCGCGCAGTCTAAACTTGTATAGTCAGACCTCCCGTGCAGGCGAAAATGCATGTATAACTGACCCCCCCCCCCCAAAACTTTGCTAATATGTTGTTGGGAAGCCAGTTACCATATTTTGTTGTATGTATTACATACTGTATGCTTACAGTAAAGTAAGCTGGAGAAAAGATGTTATTAAAATCACGAGAGAAAATGTTTACAATAGTGTATAAAAAAAAATCCATGTTTAAGTGGATCTGTGCAGCTCAAACCGGTGTTGTTCAAGGGTCTACTGTACTGATCCACGGATCTTGAAAACATTACACTAAGTGAAAGCAGCCAGTTACAAAAGAGCGCATACTATATGATTCCACTCCCATGAAAGTCCAGAATAGGAACTGTAGAGACAGAAAGTAGGTAAGTGGCTGCTTAGGGCTAAGGTGTGAAGGGGGGGTGTGTGTGTGTGGGGAGTGATAGCTAATAAGGGGTTTCTTCTTGAAATAATGAGGATGTTCTAGAATTGACTGTGGTGATGGTTACACGTATCTATGAATATACTAAAATCTTTGGTTTATGTATGTTAAATGGGCACATTGTATGGTGTATGAAGCTGTTAAAAATTATGGAGCTCCCCCCCGTACCCATAGTACTGAGACTAACAGTAGCAGCTAACAGTCATCACTTACTCTCTCATTTAGAGCACTAAGTGCTTTATATGCATTATTTATTTAACTGTTCCAATAACCCCATGAGGATAGTATTATTTCTGAATTCTACAGGTGGAGAACCTGAGCCTTGGCCAAAACTTACCTAATGTAACACACTAGTTAAGTTCTGTGACTCCAGAACTTTATGACTCAAATCCTTTTAACCACTGTACTGTATAATCGGAATACCCACAGGATAATTTTGCAGAGGCATGGCAGATGGTACTTTGACTTTTTAAGAAACAATAAAATGCATGACTATTTACTATAGCATGTAAATTCCTCCATATGATGCTGAAAGGCATAACTGAAAATGTATTTAAAACTCTTGCTTTCTACCAAACACATCACCTTCCTAATCTTTACTTTTATCTTATTTCTAGCACCAGCGGTAGACTCTTGTTCTTGTTTCTGAGTTGGTTTTCCACTGGGAAACCAGTTTTAAAAATCACTTGAGGGGACCTCAGCTGTCAAGAACAAAGCTCCAGTGTGTGTGAGATGCTGGTAGTTGGCCACTGGCCTTGAGCAGTGACTCACTGCAGAGGACCAGCTTTTCGTGTGTCCTGTGTTCACATCTGTACCTCACAAATTGTAACACATCACCACATTTCCAAATTGTAACAGACCCCCCCCCCTCCCCCGCCCACCGCCCGGCCCATGTCCTAATCTGGAACCTGTGAATATGGTACACAACAGAATTTATAAATGGGATGATGTTAGGGCTTTGAGATGAGATTATTCTGGCTTGTCCAAGTGGACCCAATGTCCTCACAAAGGGTCCCTATAAAGAAAAGGGAGGCAGGAGAGTCTGAAGAAGGTGTCCTGATGGAAGCAGAGGTTGGGTAATGGGGGGGGCCATGGGCTGAGGAGTGTGGGCTGCTTCTAGATGCTGGAAAAGGCAAGCAAATCCATCCCACTTAGGGCTACCAGAAGGAACCCAGTGCTGCTAACCCATTTCAGACATCTGACCCCCGACTGTATGATAATAAGTGCGTGTTGCTTTAACCCTCTAAGATTTCTCACTGCATCTTTGGGAAAATAATCCAGTGGGCCCTTTGAATGGTTTATTAATTCCTGAAACCATGGATGTTAACATCTTCAAATGACAAGAATCTGTTGTTCTCCCCCCTCTTACTGTCTTCTGTTTCCTATGATTCCTGTGTTTTGGGCCTTATCTGCTCTACTAGACTGGGAGCTGCTTGGGGGCAGCCTTGTTCCCTGTGGGGTTCAGCACATAGCCAGCGGTGGAGGCAGTCAGCGTGTGCCGAGCAGTGTTCTAAGTGCGTTCCTTGCATCCATTCATTTCATCTGCACAGTGACCCTGTAATCCCCATGTTACAGATGAGAAAACCAAAGCTCAGGTGAAGGGTCTTACCTTTATCCAGGTGCAGAGTCCAGGTCCTGACCTCCCGGTCCTGCTCTTGCTGTGGTGGGCTCCTCCCTAATCAGTTTCAAAATCATTTTCAAGTCAGTTTCAGTCCCAGGAACTTGAGATCCTCTTAAGAGGATTTTAAAGGGTAAAACTGAAGAGAAGGATATTTCAGGTATCGTTCATTTTTTTGTCTTGAAGTGACTGGAGTTTGCTTTATTCCATACTGGTGCATTGAAATGATTATTTTATCATTTGTTCTTTTTGGATCTTCTTTAAAAATCTTTTCATTATACCATCCTTTTTTTAATTTTTTTTTTGGTGAAACCTGATTTTGGTGTCTTTGAATTAGTGCAACTGGACTGTAGATACCTGACCAATTTTGATGTGGAATCTTTGCTTATTTGAAATAGGGTAGTAATTAGACATTTTAATACTTATTTGTGAAACTTTGTTCTAAGCCATAAAAATACGGAGTTCATGGTTAACATCGTATTAATGTGTATTTTTATTGAATTCATAAAATACCAAATTATTTTCTAACGATGACTCCCAAAAAAATTAGTAGTTGGAAAGAAAAGATTTTAGTCAGTCTCCCATTAGAATTGAATCCTTTTCGCCATCTATGAAAAACAGCGAATATCATTCTCAATGGGGAAAAACTGAGAGCTTTCCCCCTAAGGTCAGGAACGCGGCGGGGATGTCCACTATCACCACTGCTATTCAACATAGTATTGGAAGTCCTAGCCACAGCAATCAGACAACAAAAAGGAATCAAAGGCATCCAAATCAGCAAAGAAGAAGTCAAACTCTCACTCTTTGCAGATGATCTGATACTTTATGTGGAAAACCCCAAAGACTCCACCCCAAAAGTGCTAGAACTCATACAGGAATTCAGTAAAGTGGCAGGATATAAAATCAATGCACAGAAATCAGTGGCATTCCTATACACCAACAGCAAGACAGAAGAAAGAGAAATTAAGGAGTTGATCCTATTTACAATTGCACCCAAAACCATAAGATACCTAGGAATAAATCTAACCAAAGACACAAAGGATTTGTACTCAAAAAACTATAAAATACTCATGAAAGAAATTGAGGAAGATACAGAGAAATGGAAAAATGTTTCATGCTCATGGATTGGAAGAACAAATATTGTGAAGATGTCAATGCTACCTAGAGCAATGTACACATTCAATGTAATCCCCATCAAAATACCATCCACTTTTTTCAAAGAAATGGAACAAATAATCCTACAATTTGTATGGAACCAGAAAAGACCCCGCATAGCCAGAGGAATGTTGAAAAAGAAAAGCAAAGCTGGTGGCATCACAGTTCCGGACTTCCAGCTCTATTACAAAGCTGTCATCATCAAGACAGTATGGTATTGGCACAAAAACAGACACATAGATCAATGGAACAGAATAGAGAGCCCAGAAATGCCCTCAACTCTATGGTCAACTCATCTTTGACAAAGCAGGAAAGAATGTCCAATGGAAAAAAGACAGTCTCTTCAACAAATGGTGTTGGGACAATTGGACAGCCAGATGCAGAAGAATGAAACTGGACCATTTCCTGACACCACACACAAAAATAGACTCCAAATGGTTGAAAGACCTCAATGTGAGACAGGAGTCCATCAACATCCTAAAGGAGAACACAGGCAGCACCCTCTTCGACCTCAGCCGCAGCAACTTCTTCCTAGAAACATCGCCAAAGGCAAGGGAAGCAAGGGCAAAAATGAACTATTGGGATTTCATCAAGATAAAAATCTTTTGCAAAGCAAAGGAAACAGTCAACAAAACCAAAAGACAACCGACAGAGTGGGAGAAGATATTTGCAAATGACATATCAGATAAAGGGCTAGTATCCAAAATCTATAAAGAACTCATCAAACTCAACACCCAAAGAACAAATGATCCAATCACGAAATGGGCAGAAGACATGAACAGACATTTTTCCAAAGAAGACATCCAAATGGCCAACAGACATATGAAAAAGAGCTCAATATCGCTCGGCATCAGGGAAATCCAAATCAAAACCTCAATGAGATACCACCTCACACCAGTCAGAATGGCTAAAATTAACAAGTCAGGAAATGACAGATGTTGGCGGGGATGCGGAGAAAGGGGAACCCTCCTACACTGTTGGTGGGAATGCAAGCTGGTGCAGCCACTCTGGAAAACAGTATGGAGGTTCCTCAAAAAGTTGAAAATAGAACTACCATATGATCCAGCAATTGCACTACTGGGTATTTACCCCAAAGATACAAAAGTAGGGATCCGAAAGGGTACATGCACCCCGATGTTTATAGCAGCAATGTCCACAATAGCCAAACTGTGGAAAGAGCCAAGATGTCCATCGACAGATGAATGGATAAAGAAGATGTGGTATATATATACAATGGAGTATTATGCAGCCATCAAAAGGAATGAGATCTTGCCATTTGCAACGACGTGGATGGAACTGGAGGGTATTATGTTGAGCGAAATGAGTCAAACAGAAAGACATGTATCATATGATCTCACTGATATGAGGAATTCTTAATCACAGGAAACAAACAGGGTTGCTGGAGTGGGGGGTGGGGTGGGAGGGATGGGGTGACTGGGTGATAGACACTGGGTAGGGTATGTGCTCTGGTAAGCGCTGTGAATTGTGCAAGACTGTTGACTCTCAGATCTGTACCTCTGAAACAAATAATGCAATATATGTTAAGAAAAAAAAAAGAAGAAGAAGAAGAAGGTAGCAGGAGGGGAAGAATGAAGGGGGGGAAATCGGAGGGGTAGACGAACCATGAGAGACGATGGACTCTGAAAAACAAACTGAGGGTTCTAGAGGGGAGGGGGGTGGGAGGATGGGTTAGCCTGGTGGTGGGTATTGAGGAGGGCACATTCTGCATGGAGCACTGGGTGTTATGCACAAACAATGAATCATGGAACACTACATCTAAAACTAATGATGTAATGTATGGGGATTAACATAAGAATAAAAAAATGTAAGAAAAAAAAGAAAAAGAAACAACCTCAAATATCGGGGACTAAAAGTAATAAAAACAAATTAATCTCTTAAAAAAAAAAGAATTGAATCCTTTTCTCTAAAACACTTTTAGTTGATGGAATTTAGAACTCATGGAACCCTACATTTGTAATTTAGATTGTATTCAGCTAAATCATCCTTCTTTAAACAGTAGAAGTTTGTCAATAAGTATTCTAGGAAAAAAAAAACTATCGTGGATTTCAGATTTGGTGAGATGTACATATGTCCTGCTTGCTTTCTGTCTAGGTGCACCCCCGGAAATCCTCGAAGAAAGTCACTCAGGATGTGTTCTACCTACAAGTCTCGGAGCCAACAGTTTGAAGAAAAGCAGTTGGGGGTTCCTATTTACTGGGATTATTGGCGGGACGCTGGTGGCCGTGTATGCCGTGGCCACACCGTTTCTAACGCCGGCCCTCCGAAAAATTTGTCTGCCTTTTGTACCTGCAACTACAAAGCAGATTGAAAATGTTGTGAAAATGTTGCATTGCAGAAGAGGATCCCTGGTCGATATTGGCAGTGGTGACGGGCGTATTGTGAGTTATGCTAAGACACTTGAAGGTTTCAAACTCGAGGTTTTAAAATTCCTCCTTCGTTTCTTTTTCTTTCTTTCTTTTCTTTTCTTTTTTTTTTTTTGTTCCAGGTTTTTATTTAAATTCCAGGTGGTTAACATACAGTGTAATATTGGTTTCAGGAGTAGAATGTAGTGATTCATCACTTCCATACAACACTCAGTGCTCATCACAAGTGCCCTCCTTAATACCCATCACCTATCTATCCCATCCCAGCTTCACCTTATGAGATTTATGCCAAGACCTGCTAATCTGACAATATAATAAAGTAGTGGTTTCTTTTGTGTGTTCGGCCGAACTCTCAAACCCTCCAGAAGGAATTGGAATTTATTTTTCTCAGATTTATTTTTTCTGAAAGGTGAAAGTGGCTGTGTAGATTTGCCAGGTAAAAAGGAGAAATTAATTGGTAATTATGAAATTTCCCAATAAAAAAACTCGGGCCAGGAGAGGTGGTATAATTAGAGGAAACGTGGAGTCGTGGAGTTTAACATAGATGTTTGCTTCTACGTTTATCTGTGTTTATACATACATCATAATTCCTATGGGTAATGTAGAGTTTTTGAAAGAGCCAGTGCATCAGCTCTCACTTATCCAAAGATCAGACTTCTAGTGATCTCAGCTCACTGACTCCAGCTGAGAACCTATAAGTAGAGATTCAGGGCCACTGACTGGCCAGTGGATGTCCGCAGCACGTTCCTCCATGGGCACGGTGGCACCGTCCTTAGGCCCCCAACCAACGATGACTCGGAAAGTGAGGATAACAGTAGTCAAGCCTCACATTCTGGAAACATTTGGAGACCAGCAGGGGCGTGACTCCTTTCACCACTCCCTGGGTCATGAACTTTGCACCCTCATGGTGACCCGAATGGCCAGGACGAAGTTAAAACATAACTCGTTTGTTTTTAGGAAATCAGGAGGTTTATCTGTGAACCAGGAGGAAGTTTTAAAACCCAGTTTTGAATGCTTTACACATCTGAGTAGTATCTTTGTGGTTTCCTTTTGTTCTTAAGGGGGTGACACTAGGTAAGAGAAATTACTGTGGGCGGGCAGCTCCTTCAGGGATGCTCCCTTGAGGAGTGGTGGCAAGACAGAATGAGCAGAGACCCCAGGACCAGCCCACTGCCCTCACCTTACAGAGGCCAGTGGCCTTCTACAGTTGACTTTATTCTGACTTGTTCCATTTTACTCTTACCTGTTTTCAACTTTGAGTGAACAGTCTTTAAATACTAAGGAAATGTGTAAGCAGTTGCCGGTTCCCGTTGACTGGTCATTCTGATCACAAATTAGAACTAGTTCACAAAGCATTCTCCCATAGCGGCAGATTCATTTTGCCTGCCGCTCTGCCATCACTGATGGAGAGAGACGGTGAATTTTCAGCAACTTCTCGTCGGGCTGAGCCAGAGGTTGGCCAATCCAGAAATGCTCTATCCAAAGCAAACCTTACAGTTGTGATGCTCGAGGTGAAATCTCTGACAAAAACATGAACTGAGTTTAAACCAGCATTCTCTTGTCTACAAGCTACATAGTTTTAGAGATCTCTCTTTGGATGGTGTTTTCAACAAAATAAGTGCCTTTTGATTGGACATTTTGTGATTATAGACCATAAATAGGAAGTAGTCATATCATTGGATCACGTTAAGTTGTTTTTCTTTTTTTTTAATTAAATTAATTTAAAAATTATAAGTTTATTTTTTAAAATCCAGTATAGTTGACATACAGCGTTATATTAGTTTCAGGTGTACAATATAGTGATTCAACAATTGTGTGCATTACTCGGTGCTCATCATGGTAAGCGTGCTGTCGATCCCCTTCGCCTATTTCCCCTCTGGTGACCAGTAATTTGTTCTCTATATTTAAGAGTCTGTTTTTTTTGTTTGTTTGTCTCTGTATTTGTTCATTTGTTTTGTTTCTTAAATTCCACATATGAGTGAAATCATACAGTATTTGTCTTTCTTTGACTTATTTCACTTAGCATCGTACCATTCTAGATCCATCCATTTGTTGCAAATGGCAAGCTTTCATTCTTTTTTATGGCTGGGTAATATTCCACTGTGTATATGTGTATACACCACATCTTCTTTATCCATTCATCTGTCAGTGGACACTGAGGCTGCTTCCATGATTTGGCTATTGTAAATAATGCTGCAATAAACATAGAGGTACGTATATTTTTTCAAATTAGTGTTTTCATGTTCTTTGGGTAGATACCCAGTAGTGGAGTGACTGGATCATATGATAATTCTACTCTTAATTTTTGGGGGAACCTCCGTGCTTTTCCACATTGGCTGCACCAAATTCACATTCCCACCAGTAGTGCATGAGGGTTCCTTTTTCTCCACATTGTCACCGACACTTGTTTCTTGTGTTTTGATTTTAGCCATTCTGACAGGTGTGAGGTGGTATCTCATTGTAGTTCTGATTTGCATTTCCCTGATGATGAATGATGTTAAACATCTTTTCATGTGTTGGTTGGCCATCTGCATGTCTCTTTGGAGAAACGTCTCTTCATGTCTTCTGCCCATTTTTAATTGGATTATTTGTTGTTTTTGGTGTAGAGTTGTGTAAGTTCTTTACATATTTTGGATACTAATCCCTTATAGCATATCATTTGCAGAGATCTTTTCCCATTCAGTAGGTCGATGTTTTTCTTCTTACTTTGAATAAACACTGGTCTCTTTTTGCAGGTGATAGCAGCTGCAAAAGCAGGATTCACAGCCGTTGGTTATGAATTAAACCCCTGGCTAGTTTGGTACTCCAGATACCGTGCTTGGCGAGAGGGAGTGCACGGCTCTGCCAAATTTTATATTTCAGATTTGTGGAAGGTATGTAAGGCAGAGAATGTTCCTAGGAAATGCCAACCAAAACTTTGTAATTTGTAATTAGTATAATTAAAAACTGAAGAATGTGTTAAAAGAAAAACAGTTAAAATACAAGTGTATATTTCAGCATAATGAAATGTGAACACCTTTTAAATTGATAGATTTACAAATCAACTCTTAGAGTAGAAGCTTAAGGTTTCTAGACCTGATAGGTTATGTGAATTCCAAGAATTTGCTCATTTAAGAAAGTTCTCATTTCTCTTTGTTACAAAATGATGAGGTTTTTTTTTTATCTCATTTGGAAATCTTATAAATTATAATATAGACATTAACTTGTTAATGTCATTCTTGGTAAATGGTAGACTTTTCTCTGTGTGTGCAAGTTTCTGTGTGGCTGCGTGTGTACATGTGAGTCTACAGAGAGAGATGAGTACAAAAGACAGAATCCACTGACTATGTTGTCACGGTTCTTTCTGGTCTTCACAATGTAAAGATAACTTCCAAGTTTATTTGTACTCTAAAAAAAAGTCCTGTAATTTTGCTTTAGGAATGCGCCATAAAATGCTTTTTCTTAAATAAGAATTTCCCATTGTAATGTTGTCATCAGTAGCTTATAAAAATTCACTTGAGTTTTGCTTGCATTGTTTTTTATACCATATATACATAAACAATCTTTCTATAGAGTAAATAAGACTTTTATTGGGCAATAAGAATTTTGACTGGCAAAGCACTTTTTCCCCCAGTTTTTCAACTAAAGATCATTTTATTCCGTTTTTTACTTAGTATTTTAGAGAAGAGGAGGGGGACTAGAATTTTAAGGATGGCTCAACATAAAAGACAGGTGCTTGTCCGATGTCACACGTTCTTTTTTTTTTTTTTTTAAAGATTTTATTTATTTATTTGAGAGAGAGAGAATGAGAGAGAGCACATGAGAGGGGGGAGGGTCAGAGGGAGAAGCAGACTCCCTGTCGAGCAGGGAGCCCGATGCGGGACTCGATCCAGGGACTCCAGGATCATGACCTGAGCCGAAGGCAGTCGCTTAACCAACTGAGCCACCCAGGCGCCCCGATGTCACACGTTCTTGCTGAGTTAGTTTGGCATATGGTGGAGAAGAGTAGAGAGTGTGGATCAGGGCACAGATGGCCCAGAGCACCCGGCGCAGCCACCAGCTGGTCACTGGATGAGTCACTGGCATTTCCGACAGATGACCCCTGGGTGGGCCCTTCCGGGAGCATCCGTGCGGGTGACAGGAGTGACTTAGGGGAGGTGTTTGGACAACTGCAGTGGATTGAATTAACAGAAGCATAAACATGGCTTCTTCTCGTGAGGTCTTAAAGGTCTTTGTGAAAACCTACTATTTGACGAAATGGGACATTGCTGCACCCTTTGAAACAAAAGTTAAGCTTGATGTTTGGCCTTTTAAAACTAATCTGTGCATCCTTCCCCCTCTCTTCTAGGTAACTTTTTCGCAGTACTCAAACGTCATTATTTTCGGCGTGCCTCAGATGGTGAGTTCGCGTCCTCCTCCCCCTCGTTGGTTGGCTTTAGGTCTTGTGCAGACCCTCCAGCTGTAACAGGCCACGTCCGTGTGGCCACCCGCCCGTGTGCCCAACAGCAGCCCCCCCAGAGATTTGGGGATGGGGGACATTGGATTTCACTGCACTGGCTTGACACACTACCTCGGGGCCTTAAAAGTTTAATCATAAAAGATTCAGTCATGTCATTAAAACTTTTGCTGCAGATAGAATTCTCAATGATCTACCTAAGCCCTAAAAACTCCAATCTGGAAACTACTTTATGAGCTCCCGGTGTCTAATGTAGTTGGAGAGTTTTGCGGTTGCTCACTTAACAGCCAGCTGAAGTCACTTGGGAGAGTTAATGGCATGTTCCCTTCGAATTGATCGTTCCTCTGGTTTTGCAGTAAGGCGATTTTCAGGGCGGGCGAGCGTCGACTAGTTGCAGTTGACCTCAGCTGACTGATTTGTATAGAACTTAGATTACATGCTTTAAAAAGTGAAAACACCGTGGCATCATGCTGTAAATGGTTCCAAATTTAGCCTTTGGAAAGATGACAGGACGGGATGCTTTTATTGTAATTGTTGGTTTACAGACCATAGAGAGAAATCCGTTTTGACTTTTCAAGCTCTGTAATTGTAGCTGTAATAATTGTGGCAAAATTGGATGTTTGCTGAAATTCTGCTATATAACTGATATGTATGGTTTATAATATAAAAAAAGGGAAATTTACTTTTTTGTTGTTTTGTTTTCTTAGTCACACCTTTTTGTGTAAGACGGCTCAGTGCTTGAGAAATTTATTCTTACTACGAGGAACTTCAGTACAATGGCACTTTTTTTTTTTTTTGTCGATTTAGAAGTGCTGTTGTTACATATTCTCGAAAGTAGCAGGATTCTGTATGTGTGGAATTTTCAGTAAGCCTAAAATTAAGATGAAACGTGGGTGTTCACCCTTTTGCTATAGAAACGAAAAGGGGCGTGATCCCTAGTCATTGAAAACAAACTGTTTGGGATCCTAGCACTGCTATGGACTTCGACCGTTGTCCACTCCGGATGATGTTTGGGCAGCATTTTCGAGCAAATAGATTTGATTTGAATTCCATGCTTTATAAAAAGGGAAAGTTGATGTTTATTGCGATTTCCATGCCATCCTGAGAGGCTGGCCGGTGGTGGCCTGAGGTGTGGGCTTACGAGGTCACAGCAGCTCCGTCCTGGGGGTGGGGGGAGGGGCAGCAGTGACCTGTGGGCTCCAACTCCTTGTGCATCTTACCATGTTTGAACATCGTCAGTTTTTGGAGCTGTTCACTCGGGAAATAAGAGTCCTGTTTTTTTGATGAATGCTTTTGCAATTATTGTCCATTTTCCCGTATGCAGAGAAACTTTAAGAACTTGTGGCATCTCACTGTTCCCAAGAGAAAGGGGAGCGGCTGAAAACACGAAGCAGCCACATTCCGTGGGATGAGAGGGATTCAGCCAGCGGGCAGTTTTCCACGCAGGGGGCTTGTTCACGGGACCCCTGGGGCTCGTTCGTGGGTGCAAGGCCCCGCTTTTGACCCTCACCGAGCCTTGCCTATGTGGAGGCGGTGAGGGGGAGGGAAAGTGCTGCCTGGGGGGTCGGGGGGCCAGCTCTGCTCTCCGGAGTCCTGGGAGCCCTGATGGGGCCGTCTTCCAGTGAAACGCACTTGCCTTGTCTGAGCACTGGTCGGCATGGCAACGTGGCTCCGCAAAGCCCGTGTAGCACCACGTTTCCTGTGGCAGGTGAGCCACATAGAGGCCATGCGGGAGCCAGGAGAAGGCTTAGGCAACTGGAGAGGGAGGAGCCTGGTGTTGTAAATCATCCACCTGCTCCCGATAGCACACCGATGGTTCCTAACAGCTCTTTGCTTTTGTGTATCTAACCCACCAGGGGTGAGGAATCTCATCTGGATCTGGTAAATCCAGCGCCGGCATGGTAAATACCCACATTTAACTCTAGCACATGCTCCTCTTTTCAAAATGTGAAACAGATCAGTCGTGTCCTTGTGTAAAACCCACATGGGACGTCTTGCTGCTTTAAAGCAGTGAAGATAAGGCACGACCTCTCCACCGGGCCCAAGGCCTGGCGTGGAGTGGCCCCTGCCTCCCTCAGCTCTCTGTGCGTCAGCGCTCTGTCCTTCTCTTGGCCCCTGGATCCACAGTGTGAGCTGTGTTCTTCCCTCTGGCTTCAGTCCCCCAGCTCTGGGCCTAGTTGGTGAACACCTCCTGACCACTCACAGGTCTGGTGTCCTCTCCTCCAGGAAGTCGTCCCTGATTGCTCGGTGAGACAAACCCCAGTGCTCCCGTTTTCTATCCACCGGTGCCTGTTCCTTCTCCGGAGTGAGTCATCGCACATTTCCTTACGTGGTGGCCTCGGCAGGTTTGCTGTGTGCACTGTAATGTATGTTCAAGAGTGAGCTTTCCGTCAGCTCGGCAGCACCAGCACAAAGTAATGACTCCGGAAATACTTGTGAAATGAATGAAACGTACCCAGTAAGGACACTTCCTGGTGGGCTATTCAATTTTATAACTTCAAAGATTAATTTTAGTTATGAGTCATGTTGTGAATTGATGAACATAAATATTACCATCATTCTGATAAAGATAAATGATTCATGATGGGGTCATGTGTCCTTCGTTTCTTCATTTGACAGGTATTTATTTGGTGCCACAAAGTGCAAGACTGCGTTCTAATCACTTGGGATACTTTAGTGAATGAAAAAAAGGAACACCCCTGCCCTGAGGTGCCTACATGCTAGTGGGGAGAGCAGATCTTTTTTTTTTTTTTTAAGATTTTATTTATTTATTTGAGAGAGAGAGAGAGAGCACATGAGACGGGGGGAGGGTCAGAGGGAGAAGCAGACTCCCTGCTGAGCAGGGAGCCCGATGCGGGACTCGATCCAGGGACTCCAGGATCATGACCTGAGCCGAAGGCAGTCGCTTAACCAACTGAGCCACCCAGGCGCCCGGGGAGAGCAGATCTTAAATGACGTCCCTATATAAAGGGCTCCAGGCTGGCTCAGTCAGCAGAGCACGCGACTCTTGATCTCAGGGTTATAAGTTCAAGCTCTACATTGGGCATAAAGCTTATTTAAAAAAAAAAAAAATCCTAAAAAAATGTTGTCCAACAGGAGGGGTAAGTGCTGTGGGGCGGAGTAAAGCAGGAGAAGGAGGGGCAGAGACAGTGTCCCTGGGAAGGGGACGCGTGGAGGTATGGGGAACGTGCCGGGCAGAGCCATCGCAGAGGCCCCCAGGGATCTGTGCCTCTTAGGTTCCAGCAGCAGCAGGGAGAGGTGACGTCAGAGGGGAGCTAGGGGCCAGGCGTGAAGGACGCCGTGGTGTTGGAATGCAGGAGCCCTGGCGGGTTTGAGCAGAGGAGGGAGGGACCTGCCTGGGTTGTGAAGGACCCCGGGCTGCTGTGTGGAGACCGAGTGTGGGTAGAAGCCGGGAGACAGGTTAGGAGCTCCTGCAGGCAGCTGGTGTGATAGGGTTGTGCCAGTGTGCAGAAGCTGATTGGAAGCGGTCAAGTTCTGCATGCGTCGAGAAGATGCGACCAACAGGATGCGTTGGCATAGCCAGTGTGGGGCGGGCAAGAAAGAGGAACCATTCCTCAAGGATTTTGGTGAGAGCAACTGGAAGTTCGCAGTTGTTGTTACTGAGCTGGGAAAGGTGCGGACAGAGGAGCTGGAGGAGGAGGATCAGGAAGCCTGAGATGTATGTGGAGATGTGAGGTTGGCAGTGGTGGGTAGAGGGCGTCTGGGGCTCAGGAAGGAGAGGGGCCTGGAGATTGGGCATCAGCTCCCAGAAGGAGTTTAAGCCCAGGAGTGGCTGAGGTTCCCCGGGGAGGGGGCAGAGCTGGTCAAGGCCTGCACTTTGGCCTCTGACAAATGAGGGGCACCCAGCAAAGGACTCGAGAGGAGGAGTTGGGTAGGAGGAGTGCCCAGCGGGGGGTGGGGGTTACCCTAGAAGCCAAGTGAAGCCAGTGTTTTGGGGAGGAGGGAGCCATCACATGGATCAAGAGCTGCTCACGGGCATGGCTCTTTGGTCTTAGATCTTTGAGCTGGTTTCAACTTATGTTTAAAGTTTTGAAGATGTAATTAGAATATGATGAGTTCGTGTCACTTTGAAACCTCTAATTGTGTGAATAATTTTGAATTCCATTAGACAGACATGACACATCACTGCCTCTCTTTGTGCGTGATATCAAGACTCACGTTCATTGCATATTTATGTGTGATTGACTCAGTTAATTTCTTACCATTGAAATAGCTCCTTTCATTTGTGAGTTTATCTTGACTTAGCATATGACAGTCATTGGGAAATAAAAGAAACCGTAAAAGAGAACAGAATAATGATAACATGAATGCGTTTACAATGATCCTTTTGATGAACAAAATTACTGTAAGAAACCTCTGATATTTTGGAAAAACACATATTGTCTCATTCTTTGCTTATTTAATTTTTCCTTTGAGGAACAAAACTTTTTTTTTTTTGAAGAAATCTTTTATTGGCTGTTAAAAGAGTAGAAATATCCCATCCTTAATGGAATTTATTCTTGGTTATCTTGGTATTAATTGTCATGAAGAATCAAGAGTTTTCATTCACTCTAGCCAGAGGTCACACGGAGGACTTTCACCAGCCACTTTTTAAAGATACAGGTCGGGAATAAAGTCTTCATAGAAGGACTATTGATTTGTTTGTCTTGATTTATTTGGTTAGTTTTAAAGGGATTAGTTTTTGCTCAGATCTTGGTTTCGAGATATCATTTCCCATTTAGAGGAGCCAGGAATGTCTGAGAGGTGTCTGATCTGAGGGCTGAGAAGGGGGATCGATAGAAAAGCCTGGGGCATTTTGTGGAGCACAAATATGAGGAAGTGTTCAGAATATTTGTTGAGGGCGCATCCAATGGAGAGAGAGAGGCCCACTTGAGGAGGCTCCCCAGGGCCACACTGGGATGGTCTGAGCATCAGAAGAAACAAGGATGATGGTGGATTAGAACCCATTGAACAGAATAGGAATCTAGGAGCTCATACTTACAGTGATAGGTACACAGGTAGAAAGAAGGGAGAGCTCTTCCTTGCCCTAGAATGCCGACTGTCAGTTTAGAAGGAATGACAGAATTAGCAAATTTCCATTTTGCAATCATACCGTGAAAAATAACTCGGGCCAGAATCGTCAAGGGGCGCCTGGGTGGCTCAGTCGTTAAGCGTCTGCCTTCAGCTCAGGTCATGATCCCAGGGTCCTGGGATCGAGCCCCGCATCGGGCTCCCTGCTCCGCGGGAGGCCTGCTTCTCCCTCTCCCGCTCCCCCTGCTTTTTTTCCCTTTCTCGCTGTGCCGCCCTCTGTCAAATAAAAAAAAAAAATCTTAAAAAAAAAAAAAAAAAGAATCGTCAAGAATGCTACATCTAGGGCGCCTCTGTGGCTTAGTTGGTTAAGCGTCTGCCTTCAGCTCAGGTCATGATCCCAGGGTCCTGGGATCGAGCCCCGCATTGGGCTCCCTGCTCAGCGGGAAGCCTGCTTCTTCCTCTCCCACTCCCCGTGCTTGTGTTCCCTCTCTCGCAGTCTCTCTCTCTGTCAAATGAAAAAAAAAAAAAAGCTACATCTAGTGAGAGACAGTTCGTTGAGCAGCAGGATATTTACATCATCTCAAGCTACCTCCGACAAATTATTCATTATAAGGGGAAATTAGTAACCCCACTGTGGAGACAGCAGATATCACCCTAGCCGGGTGGTGACCATCACTCTCAAAGCAGAAGGTCCCCGTGGGCACCCAACAGTGGGGCCCTGAGAAGCTCACAGCCCCACTTGTGGGGCATTGCCCAAGATGCACGTGCCGAGTTCTCATGAGCAGACGTCAGGAGAACCCAAGTTGAGGACCACTGGTGAATAACTGGCCCGTCTTCCTAAAGATGGTGTCAGCAGAGACAAAGGAAGATGGAGGAACCGTTCCAGATGAAAGTAGACTAAGGAAACATGATAACTAAATGCAGCATGACCTCATGAGGAAAGTGTCACAAAGGACGTTATTGGGACATTTGGCGCAATTGGAAGGCTATGGGCATTATTATTGGAATACAATCTTAAATTTCCTGAATTTGATGACTGAGCTGGGGCTGTGTCTTAGTATCAAGGAATAAAGGAGCGTGTATTCTCAAATGGTTTAGGAAAAATATTCATAGAGGAAGAGGGCAAATCAGATAAAGCAAATATGATCAACAATTAAAAATCGGTGAACCCGGGTGAAGGAAGACAGGAATCCCTTGTTCTATTCTTGTGACTTTTCTATAACTTTGAAATTCTTTGAAAAAAACACATTAAGAAGTGGAAAAAATAGTTTTAGGAGGTAAAGATGGTAGGATCGGAAGATCAGTTTTTAAGCTGTTGTTAATTTGCTGATACAATACTTATAGCAGGTAGATTGGTAATAAAAGGATACAAAAGTGATCAATAAGAGGATTTTACTTTGTATAAGTTATGTTGACTATGAAGAAGTTGTCCAGGCATTATAAATTTTGAAGAATTATGAAATATTTCATTATATTTCAAGTTAGTAGAATGAGTATAGTTTTTCATGGTCTAATTTAGTAGTACCATATTTCACCGAATCTAGATGCTACTAGTTTTAGGATGTACCATGGCTACTGAGAAAAAAATATGGCCAACTATAATTCTAAGACTGTGTCAACTGTAAGATGTATCCTGATTTCTGAGATGTTAAAACGTGGGAAAGTGTGTTAAATAGTTGAGACGAGGTAGATTAAAATGTTAGGTGGGCAGATAATTTAAAGCTGCTTCTCATTTTATCTGTTTCTTTTTAAATAAGAGTATTTTATTTTATTTTTTGGGGGGAGGGGCAAAGGGAGAGAGAGAGAATCTGAAGCAGACTCCCCGCTGAGGGTGGGGCTCAGTCTTATGACCCTGGGATCGTGACCTGAGCCAAAATCAAGAGTTGGACACTGGGTGCCTGGGTGGCTCAGGCAGTTGAGTGTCTGCTTTTGGCTCGGGTCGTGATCCCGGGGTCCTGGGATCGAGTCCTGTGTTGGGTTCCCTGCTCAGTGGGGAGCCTGCTTCTCCTCCTTCTCCCCGCTTGTGCTCTATCTCGCTATTGTTGCTATCTCCGTCTCTCTCTCTCTCAAATAAATAAAACCTTAAAAAAAAAAAAGTTGGACACTTGACTGAGCCACGCAGATGACCCTGTTGTTAATGTCACTTCCGTGTTTTAATGGATCATTTGATAACGTATTTATGCCCCAAAGGGATGTTATTTACAGTTACTGATTTTTTTTTTAAAGATTTTATTTATTTGAAAGAGAGAGACTGAGAGAAAGAGAGGGCATGAGCGGGGGCAGAGGCAGAGGGTAAGGGAGAAGCAGACTCCCCGCTGAGCAGGGAGCCCGATGCAGGACTCAATCCCAGGACCCCGAGATCATGACCTGAGCCTAAGGCAGACTCTTCTCTGCCTGAGCCATCCAGGCATCCCTACGGTTCCAAATTTTTGCACAGGTATTTTCAGGCACTCAGCTCCAAAAGAACGTTTGGGCATCTTTTCCTCCGACTCACTGCTTACTGAAATAATGGCTGTTGTTCCGCACAGATGCCGCAGTTGGAGGAGAAACTCACGCTCGAACTGAAGGATGACGCCAGAGTCATTGCCTGTCGGTTCCCTTTCCCTCGCTGGACCCCAGACCACGTCACTGGGGAGGGGGTAGACACTGTGTGGACCTACGACGTGAGCACTGTGAGAGGCAAGGGGCCCCGAAGACCCGTGTGCTTCCAGCCGAGCATTCAAATGTAGACTTTATTGAGCGCGGTTTCCCAGGTGTTGGTGGGCTTTGATTTTACAGAGACTTCAGCTGTGTCTTCAGCAAAGAGTATTTTTCTTCGGTATGGAATGAAAAAGTACTATTACTTTCCTTAACTTCTGGGAAACAAACAGAAGTCAAGAACAGCAGGTAGATTTAAAGTCCCTTTTCATGCTGTATTCAAAAAAGTGGTCTTACTGTCCTTCCATGCGCTCAGAGGTATGAAAATATGAATGAGTGATAGTCATTTTGATGTGCAGGAAGATGTGAACAGCTCCTGACATTATAAAAAATATGATTTAATGCCAGAGATGAAAAAAACACACTTTTTAAAGAGGGTATGTCTTAACAGATATTTGTAGTTTGCTCTAACTTCATTCATACTTAAGATTTATGGATTTTTGTCTTTCTGTACTTGATGGTAAAACTAATTTTCTGAAGGATGTGGGCCCTCATATTTTATAACATTTGTTAGGAATCATTTGTTCCAAGGCTAGTGGATTACTGTATTTTATTGAATCTGAGATGTGTATGTGTGTGTAAATGTGTGTGCATAGACGCACGTTTGAACATTTCTGAAATGGTGATGAACCTTCCAGTCATTGGTGTTTTGTGTCTGTGATCAGTGGTGTTTTGTGTTGTACGTCATGATATCGTTGCACATCAGCCAGCATTGATGGGATCTCAGGTTTGAGGAAATGTGCTCAGGGAAGCTGCACGATAGAGGAGTAGTTGGTAGTAACAGTAGTAAAATAAGCCGTCCTGCGCTTGGGATTCAGCCAGCCCTGACGGCAGATCCCTGCCTGGCCCCAGCAGGAGGCCCGGGACCAGGGGCTTGCCCTCCGTGGAGCCTTGCTTTCCCAGCTACCCCGAGGACCCGTTGGGATAATGATACACTGAACAGGGGACTTTTTTGGGTAAACTCATGACACAGAGTCTTCGGTCTGTGAGTGTATTTATTATTTTAGATACTAAAGAAAGTTACGGATTATTTCTGCTAGTCGCTTCTTGACTTTATGAAAGCTGCCATTTATGTAATATTTCTCATTTACGAGAGGAGACTTGACTGATTTAGATAAAGACAAGGAAAACCTTTGAATGTGAGTAGACAAGCTTCATGTATCTGAAAATTAGTATTAAATGGTGCCTCGAATAATCCCTATGCATCATAGGAAAGAAGCGAGCTCCCAAACATACACACCTGTAACCTAAATACCAAACCATCTTCACAGAGGTTTGATAAGATGAGATGGTTTGCATTTTTAACTGAAATCCTAAAACTATGATCAGCTTAATTGTCATTTAAATGAGCAGCAACCTGGAGACTCATTCATTCCTTCAGCAGATACTTACCGAGTATCTACTGTGTAATAAGCTTTTCTGACTCAATGGTGAATAAACCTGCAAGGCCTCTAATCTTATGGCATGTATATTCTAGAAGAACGAGACAGACAAATACGAGAGTGAATGTTAGTGTGTGTGACGTTCTCTGAAAGAAGTCAACAATGTGACAGTCTTGGGCATTTGTCAGGTGTTTGGCTGCTACTGTCCATCCCTTCCCAGTGGCCCCCGGTTTCTTAGGAATGAATTCTCTCCGATGTGTGTAGTTTGCTGCCTGCCCCTCCATCACTCTCGCCAGCCCTGTGACTCGGACAGGGACCCGTCATACCTCCCTGCCGGGCAGGTGTGATGGTAGGGGCAGGGTTTTGTGTTCAGTAAGGATGCATTCAGTAAGTTTCTAGATGCTCCTGGCGGACTTCCGGAGGCATCAGGTATCTGGAAAGGCATATGTAACTTGCTGTTGTTGGGTTTCTCCTTCAGCTTCCCAAGAATTAGATGATGCCTGGTCCTGCAACCTCAGAATAAAATAGACCATTTCACAGAGGTGTTGAGATTCATGGAGTCTGTAAGATCTTTAATTGATTTTTTCAGTTGTGCCTTCAAGTATCCCGTAAGTGACCTGTGAGAATATTCTCCTAGAGGTTATCGTGGCTTCTCTGACCAGCTGGTTTCAATGATCAGTTACTGGATTGAGGATATTGATTAAGTTTGCACATGACACAAGGCAAGGAGTGAGAGCTACTATTTTTGATGTCAAAAGTAGGATTCAAAAGTGTCTGCCGGATTGAAATCAGGGATAAGTGCTAACTTGATAAAATTTAAAGTTCAAACAAACAAACAAATAAGAATAGAAATAGAGCTTAGTGGTGACATAGCCGAACAGGAGCTGTTGTGACCAGACCTGGAGGTTCTGTCGACATTCGGCTCAATGACCAGCACATTCCCATCTGCATGCATTTTCTCTAAGAGGTTGGCCCCAGGGTTGCAACCCCTGCCCTCCCCCGGTGTCCCAGGGGGGCGTCGTCAGGCCCTCTGCCGATCCTGGCATTCAGACTCCCTGAAATGCTTAGCTCCACCAAGAGGCTGTGAAACCAAGTTTAAAAGGTTTAAGAACGGAGACTCTTTCAGACACACCGTGTTCACCGTTGCTGAGAGATGGGGTACACGGTGACAAGCCACAGCCAAACAGAACAGAAAAAATGCAGGATTCCTGACGTTTCCACCTCGTGGCTGGATACTAGGCCTCTGAAGTTTGCAGGGCCATCTGCTGGGAGCTTTGGGAAAGGTTTTGTTGTGAACAGAAGGAGGTGCTTGAGGAGGGAGCATCCTTCCTGTCTTTGGATGACAGGCTATATAAAGCAGGAACACCTGCCGTCCTTGTGGCCGCTTTGCAGCCACCAGGGGCAAAGTGAAGATGGGGGCCAGGAGGCTGGTGGAGCAGAAAGATGGACAGAGTCCAGGTATTTGACGAGACCACGGAGTTGCTGAACTGACCCAGAGCCTCCAACTTCAGGACATCTTACGTGAGGTGACAAACCCACCTTGTTGCTCTCCCACGGGTGTGGGATGTGCCCTGTGGTGGCCTGGCTGAGGCAGGAGGGTGTGAGGCCCAAATGGGGGGAGGGAGCCTGGCAGTGTGGAATGCGGCACCCCTGAGCCCGTGCCCCCTGTCTGGAAGGCGCTGCAGGACAAGGCACTCGCTGGCAAGGTCAGAAGCACGTCTGGAGTATTCAAGAGGGACGGAGAGCTCCCACGGGCGGAGGCCCCCCTCCCTCCCAGAGTGGCGTTTGGGCAGTTGTACCAACAAGTCAAGAGGGCTCTGAATGTGGACCCAGCCTTCACCAGCGGCAGGAGTCCTCCCAGGTGGGCGTCCTGTTCTTGGGGACATGGGCGGAGCCGAGTAACAGCGGAGCCTCAGCCACATCCCTGCACCCAGGGAGTTTTGTTGGGGGAAAGATGATTCTTCCCAGGATTAGAAAGGAATTCATAAAAGGAAGGGAAGAAAACACTCAGACTGCTCTCTTGGCAGATGGGGCTGCCAAGGGGAGAAGCCATGACGTGGACTGCGCGTTTGTGTCCTTAGGTTGAAATCCTGACCCTCTGTGAGCTCACACGAGGAGGCTGGGCCTTGGAGAGGTGCTTAGGTCCTGAGGCTGGAACCCTCCTGAAGGGGATTAGTGCCCTTACAAGGTGACCTCCGAGAGCCCCGTCCTCCACATGTGAGTGGGAAGACAGCCAGCTGTGACCCAGGAAGGGGCTTCTCACCGGACACCCAGTGTGCTGCAGCTGGGATCTGAGGCTTCTTAGCTCCATAGCTGAGCGGAACAGATGCTTGTCGTGTGGGCCCCCGGGCTGTGGTGTTCGGTGACCGCAGTCCGAGCTGGTAACCTAGACGGTCCGCACCCAGCGCTATCCAGACTTGTCCCTGCTGTAGTCATCATTTCCTGGGCCCGCACGAGGCACGGAAGTTGCAGGGAGCCAAGCTTCCAGAGGATTCTCCCCAGTGCCAGCTGGGGAGAGCGGGAAACCATCTCCCTGACGTAAAGGTCAGGGCTGGGTGGCTGGGCGGGCTCCCGAAGTTCCCCTGGGCCCCCCGTCTGCTTGACCGTCGGGGCCTGTGGTTGGCACCGTCACAGGGGAGGCTTCTTTGGGAGGGGTCTCTTCTGTGCCTCCCGGCTCACACGGAGGATGCTTTCAGCACAGTGTGTCTCTAAACCAACACGGGTGGTACAAAAACAGAGCTAGAGGGACAGGAGCTGCTGCATTGACAAGCAGACGTGAATTCTAGATGGTAAAGGGTCTCGAGAGCCTGTCCTACGAGGCACAGTTGTTTCCCCAGGATGAGAGGCGGCGTAGAGGAAACAAGACAGGCGTTTCCCAACGTTTGAAGGCTTGCCAAGCAGAAGAAGAAAGGGAAGTGATAATGAGCATGATGACTGTGACCCAGGAGTTTCCGTGCACAGAAACACCCCGTTCTCATCTTCAGGGAGGAGGCACTGTCTACTGACTGTTTTCATTCTTAACCACAGGGAGATGGGGTCGACTCGCTCGGTCCCGACCGGACCCAGGAGCACGGAGTCTTACTACGCTCGGTTGCTTACCTGCAATTAGACCTGTTCTAACCGGCTCAGAGGCGTAAACTTGGCTCTTGGCGTTGGTGCTAAAGCTCAGTCTGAAGTAGGGTTTTAATAAAGCCGTTTGAAGTTAGAATGCGTTGCCTCTGGACTTAGGGACTTTGTTGTCACTGGAGATGCCGCTGCAGAGGGCCGGACAGCCACATGGTGGAGATGGTGTGCAGGGATCCATCCACGAGCAGGTGTGGCGTCTTAACATGACCTGGAATGAGCACGAGTTTTGCAGCCTTAGCGGGACCGCCAGAACCCTGAGAGCAGAACCCAGTGGGTCTGGGAGGCGTCAAAGCAGCTGTTAGCAGTGAGGGCATTTCATACAACTCCAGCAGTGCCTGGCCTCCCCCAACAGGAGGCCACGGGCAGCTTTTCACTCTGCTGTACAACCCAGGCATAGCTGACATCTTGAAATCTCAGGGAAGCTGATGGATGACAGTAGGCTTTATCAGAGCTCCAGCCGAGAAGTGGTAACGCTCCGAGGAGAGGGTTGGAGTCTGTTAAACCCCCCGAGGGCTTGGCTGCAGTTGTGTTGCCCAAGTTCTGATGAGAACCAGGAGACTGTTCTTGAATCCGCTGGGAGAAACACATCATGAATGGTGCCTCATCCCCTTCTAAGTGACACCGTCCCACCCATCACCTTTCAAGGGAGCAGCTTTATAAGGACGCAGGCTCTCTGACCCTTCTCCAGTTGATGGGGCCAGAGTCTGGCATCGGAGCCAAAGGCCGAAGAGATGAGATGAGTCCTGCAGATTCCATACATTGGGGAACCGAAAGATCGGGGACATCCAAGTGGAAGTTAAGGTCTTGAAGTTGAGGACAGAGGAGTTTGGAGACCCGGGAGAGGCGAGAGAGTAACAGGTTTCTCTCTGGGTGAAGGGCTCAGTCCCAGGGAGCAGACCACAGTCCTGCGGAGTAGGACCCTGCCATGGGCCTGCCCCCGCCCACCCCAGAGGGCCCAAGAACCGGCAGGAGCAGAGCCAGACTGTGGCCGGCGGAGCCCTCGCGGTCCCTAACATCGCAGCCCCCCTCAGAGGATTCAGCTGAGTGTCGTGTTCCCTGAACAACTCCATTTATGAAATAGGTTATTTTATGACGAGTGTAAATCGCACTTGTCATGAAGGGTATTAAACACAAGGAGCTTATTATCCCCAAAGATGGGGCAGCCCATATATTTAAATAGAAAAATGGATATTTATATAAATAAGGAAATCTGCCATCTGAATAACACAATAAAGTTTCTGCACTCAAATAGAAAACTTTAGTCATCCGGGATCCTCTCAGGCAGAGTGAAGTGTTGCTGTAATAGTGACACATTATGCTTATATTGGAATTGGCACACTTGTGACCCAATGGACTGACACGAATTGAACATGAACAAAAAAATCATAAAACTTTTATAGGTGAGGGAAATAGGATCTTATTTTTTCTAATTTAATATTATGGTGAGAATATTACCTGAGAAGGACCGATAAAACAACAGCTCATCAATCACAAAGTTTAATGCAAGGATGGAAAAGAGGAATCAAGTAAATTTTCTTCTCTGGAATACTGTGGGGTGAAAAATGGGGCAACGAAATTACCCTTCATGAGAATGAATCCAAACGTCAGGAAAATCCACAAAACCCTGCGTGTGTCCCAAACTTGGTGGATACGCTCGAGGGGCAAGGTCTTGCGGGGTTTGCTGTGAAGATAGCTGGGCAGTGTTGTTCGTGGGGAACGTGATGGTGACAAGGCATTAGGCACGTGCTGGTGCACATGGCGAGCAGTCAGCATTTGGGAGGCAGCTGGAGTTCTCTTCTAGTGATCGTCCCTTCTTGCCCCCTGACATTGACCTGTCCCGGGTACCTGGGACACGTGGAAGAAAAGGCCAGGGGATGAAGGGATAAAGAAGGGACGATACATATTCCCATTTTCAAGGGCATTTGCATTTTGTTAAGGAGAGCTATGGTATGAATTTGAACTTTCAGTGAGAGTAAAAGATGGATTTGTAATGGAGAAATGTCAGATTCCCAGTTTCCACCTGCCCTGGCCCCAGTCCAAACTACCCAACTGGCATATCTGAGACAGCTCAGAAAGGCAGACTGTGGTCTCCACAAGTTTCTCTTGACCTGAACATGTTAATTAGGAGTAGAAATTCATAGTCCAGACACTACGGTAACGAGGAATAGCTCTCAAGTGTTGACTGTCCTAGGTCTTTTAGATACATTATTTTAAATTCTCCTACTAACCGCAGGGTAGGTATGGTATTTCTCAGTGGGGGAACCTGAGGCATTTCGAGAGTAATTGCTTTGCTAAGGCCCGTGTACTCGTTAGCAAAGAGTGGAGCTGGTTTCGAACCCAGGCCTGTCTGACACTAACACCTAACACCTGTGTGAGCCCCCTCACACCACCCCCCCCCGTCACTGCCTAGCCAGAGCATGGGGAAGGGTCTGCTGCTCCAAAATCCATACCGTCTACCCAGTAGCTTAGATGTTAGCAACATTCGAATAACTCTGAGGCTTGGGTCCCCTGTCTCTTTGAATCAAAATAAGCCTTTTTTTGGGAGGCATAGCGTGGTCCTTGAGTTAGAAGCATAAGCCTGAGAAAAGGATAAAGCAGCCAATTTTTCAGAACTGTCCCCCACTCAGAAACAGGTAGAGGAAGTAATGTCTCCTAAGCAGAACTTTATCACCTGCTTTGTAGGCCCACCTCCCGAAGGTGGGTTATTGCAAACATGTTGTGGCCTGTGTTGGACAATAAGCAGCTTGTGCAAGTACCCACATCTCCATCATCCTCTGGGGCTGCCCTAACAAAGCAACTCTGTATGCCTCATAGTTTTGGAGACTGGAAGTTCAAGGTGTTGGCAGGATTGGTTTCTTTTTTATTTTTTTTTTTTAAGATTCCATTTATTTATTTGACAGCGAGAGAGAGAACACAAGCAGGGGGAGCAGCAGAGGGAGAGGGAGAAGCAGGCTCCTTGCTGAGCAGGGAGCCCGGTGTGGGGCTCGATCCCAGGACCCCGGAATCATGACCTGAGCCGAAGGCAGACACTTAACCGACGGAGCCACCCAGGTGCCCCATCAGGATTGGTTTCTCCCTAGCTTGCAGGTGGCCGCCCTCTCTGCTCGCTGTGTCCTCACCAGCTTCCCTGATGGCTCTTCCCCTTACAAGGACACCAGCCCTGTTGGATCGGGACCCACCCCAACAGCCTCATTTTAGCTTCATCCCCTCTTTAAAGGCCCTATTTCCAAATGCAGTCCCATTCTGAATACTGAGTAGAACTTTAATACATGAGTTTTGGGCGGGGGGTGGGGAACACAGATCAGTCCATAAGAACATCTTAACAAGGTGACGACAGCCTCGTTTTTGTAAGCACATAATTGGACACAGCCTAAGCGTGTGTGAGCTGAGACTGGTTGAGTGCACGTGGGTGTATCTGTACGGAGCAGCTGGAGGAAAGGCTGTGGCAGAGTGACATGTCCGGACGCCTGTGTGGTTTCCAGCCGAGGTTGGAATTTTGCAGGAATGCGCGTTGAGCCCAGCTGGTCTTATGGAAAAAGCCGGGGTAATGGGAGACCACTCAGGATGGTTGCAACCTTGAGATCCAGGCATTAACAGCAACAGTCTTTGGTATCTGGGGAGAGAACTTGGCAGGCAGCTCAGTGTGCTGGAGGCTGCCTGTGGGGATAATAATTTAAAAAAAAAAACAGCATGGGAATGCTGGTTTGCGGAAACAACACAGTGCGGATGAGCCCCGGAGGGCTTGTCCCCTACCGCAAGCCCAGGACTGCAAGGCTGGGGTGCCCCTCTCCGGGGAGGGGCGGGCACCTGTACATTTTCTAAAAATCCAGCTGACAGGCTTCCGTGTTGAGGGTCACTTCTCTTCCTGCAGAAGTTTCCAGTTCTCATAATTCAAAGCTAAGCTCCCCTTGCGGAAAGAACCTCGTAGAAACCAGCGGAGCTTTCAGGTGGTCCTGACTTCATTCCCGATGCAGCCGTGGAATGGGAGTTACTTGGTGTTAACGGTACCAGGTGCTGTAGCAGAGCAGCGTGCTGTCAGGTGTAAACGAGGGGCAGGAGACTGAGATTTGCCTCCATTTGTGTAAAAAGGGCATTCACATGCTTACACACGCATGCTCCCTCCTTCCCCGACTCTCCCACACATCCCCTGCCGGAAATCATCTGTGAGTGTACGAGAAACTGGTAATAGCTTTTGCCTCTGGGGAGGGTGGGTGGGGCTTGGGATGTGAGGTGAGGGCAAGACCCCTTTGATTATAGATTTAAAAATTTTTTTTGCATTTTTTTTTTTTTTTACCATATATAACTTTTAAATGAAACGATAATTCTTTAAAGTTCACATGTACAGGTAGAAGATTAGCTTTGGTTCACATATGAGATGCCACTTTAGAAAGCACATACAGGAGAGGACTGGTCAGTGATGACATGGGACTGAAATATGCTGAGCTGGTGTGACCATGCTGAGCGGTTGTGACCATGCTGAGGGGGTGTGACCATGCTGAGCGGGTGTGATTGTGCTGAGCTGGTGTGACCA
>NC_058409.1:142983651-143125605 GCF_002201575.2 Neomonachus schauinslandi
GTGTGACCATGCTGAGCGGGTGTGATTGTGCTGAGCTGGTGTGACCACGCACAGTGGTGAGTCAGACTCTGGGACACCTGAGTGCTATCATGTTTCAGGGCAAACCCATTGGTATTCAGGGCTAAGCTTTTGTGAAGGTGGGGAACTGAATTCCAGTGACTTGTGTTCCTGGTTGAATATTGTGTGTGTGTGTGTGTGTTTTTCCCCTTTGTTCCCTGATACCCATCTTTATCATAAAGCTGGAAGAGAGAAGCACATGATTTGTGAGGTTTAAGTCAGCAGCTTGAAGGACCCCAGGGTTAGAAGGGATTGCAGCATAGGGGGTGGTCGGGGCAAGGCTGTGGGCTCGCATGGAGGGTGTGTGAGCAGCTCTGGGGGAGAACCTCTTCCCCGGGACACCTTCCCCTCTGATCTTCTCTGGCCTCTGTTGGCCATGTCCACCTCGTGCCCCTGGCCTTCTCTCTCACTGCTCTTTTTTGCCTTCTCTGGGAGTTTGGAGGTAACTTTTAGAACTGGTTGTGCCCAACACCAAATTGTGATAGCAAGTTAAAAGTCAAGATACGCTCTTTGCTTTTTGTATTGTGTAAAAAAGGACATACTGGGTAGACTAGCAGGTGACATACACAAACAGCACTGAATGGAACCTTCAGGTTATTGATTCTAAATAACCATCAACTGCTGCCTGAAACATTTCGTTTTTGGATATGGCCCCCCTGCCTGAGGCCTTTTGGGGACTGGCTGTTCACTCCTAACTCTTAAGGCAGCTCGTCTTACCTTAGGGCACCCTGTTAGAAATGCCTTCTGAATACCTGGCTAAAACCTGGCTCCCTGGCACTTCCCCCATGGGCCCTTATTTTACCCTTCTGGGGACCACCCTGAACAATTCTAATGCTTCCTCCATGGGAAATCCCAAATCCAGACATTTGGAGGACTCTCTTCCTGTCCTCACTGAATCTTCCATTCTCATGTTTCTTCATATAAAGCAACCCTCCCTAGCCTCGTAACTCTCCTCTTAACACAAGCTAGGTTTTAAGTTATCTTTCTGAAGTGTGGGTTCCGGAGCCATATACAGAGCCAGGTGTGGCCCCACCAGTGCAGAGGGGGACAGACAGCCCCCTTCCTTGCTCTGTGCTTGTCTTCAGACTGACACCTGATACTTGACTCACGTGGAATTTTTACTTACGTTTCTGATAAGTCACCTGTCCTGTACTGTATTGTTACATAGACCATGTCAGTGGAGTTATTTATTTATTTTTTAAATTTATTTTTATTTTTTTAAATATTTTTTTTTATTTGAGAGAGAGATCGAGAGAGAGCATGAGTAGGGGGAGCAGCAGAGGGAGAGGGAGAAGCAGACCCCCCGCGGAGCAGGGAGCCCGATGCGGGGCTCGATCCCGGGACTCTGGGACCATGACCTGAGCTGAAGGCAGACGCTCAACCGACTGAGCCACCCAGGTGCCCCTGGAGTTATTTTTTAAAAAGATTTATTTATTTGAGACAGAGAGAGAGGGCACGCGCATGAGCAGGAGGGGCAGAGGGAGAGGGAGAGAGAATCCCAAGCAGACTCCATGCTGAGCATGGAGTCCGGTGCAGGGCTCGATCCCATGACCCTGAGATCAATGCCCTGAGTGGATACCAAGAGTTGGATACCCGTCCCACTGCACCATCCAGGTGATCCTGGAGTTTTGTTTTGTTTTTTTGTTTGTTTGTGTTTTTTTGACTCAAGGGCATGTTATGTTTTTGAAGCAAGTAAAAAAAAATTTTTTTTTTTTAAAGATTTTATTTATTTATTTGAGAGAGAGAGTGAGAGAGAGAGAGAAAGCACAAGAGGGGGCAGCGGGAGAGGGAGAAGCGGACTTCCCTGCTGAGCAGGTAGCCCGATGCGGGACTCGATCCCAGGACTCCAGGATCATGACCTGAGCCAAAGGCAGTCGCTTAAACAACTGAGCCACCCAGGCACCCGAAGCAAGTAAAAAATTTAAATATTTTCCTTTTCAAGTTTTGTTGTGTTAGATTTGCCCCATTGCTACAGGATTTTAAGGGATTTGGGATCCTAATTTAATCATCTAATTATTTGGTTGTCCCTGTGTATTTTATGCCATGTACAACTTTAATAACCAGGAAATTAGTGTTCTTATCTACATTATTTGGTAGAAAAGCCATAAATTTTGAAAGAGAGTCCTGGGACCTCCCTATCCTATAAACTATATCATTTGCTCTATGGGCCAGCGCTCCCAGGAGGTGGTGGTTCATTCATTTGTGCTCTACTCACTGATGCTCTCGATCTGACCATAAGGACATGCAAATGAGCATGTAGCCCGATGTCCCCTCTGCGTGGGCTTCATCACTGTGTGCCCGGGTCTTAGGCAGTCCATAAATATTTGTTGAGTAAGTGTGTGAGTGAAGGATGTCGGGGAAGAGCGGACACAGGTCTTACTGAAGTCCAGCCACATTGTTTTCCCTTTATTCCAACCTAGTCATGTTGGTGCACTGGTTAAAAAAAGAAAATCTCCGGGGGGCCTGGGTGGCTCAGTCAGTTAAGCGTCTGCCTTCGGCTCAGGTCATGATCCCAGGGTCCTGGGATCGAGCCCCACGTCGGGCTCCCTGCTCCGTGGGAAGCCTGCTTCTCCCTCTCCCACTCCCCCTGCTTGTGTTCCCTCTCTTGCTGTGTCTCTCTCTGTCAAATAAATAAATAAAATCTTAAAAAAAAAAAAAAATCTCCGAATCCATTCCTGGCAATCCGTACTGTCTCCTGAAGTCTCTACTTTTTTTTTTTAGACTCATAGTTTATTACTTGCTTTCCCACATTTTTCTTTATTCTTTCTTAAAAAAAAGCTTTTTTGCAGTATATCTGAAATACCACCAAAAAAAAAAAAAACCAAAAACAAAACCCCATAAAAAATCTGGGCATGTTTAGTGTATACAATATGATGAATTTGGACATATGCACAAACCCATGAAACCATCACCACAATCAAGGTAATAAGCATATCCATCACCTCCAAAAGGTTCCTCCTGCTCTTTTGTTTTTGTTTTTTAAGATTTTATTTATTTGAGAGAGAGAATGAGAGAGAGAGAGAGAGCACATGAGAGGGGGGAGGGTCAAAGGGAGAAGCAGGCCCCCCGCCGAGCAGGGAGCCCGATGCGGGACTCGATCCCGGGGCTCCAGGATCATGACCTGAGCTGAAGACAGTTGCTCAACCAACTGAGCCACCCAGGCGCCCCTGCTCTTTTGTTTTTTGATGTTGTTTTGTTTTGGTGTTAAGAACACAACGTGCTACCCTCTTAAAAATTGTGAAGTATATAACACTGATTTTTTTTTTAAGATTTTATTTATTTATTTGACAGAGAGCACGCGTGCACAGGAAGTGGGGGGGCAGAGGAAGAAGCAGGCTCCCCACTGAGCAGGGAGCCCCATCCCAGGACCCTGGGATCATGACCTGAGCTGAAGGCAGACGCTTAACCGACTGAGCCACCCAGGCGCCCCTACAACACTGAATTGTTAACTACGAGCACTGTATCGTTTGGCAGATTTCTTGAACTTCTTCACCCTGCATAACTGAAACTTTAGACCCCGGAACAGCAGCTCCTCATGTCCCCCTCCCCCAGCACTTAGCGACCCCCATTCTATTCTCTGCTTCTAGGAGTTTGGCTATTTTTGATTCCTCACGGAGGTGGAGTCCTGCAGCCTTTGGCCCTCTGTGACTGGCTTATTTCACTTGGCGTAGCATCCTCCAGGCCCAGCGGTGTTGTCACACGCGGCTGGAACCTTCGCTTCCTTCCTGCGGGGCGTGCATGGACTTTCAAGGCTGGTCTTTCCCTAGGTTAACCAATGCCCACAGTTGTGGGTCTGTATTCCCAGAATTGACCTTCCTCCCCTTTCAGGACCTCACTAATGTTGGCGTACCACTCTGGATCTCTGGCACTTCTGTTCTATACTATTTCTCCAACATCCCCAATAATAATTTGGGTGTCTCATTTATACAACTTCTCTGTTTTCTGCACACTATTTTATTCTAACATGGATTCATTTAGAGCAATTAACTGACAGGGCTATCTCTCTGTAGACTGAAAAAGCCCGAGTTACAATACGTTTTGCTATCCATCCTGTTTTGTTTTTTTTATTTTTATTTTTATTTTATTTTTATTTTTATTTATTCATTTGAGAGAGAATGAGATAGAGCATGAGAGGGGGGAGGGTCAGAGGGAGAAGCAGACTCCCTGCCGAGCAGGTAGCCCAATGTGGGACTCGATCCTGGGACTCCAGGATCATGACCTGAGCCGAAGGCAGTCGCTTAACCAACTGAGCCACCAAGGCGCCCTTTGTTTGTTTTTTTTAAAACTTCCTTTTGCTTTTTATGACTGGAATTCTAGCAGTGCTAGTTTCTTCCTGAGTAAATTATTCTAAATTTGGAATTTCTAATGAAAAAGTTTCCTCTTAGCAAAAGCACTAATTGAGAGAACATTTCTTTCTACTCAATTTTTCATTTTTAATATGTCACTTAAAATCTAAGTATTTTGGGGGTGGTGGGTTCCGAAAATAGAACAATGAATTTCACATTTACTGCACATTTCTACTTTTATTTACAATTTATGAAGTACTTTCCTTTTAATAATTTTTTTTTTCCATCTACCAGTTCAGCTGAGCTGGTTATGCTCTTCCTCCCTCTGACTTTCACCTTCATGTTTTTTTCTGTCTACTCTCTCTTGCATCTTGGACCCTGTGCTCCTTCTGTCTTGATGGGGGTCTTAGTCTTAGGCTTTTCCTTCCACATTTTTCTTTTTCTTTTTTTAAGACTTTATTTATTAGAGAGAGAGAGAGAGCATGAGTAGGGGGAGGACCAGAAAGAGTAGCAGACTCCCCGCTGAGCAGGGAGCCCGACGAGGGCCTCAATCCCAGGACCCTGAGACCATGACCTGAGCTGAACGCAGATGCTTAATCAACTGAGCCACCCAGGCGTCCCCACATTTTAATTTTTCAGAATATAATTTTTGATTGCAAAATTCATGCCCTAATGGAGCCTCTTGTCATTTTATTTTGTTCTCATTTAACTAGGCATCATCTTGTTTTTTTATGTTTTATTTTGTAGCCTATCTGCTGATGTAGCATCACTTTTGTCTCCAGTAAATGAAAGGAAAACATTTCTGCCCACTTAGTAGTTAGGCAAAGGGAAGGAAAAAAGCTTGAGTGCTCAGCAGTTCTCTGAGATGAGATAAATACGTGATGGATTTGCATTTTATTCTGCTTCACGGTTTGGTTCACTTGTCGGCATTTTGTATGTTCAGTAGTTTGGTGATTATTTGTCCAGGCTTTTACTTGATGCCTTTTAAGACATGAATTTTGATCCTATATAAAGAAAGTTTCCATAAAAACAGAAGGTTTTGATTTTTTTTCAGGCATAAAGAATTACTTTGCTACAGAACACAATGAATTGTGTTGAGATGGATATGAACAAACAAATATTTCAAATTATCCATTTGACTGTTGGTCAAATCCTGCAGACAGCTAGCAAACATGAAAATAATTCAGACTGATGATGATGAATGCTTTCCCAGAAGCAAATGAACTATTGCTGGAATTAAAACGAGAAAGAGGATTTTACTGCCCAATTTGTATGTGGAGGGAAATGATGAAGGACAGTGATTTGCTATTTATAGTTTTTTCCCCCACAGCAGGAGAAAGTTTCCAAGTTTCAAAGTGGGTTTGATATATATTTCTTGCAGACAAACCTTTGTTCAGAAAAACCAATATTCTGGCCTAAGAAAATAGAAATCTCCTCCAAATATTGGCCGATAATGATGACGTATATTAGTACGACGTAGAAATGTTTTAACATCCTATTTTAAGGTGTTAATGGTAGAGGAGGAAAGCTAGAGACTTAAAAAAATTGAGGTAGGATTCACATACAGAAAAATTCACCCTTTTGGTCTTCCGTGGTGTGAGTTTTGACAAATGACAGTCATGTAACTACCACACCATCAAGCTAGAGAATATAATCCCACTTCCCACAAAATTCCCACCCACTGCACTGTGGTCAGTGCCTCATCCGACTTCTGTTCCCTGGCAACCACTGATCTCTTTCCTGTCTCTACAGTCTGCCTTTTCCAGAATGTCACATAGACGGAATCATACAGAATATAACCTCTGTGTCTGGCTGCTTTCACCTAGTGCAACGCATTTGAAATTCATCCCTGTTGTTAGGTGTTTCTTACTTTTCCTTGCTAAATGGGGCTCCGCTGGGTGAATGTACCTGACGTTACCATGCACCAGGAGAGAAACATTTGGATTTTTTCCAGTTTTTGATGGTTATGAATAGAGTCACTATACACATTTGCATACAGGCTTTCTTTTGTGAACACAAATTTTGCTGAAGTGGGCTAAGTCCCTAGGAGTAGGATTGCTGGCTTCTATGTTAACTTTATAAGAGACTGTGGTCTATGACAATTCTCATTGCTCTGCGTTCTCCTTAGCATCTGCTTTTCTCAGTTTTCTTTCCTCTGTTCTAATAGATTTGTCCTGGTTTTTTATTAGGGTATCAGTTTGCATTTTGTGAAGTGTCTCTTTGTAATCTTATTTGCTACCCGTATATCTTCTTTGGTGAAGTGTCTGCTCAAATCTTTTGCCTGTTTTCAAAACTGGGTTGCTTGTTTACTTATTATTGGAATTTGACAGTTCTGTATGTATTTAGGATACAGACCCTTTAACCTACATGCATTTTGTCAGTATTTTCTTTCAACTTGTGGCTTTTCTTTTCATTCAGTTAAGAGCATCCTTTGCAAAGCAGAAGGTTTTAATTTTGATGAAGTCCATTTTCATTAATCTTTTCTGAATTGTGCTTTGGGGTCATATCTAAAAAATCTTTGCTAAGGTCACAAAGATTTTCTCTTATGTTTACTTTTAGAAGTTTTATAGTTTTAGACTTGTATGTAGGCCTGTGATCCATTTTAGGTTAGATTTTGTTTATGGGGTAAGGTATAGATGAAGGCTTATTTATTTGCATGTGGCTATAATTGTTCCAGCAGCCTCTGTTGGAGGCTGTTCTTTCTTTATAGAGTTGCCATTACATCTGTGTTGAAAATCATTTGACAAAATATATGTGAATCTATTTATTTTTTTAATTAAAAAATTTTAATTCCAGTATAGTTAACACACAGTGTTATATTAGTTTCAGGTGTACAATACAGTGATTTAGCAGTTCTATACATTACTCAGAGCTCGGTCACGACAAGTGCACTCCTTAATCCCCATCACCTGTTCCCCCCATCCCCCCTACCTCCCCACTGGGCACCATCAGTGTGTTCTCCGAGCTCAGAGTCGGTTTCTTGGTTTGTCTTTCTCTCTTTTTTTTCTTTGCTCATTTGTTTTGTTTCTTAAATTCCACATGTGAGTGAAATCATATCGTATGTGTGTTTCTCTGACTCGCTTATTTCCCTTAGCATTATACTGTCTAGATCCATCCATGTCATTGCAAATGGCAAGATTTCATTTTTTTAATAGATTTTAGGGGCACTTGGGTAACTCAGTTGGTTAAGCATCTGCCTTCGGCTCAGGTCATGACCTCAGGGTCCTGGGATCAAGCCCCGCATCAGGCTCCCTGCTCAGTGGGGAGCCTGCTTCTCCCTCTCCCTCTGCCCCTCCCCCCTGCTCATGCACTCTCTCTCAAATGAATAAATAAAAAAGATTTTATTTATTCATTTGAGAGAAAGAGAGTGAGAGCACAAGCCGGGGGGAGGCGGGCAGCAGTGGTGGTGAAGGGTAAGAAAGGCCATGCTGGATGTAGGCATTTCCAGCCACGGCCCCTCTACACACACACACACACTGTGGCTCTAACGATTATTTTTTTTTAAATTTTTTTTAAGGATTTTATTTATCTATTTGACAGAAAGAGACACAGTGAGAGAGGGAACACAAGCAGGGGGAGTGGGAGAGGGAGAAGAAGTCTTCCTGCCGAGCAAGGAGCCCGATGTGGGGCTCGATCCCAGGACCCTGGGATCATGACCTGAGCTGAAGGCAGAGGCTTAACCCACTGAACCACTCAGGCGCCCCAAGACTTCATTCTTTTTTATGGCTGAGTAATATTCCATTGTATATACCACATGTTTCTTACCCATTCATTGATCAATGGACACTTGGACTGATTCCATAATTTGAGTACTGTAAATAATGATGCAATAAATATATGGGTGCATATATTTTTTTGAATTAGTGTTTTCCTATTTTTTGGGTAAATACTGAATAGTGGAATTACAGGATCTTATGGTAATTCTGTTTCTCATTTTTTGAGGAACCTCCATACTGTTTTCCAGCTGTACCAGTTCGCATTCCCACCAATAGTGCATGAAGGGTTCCTTTTTCTCCATACTTTTGCCAACACTTGATTCTTGTGCTTTTGGTTTTAGCCATTCTGACAGGTATGAATTAATAACTCATTGTAGTTTTGATTTGCATTTCCCTGGTGATGAGTGATTTTGAGCATCTTTTCATTTGTCTGTTGGCCATCTATATGAGAGTCTATTTCTTTTTTTTTTTTTTTAAAGATTTTATTTATTTATTTGAGAGAGAGAGAATGAGAGACAGAGAGCATGAGAGGGAGGAGGGTCAGAGTGAGAAGTAGACTCCCTGCCGAGCAGGGAGCCCGATGCGGGACTCGATCCTGGGACTCCAGGATCATGACCTGAGCCAAAGGCAGTCGCTTAACCAACTGAACCACCCAGGCGCCCCGAGAGTCTATTTCTTGACTGTGTATTCTGTTCTGCTGGTCTGTGTGTCTATCTTTTCTTCAGTACCATTCAGTCTTAAGTACTAGCTTAAGATAAGTCTGAAAAGTGGATGTGAGTCCTCCAACTTCAGTCTTTTAAAAATTATTTTGGTCATTCCGTTCCTTTGCCTTTCCATGTAAATTTTAGAATCAACTTGTCAATTTCAACAAAAAAGTCTACTGGGATTTTTATTTTTTTATTATTTTTTTTATTTTTTAAAGATTTTATTTATTTGACAGAGAGAGACACAGCGAGAGAGGGAACACAAGCAGCGGGAGCGGGAGAGGGAGAAGCAGGCTTCCCCCAGAGCAGGGAGCCCGATGTGGGGCTCGATCCCAGGACCCTGAGATCATGACCTGAGCCAAAGGCAGACGCTCAACGACTGAGCCACCCAGGCGCCCCAAGTCTACTGGGATTTTTAAAGGGTTTGCATTAAATATACAGAATATATAAAAATATATATGTATAAAATGATAACCACTAGAAAAAATATGCCATCCTTTATAAATACCAAAAGAAATTTAAAAAGTGCAAAAGTGGTGTCATTACTGAGTCCTAAACCTATATTCGTGCAAAATTCTCTGTAGTCGTAGGGACACTAGATGATGGGTTGGTGAGAACATAGACCTAGCTAGCTCTAAGGATTTTTTTTCTTCTACTTCCTTTATCTTCAAAACATCCTCTCGTTTTGACAATTTGAAATCCTTATGAATAACTTTTTAAAAGAGCTTTGTGGGAACCGTTATCTTTTTTTTTTTTTAAAGATTTATTTATTTATTTTAGAGATAGAGTGTGGAGGGGAGGGACGAGAGAGAGAGGGAGAGAGAATCCCAAGCAGAGCGTAGAGCTGGACGTGGGGCTGGATCCTAGGACCCTGAGATCATGACCTGAGCCGAAATCAAGAGTCAGATGCTCAACCAACTGAGCTACCCAGGGGCCCCTGTTATCTTTCTCATTGTTATGGTTTTAAGAGAGCATTTCCAATCTTTCTTTACCTTGTTGGAATTAGTCATGTAGAAATGTGATTCCAACACAGTGGCTTGTATCAGTTTCAGCACTGCTGTGTTCATACACACTCAGTGTGTTTGGAAAATCTTTGGTTTAGAGTAGGAATTTTTAGTTCCTAAATGGTAGGGGCCACATGGCTTAATTTGCTCCTTATGCTTGTTTTCTCTCTCACCTGGCCTACTCTTAAAAATGTCTGTAATGAGGGCACGTACTGCATGGAGCACTGGGTGTTATACGAAAACAATGGATCATGGATCACTACATCAAAAACTAATGATGTATGGTGACTAACATAACATAATAAAGTTAAAAAAAAAGTCTGTAATATATGGTGACATTTTGTAAGACATTTCTCATTTTCTCTTATAGAAAATATGAAATGGAGATATTAGTACCTGATTTCTTTCTCCCTTCCTTTTCATGACTGAAGAATTCTGAAAAGCTGGCTTCTCATACAAAAGATGTTATAAACATTATAGTTGTAATATATTTTAATTAAGAAATCTATTATGATAACAACTAATAGTTTTTTGTTTTTTTTTTTAAAGATTTTATTTACTTATTTCACTGAGAGACACAGCGAGAGAGGGAACACAAGCAGGGGGAGTGAGAGAGGGAGAAGCAGGCTTCCCGACGAGCAGGGAGCCCGACGTGGGGCTCGATCCCAGGCCCTTGGGATCATGACCTGAGCCGAAGGCAGACGCCCAATGACTGAGCCACCCAGGCGCCCCAACAACTGATAGATTTGATCGTTGTAATTCAAATCCAGTATAATCATTACCCTCTCAAATTTATTATGTGTCCGCAGTGTCAGTGCGAAAATGATGTTGGACATAATGGAAATTTGATATTCCTGTGTTTTAAGCCTTCAGGATCCTCTCTGGTGTTTTCCATTGCCATTTTATAAAGAACAGCAGACTGATCTTTAGATTTGTAGGTCAATTTATACCATCTGAGGTTATGAGATAATTAAGTCATATCTTTGTAATTATCTTTTAAGATTGACTCTTGTTTTAATGAACATTAGATACAGTTATTTCCTTGGCCTGATTGCAATTGTTTTTCCAATATTAAACACACATACACAGTATTTTTGAAAAGGACCATGTGAAATTTTTGATGAATCAATGAATACTAGTTGCAAGTTGCAGAAACTGAAGAATAATTCTCAAAAGTTGAAATATATTAGTCTTAACCATAGCTGGTACTTTTATTTCAACTTAATTGATCAAATACTTTGTAAAATGGTAAAACATGTTCAGGAAAGGGAGAAGGTGGAGCATAGTCAATGAATGGATGTGATTTACCTTCTGAAAAAAAAAATCATTGCAGAGAATTTTATTATAATTATCCCAATAAAAAGGAAGACAGTGATTTTTGATCATTTTATTAGCCATTACTCTACACAAATGATGTGATATTTTTACATCGACACTATATGATACAGAAAAGTAATGATAAAAATTTTTTCTCTATTTAGGGAAAACAGATGTGACAGAGCAAAATATGATTTTTAGTATTTCATCTTAATTGTTATAACTTTTTTATCCTCCTACTTACGTGTTTATTAACATTTTCATCTTTTATTCCCCCAAGGTTTTATTTAAATTCCAGCTAGTTAACATAAGTGCAATATTAGTTTCAGGTATAGAGCTATAACTTTTTATGTCATTTTTTGGACATAATCACATCTTCATGTATCTTAATATTTTTTTTTAAAAGATTATTTATTTATGGGGGGGCCAAAGCAAGGGGGAGGAGTGGAGGGAGAAGGAGAAGCAGATTCCCTGCTGAGCAGGGAGCCTGATGTGGGGCTGGGTCCCAGGACCCTGAGATCATGACCTGAGGCGAAGACAGCCACTTAACCAACTGAGCAGCCCAGGTGCCCCTCACATATCTTAATATCTTCTCTGATGTTTTTTATTTTTTATTTTTAAAGATTTTATTTATTTATTTGACAGAGAGAGACACAGCGAGAGAGGGAACACAAGCAGAGGGAGTGGGAGAGGGAGAAGCAGGCTTCCCACTGAGCAGGGAGCCTGATGCGGGGCTCGATCCCAGGACCCTGAGATCACGACCTGAGCCGAAGGCAGACGCCTAACGACTGAGCCACCCAGGCGCCCCTCTGGTGTTTTTTATTTAAGATTTTCTTTATTCATTTGAGGGAGAGACAGAGACAGACAGAAACCAAGGGTAGAGGCCCAGGGAGAGGGAGAAGCAGGCTCCCCACTGAGCTGGGAGCCCAACATGGGGCTCAATCCCAGGACCGGGAGATTATGACCTGAGCCGAAGGCAGACACTCAACCATCTGAGCCACCCAGGTGCCCCCTGATGCTTTTTTACTTTATTGTTGGAACATTGATTTTTTTTTTTTAATTTAAGTGTACAATTGAGTGATTTTTAGTATATTCACAAAGTTGTGCAATCATCCCCACTATCTGATGTCAGAATATTTTCTACATCCCAGAAATTACCCACTAGCAGTGACCTCTATCCCCGACTTCCTCAGTCCCTGGAAACCACTAATCTATTCTGTCTCCAGGCATTTTTCAATTCTGAATATTTCATCTAACTGGAATCATAGAATCTGGCCTTTTGTGCCTGGCTTCTTTCACTTAGCATCATGTTTTCATCCATGTTGTAGGATGTAACAGCACTTCATTGCTTTTAGTGGCTGAATAATGTTCCAATGTACGGATATGTCCAATTTTGTTATCCATTCATTAGTTGATGGACATTTGGGTTGTTTCCATTTTGGGCTATTATAAATAATGCTGCTGTGGACATTCATGTACACGTGTTTGTGAGACCATGTGTTGTCAGTTCTCTTGCTGGGTCATATGGTAATTCTGTGTTTAACTTTTTGAGGAACTGCCAAACTGTACTCCAAAATGGCTGCACAATTTTACATTCTCACCAGTGTGTGAGCATTCCAATTTCTCTATGTCCTCACCAACATTTGTTATTATCCATCTTTTTTATTTCAGCCATCCCAGTGTGTGTGTGGAGTGATATCACATTGTGGCATTGATTTGCATTTCTCTGATGATGAATGATGTTGAATATCTTTTCATGTACTTAATGGACACTTAGATGTATTCTTTGGAGACATCTATATCCAACTCCTTTGCCCATTTAATACATTGGGTTATATATCCTTTTCTTGTTGAATTGTAAGAGTTCTTTAAGTATTCTGGAAAATAGGCTTTTATCAGATATATGATTTGTAAGTATTTTCTCCCATTCTGTGGGTTGTCTTTTCACTTTCTTGATAGTGTCAAAAGCACAAAAGTGAAGCACACTTTTAGCTTTGATGAGGTCCAATTTATCTTTTCATTGCTTGTGCTTTTGGTGTCACATCTAAGAAACCATTGCCTCATTCATGGTTGTGCATATTTACTCCTATGTTTTCTTCTTCTTCTTCTTCTTCTTTTTTTTAAGATTTTATTTATTTGACAGAGAGAGACACAGTGAGAGAGGGAACACAAGCAGGGGGAGCGGGAGAGGGAGAAGCAGGCTTTCCGCGGAGCAGGGAACCTGATGTGGGACTCGATCCCAGGACCCTGGGATCATGACCTGAGCCGAAGGCAGACGCTTAACGACTGAGCCACCCAGGCGCCCCTCCTGTGTTTTCTTCTAAGAGTAATAGATTTAGCTCTTACATTTGGGTCTTTGATCCATTTGGAATTAAGTTTTGTATATTATATGACATAGAGTTGCAACTTCATTCTTTTGCATGTGGATATCCAGTTGTCTCAGCACCATTTGTTGACTATTCTTTCCCCACTGAATTGTCATGGCACCCTTGTCAAAACTCAGTTGACCAGAAAGGTATGGTTTCATTTCAGGGCTCTCTATTTTATTTTATTTATTGATCTATAAGTCTGTTCTTATGCCAGTACCACAGTCTTGACTGCTGTAGCTTTTTAGTAAGTTCTGAAATCAAGAAGTGCGAGTCTTCCAACTTCCTTCTTTTTCAAGACTGTTTTTGGCTAATCAGGGTCCCTTGAATTTCCAAATGAATTTTAGGATCAGCATGTCAGTTTCTGTTAGAAAAAAATGTCAGCTAGGATTTTGATAGGCTTTGCACTGAATCTGAAGACCAGTTTGTGGAATATTGTCATCTTAACAATACTACATTCTCCATCATGAAAATGGGATGTTATTCCGTTTAGTTAGATCTTCAATTTCTTTCAACAATGTTGTGTAGTTTCCTGCATTCAAATCTTGCTCTTTTTTTGTTAAGCATATTCTTGAGTATTTTATTTTTTATTTTTTATGCTATTGTAAATGGAATTTTTTCTTTTTTTTTTTTTAAAGATTTTATTTATTTATTTGACAGAGAGAGACACAGCGAGAGAGGAAACACAAGCAGGGGGAATGGGAGAGGGAGAAGCAGGCTTCCCACGGAGCAGGGAGCCCGATGCGGGGCTCGATCCCAGGACCCTGGGATCATGACCTGAGCCGAAGGCAGACGCTTAACGACTGAGCCACCCAGGCGCCCCGTAAATGGAATTTTCTTAATTTCCTTTTCAGATTATTCATTGCTGGTGTATAGAAATGCACTTGGTTCTTTTCTTTTCTTTTTTAAAATTTTTTATTTATTTACTTGAGAGAGAGAGGGAGAGCATGAGCGGGGGGAGGGGCAGAGGGAGAGGGAGAAGCAAGCTCCCCTCTGAGCAAGGAACCCCACGCGGGACTTGATACCTGGACCTGAGATCATGACCTGAGCCGAAGGCAGATGCTTAACCAACTGAGCCATCCTGGCGCCCTCCTTTAGGATTTTTTTTTTTCTTTCTTTTAAAGATTTTGTTTATTTATTTGACAGAGAGAGACACAGTGAGAGAGGGAACACAAGCAGGGGAGAGTGGGAGATGGAGAAGCAGGCTTCTCGCAGAGCAGGGAGCCCGATGTGGGGCTCGATCCCAGGACCCTGGGATCATGACCTGAGCCGAAGGCAGACGCTTAATGACTGAGCCACCCAGGCGCCCCTAGGATTTTCTTTGCACAAGATCATATAATCCAATCTGGATGCTTTTATTTCTTTTTCTTCTCTAATTGCCCTAGCTAAAACCTCTGGTAGAATGTTGAATAGAAGTGGTAAGAGTAGACATACTTGTCTTGTTTCTGATCTTAGGGGGAAGTTTTCAGTCTTTTCAGCATTAAGTATAATGTTATCTGTGGGTTTTTTTGTAGATACCCTTTATCAGGATGAGAAAATCTTCTATGCTGGGGCACCTGGGTGGCTCAGTCAGTTAAGTGGCTGCCTTCGGCTCAGATCATGATCCCAGGGTCCTGGGATCAAGTCCCAGGTCGGGCTCCTTCCTGAGTGGGGAGCCTGCTTCTCCCTCTCCCACTCCCCCTGCTTGTGCTCTCTCTCTCTCTCTCTCTTTCTCTCAAATAAATAAAATCTTAAAAAAAAAAATCTTCTATGCTTAGTTTATTGAGTGTTGCTGTGATGAAAGGTATTAGATTTTGCCAAATGCTTTTTCTTCTTTTGAGATGATGATGTGGTCTCTATTTTTAATTCTATCAGTATGATGTATTACATTGATTGATTTTCTTTAAAAAAAAATTTTTTTTTTTAAAGATTTTATTTATTTAACAAAGAGAGACACAAGCAGGGGAGAGTGGGAGATGGAGAAGCAGGCTTCTCGCAGAGCAGGGAGACCGACGTGGGGCTCGATCCCAGGACCCTGGGATCATGACCTGAGCCGAAGGCAGACGCTTAACGACTGAGCCATCCAGGTGCCCCATTTTTCATATATTGAATCAAACTTGCATCCCTGGGATAAATCCCATTTTGGTTATGGTGGATAATTTTTTTATATGCTACTGGATTCAGTTAGCTAGCATTTTGTTGAGGACTTTTGTGCCTATAGCCATAAGGGATATTGGTCTATAATTTTCTTCTCTTGTGATGTCTTTGTCTGGTTTTTGTATCAGGCTAATACTGGACTCATAGAATGAGTTCTGAAAATGTTGCTTCCTCTTCTATTTTTTGGTAGAGTTTGTGAAAGATTGATGTTATGTCTTCTTCAAATATTCAATAGAATTCACTAGTGAAGCCATCTGGTTACCTAATGCTTTTGAAGAAAATAAAATCCATATTTAGTTTTACTTACATCAAGGACCAATATAGTAATAGTTGGCATCACAGCTTGGTTATCACCTTAATAGTTTGCTTATTTAAATATCTTTAGAAGTAACTCACCTTCCCAAATGAATTGTTAAAAATCAGATCCATCAATAATTGACTAGTTTCAAGATTTATAGCTTAGTTAGACTAAGGAATCATTTTTGATGGACTCAGGTATCTTTTTTTTTCTTAAGATTTATTTGTTAGAGAGAGAGAAAGAGGGCGAGAGCGAGCACGAGCAGGGGGAGTGGCAGGCAGAGGGAAAAACAGGCTCCCTGCTGAGCAAGGAGCCCGATGTGGGACCTGATCCCAGGACCCTGGGATCATGACCTGAGCTGAAGGCCGACCCTCAACTGGCCACAGGCATCCCGACTCAGGTATCTTTTAACTGATTAAAACCATTAACTGAACAAGCCCATTTATTCAGTAGACATTTATTGCGTATCTATTATATGTTAGATTTAGGAGAGAAAATTTGACATGAGGATAATGTTCTAATTTGCTGCTGTGGAGAGACTTCGGTTGTAAAATGGACATGGTCAGCTGTATATTGGTAAGACTGGGATTTTCTGGTCATCCAGAATAAGTGTTCATTTGACAGTGAATCTTTTTTAATAATGAATTTGTAAACTGATTTTAATTTGCCTAACTCTTATTCTTATTACTGGGGCATTTAATTATTCATTCCTTTTTGAAAACCTGGCCACTGATTTCCTCTTGAGTGTCTCATTATTTGCTAAAATCTAAGACAAAAGATTATTTAAAATTTCTGTTCTTTTCTGAGCTTGTTATATCTGGCATTTTGTTGTTTTAATATTAACTTATGTTAATTAATTATAATTTAACAAAGGTGATTTGACCTCAGGACTTTAATTAATAGCCATTTATTTTTAAAAGAATTGCTACGACATGGATCAAGGAAGATGAACATGAAAATAAGGCCCAAAGAAAACTTGCTAATCTGGTACTTTCTTATAGTTCACCTTATTGTCTTCTCTCCTTTAAACAGAGCCAGCTATAAAGAGAGTATTCTTAGGTGAATAAAAGATGTCCTTTCATATCCTTTAAAAAAGTCAACTGATCTCTAAAAAGTTTCACTTTAATAAACCTCAGTTCAGAGAAATCCACAGCATTCCTCAGTCTGAAGGGTATTCTTAGAGGTGGAAAGGAAGGAAATTGTGTTACTGTTTGCAAATGAAAGTCCCTGAGTGAAAAATCTGTAGCAAGATGAATCGTCATTCACTCTTCAAGGTCTAATTCTTCCTACTGAGTTTTCTTCTTTGGGCCCAGTGACACATTCAGTGAAGGATCGTGATTTTATACAATTAATTCCACAACTATAAGTACTGAAAAAAGAGAGGTTATTAAAACTCGGGAGACTTCTGAGTTCTAGTAAAACCATTAAGAAGGAACTAATGTGATAATAAAATGAAAAGCAATTCAAAACTTATCAGCCTAATAAAGAATATTACCAAATATCTTACCATAATAAAAATCTTTGAAAATGAAACAAAGGAAAAAAAAAGCCCCACCAGCTCAGATTCACAATCTGTTATGGGTTTGGCCCTCATTAAATCAGCCATGATATCTTGAAGAGGATATTTAATTACTGAGTGATTTGTAACCAAATTCACGGGAGAGTTATAGGGGGAATTGCAGGCTTCTTGGCGTCAGCATGGCGCACGCAGAGTCTCGCCACAAACACCGTCTACCCTTTGGTACTCACCTGTCTTTTCTGTGATCCAGTTAGAAGCAGCTCTTTCCCCCGCGAGGCAGTGAGTTACACGTTGCACTGAAATAACACCATTCGGCCAAGAAGCACAAAATATTTTATCTACGCGAAGGGAGTCTGATGTCGAGAATTGCTTTGTGGCAGATGGCAATGTGTACAAGTGTCCCACCTCCCATTCTCACCGTCCTGGAGGGAAGAGACGATGAAGTGCTCAACCTTGGACGCTAATTCCTCACTACAGAGGAGAGGCCGGCGTCCCCCCAGCGGACTTGTGCTTGCCCGTTCCATCTTGTCCACACACAGGATTATCGCACACACAAAGCTTGCATTTCACAACCATCAGAAATCATGAGATGAGCCACTGAGAACAATTAAAGTAATCAGAATCGCAGAAATCCTAGGCGCTCTCTCCCATTCTGCCTGTCTATTCTCACCCTAACGCCCCTTATGGGTTTCTCCAGCGCTCTGCCATTCCTGTGGTGTTTCTTTCTCTCTCATCCCCTTTCTTCAAGGCTCTCCTCCTCCCAGTACCCTTAAGTTACTTTCAGATGCCTGGTAGAGTTTTAGGAGTCTCATTGTTTTTGGATTCCTCTCTCTACAGAAACCAGGCTTATACAAGGCGAGCTTTCCCATAATAATCTCCAGTGATTATAAAATTGGAATGGACTTTAAGAAAATGAATCAACTCCCTCATGTTAGGTGAGAGGTCACCAGGAAAGTGATGTGTGTCCAGTCATAAAGAAGTGGCTGAACTGGAATGGGCATGCCAGTGTCCTTGAGCCTGGTTAAGTGCCTGCTAAGTTAATTCACAGTGGGCTGGTGATAAGCAATCTGCGCACATTGTCAGGGCTCTAAGATGTTTGGCAGAGCTCTAGAAAGCCACTGGGCCAATCAATATGGTGCGTCTCCTTGGAGCATCAATGCAAGTAGGACTTTTATTGGAGAAACATTAAGTGTTGTGTCTCTCAGCTTCCGCTCCCCTTCCGTGTTCAGTGTGGGGTGTTGGGGCTGAGACCGCACATTTCAGCTTTCTTAGCTGCTCCTTTTTAGGCTCTGTCAGGAGGGGGGTTGGAGGGTGGCTGCAAGGCTGGAGAAGCGACCTAGTTTTTCCTGTTTCCTGTGACTGGCCTTCCATATCTGGGTGTCTGACGGCCCAGGGACAGTTCAGTTCCTTACCTCGCAGCATCACGTATTTAGTAGCAATGGCTGCTTGCCGTTTGCAGTCTTTCCGCATGCCCGGTGTCATGGCTCTCCTTAGAAGCACAGTGCTGGGGCACCTGGGTGGCTCAGACTCCTGATTTCAGCTGGGGTCATGATCTCAGGGTCGTGGGATCAAGCCCTGCGTTGGGCTCCGTGCTCAGCATGGAGTCTACTTGTTCCTCTCCCTCTGCTCCTCCTCCTGCTCTCAAGCTCTCTCTCTCTAAAATAAATAAATAAAATCTTAAAAAAAAAAAAGAAACAGCACTGGCTGTTCGTGTCCTCTCCTCAGAGACCCGGGTCCCCGATGGGGCTCCTCTCCCCTTCTAGAGCTTCATAATTCCAGCCTCATCTCTTTATTCCCCAACCCTAGAGTGTTATGCTGCTTTCTGCGTCACGCCTCTGGGAACCTCAGTGTCCCCTGTCTGCGTTTTTAGGTCACCGATGCTTGGTTGTCAACTCCTTTGTTAAATTCTCTGTTAAAATAGTAGGGCATGGTTTCTGTGTCCTGACCAGACCCTGACTGACCCAAGTACTTCAGTCAGTAGTTACTATCATATTAAAATAATCATCATATTTATGGAGTAGACCGAAAGTTTATTTACATTTAAAAGATAAAAACAACCTCAAAGGAATTTCACGCCTCTTCAGAAATGCCTCTTGCATTCCCTTCAAAACACCTTTATTGTCTTCTATTAGGGGTACCTTAGTGGGGAAGTTTGAGAAGCATAGGCTTAATGAGTTATTCCTGAGTACATACATATCAATGCCAGGAGGGAGACTTCTAGAGGTTCATGCCTTCATTTACTTTTTTATTTTTAATTTTTTTTAGAGAGGGAGGGGGGAAAGGCTGAGGGAGAGAGAGAATCTTAAGCAGGCTCCATGCCCAGCTTGGAGTCCGACGTGGGGCTTGATCTCACAACCCCGATATCATGACCGGAGCTGAAATCAAGAGTCGGTCGCTTAACTGACCGAGCCACTCAGGCACCCCTCATGCCTTCATTTAAAGAGATGGAGATGGTGGTTTGGTTGGGAAGATAACTGTTAGCAGCTCTCCACAAATTTCACCTATGAGCAAGTCAGATTGCTTCTTCAGAGATTAAAAGCGCATGGCTTTAAATGGTGCTATTCAATTAATCATCATTCAGTAAAACTGGCAATGGATTGGTATGAGAGCGCTGTTTTCCTGAACTCTATTAAATTCTAATAGAAAGTTTTAGCTCAAGCTGAGTTGCTTATCCCATATGGACTGGGGAGTTCATGCATGAATCAGAGCCTTAACTAGCCTTTGGAGATGGCATAAGTCACACCTTCTGATTCGAGCCAGAACTAAGCTAGCAGCTGTGGTTTGTTCTGTTCACTGATCAGCGAAGCTTCTGTTTTGCATTGGAATACTGTGCATATACTTGGCAGGCTGATGGAGTCTTGTTTGCAACTCCCAGAGGAGACATAGCCACGGAGCATTATCCTTCCTGAGTAAGCTCTCAGTGTTCTTCTCGGAGTAAATAAGGCAAGAGAACAAGAAGAGAGGAAAGTCATTCTTGAGAGTCTGTCAAACATTAAATTGTTCATAATGCAGTTTAGTATCAGGAGATAAATCAGTCTTGCATTTCTAAAGTCACAAACACAATGGTAACTAGACATAAATGGGTCTACAGCCTTCTTATAGCCCCGAAGAGAAAATCAGGACATGGAAGTTACACTATGGTCAAAAGCAAAGAAGTCTCCAGTAATAGTCGGGTGAGAGATATGGAATATAGGTTGGGATCAGTGAGATTGTCCCTGGGAGTTTGGAGGTCATGAAATCTAGGTGTAGCTTTCTTCTACTGTTGGCTGAGTAAAATAGCATTAGTATGAATGACAAGGCGGTCTTTATGGGAAAGGAATGCCTGAAGGGCAAACCAAGTGTTGGGGAGAAGAGAAGAAGACCAACCCCATACCTTTGCCTGCTCAATGGTCAGAAGTAGAGAGCAGAAGAAGCTGTGATAGGAGAATTATCTATACAAAATCCCAGGTCGCCGTACGTGATGGTCATGCAGAATATGAGGGTGGCATGCTAGAGTTGTCTCTGTGATGTGCCGTCACCCTGCTCTAGTTAGTCTCAGGTGATTCTTGGGACTTCATGGCTCGTATCCTCTAAAATAGCCAAGCCTAGAGTTAATTCACCTGAGAAATAAAAACTTAGACAAAACGCGGGATAAGTTCACTAACTGAACTGTATTTTTAGAAGCAAAAGCCTTTCCCTGAGTGCAAAACACTCGTTCCATGACATGTTCCTGAGGTCTTTTTGGGCATAGTCTTTTGTCAAGTTTCTTGGACCTTATTCTTACATATCTCAATCTAAAAAAAAAAAGAATGTGATAATCATAAGGACACTTTACTGTTATTTTGGTACTCTGCTTTGGTACATGGTAGGATTGAATTGAATTTAGTCATGGCCACGTGACTTGACTTGTTTAATAAAACGTGGGGAGAAGTCTGTAAGAACTTGTGCACCAATTGCTACATTTATCTCTTCCTGCCATAATAGTTCCAGAAGGTGGAGTTGTGGGTCAGACTGTGTCCCTTCACGATGATGATAAGGAGCAGAGCCTCACCAGCTGAATGGACATGTAACATGAGAAAGAATTATTTCTCCTAGCCATGGAAACTGTGGGGTGGTTTCTTACTGTAGCATAATTTAGCTTATTCTGACTGATACAGAAATTGCTACCAGGAGTGTGGTGCTAACATAGCAAGAAAATTATAATTTGTCATTGGCTTGAACAATAAGTTATAGACAGTGAAGAAACTGTTATAAAGCCTGGAAAGATGACAGTCCATGATATTCAGTGGCAAAAAAATTTGGTGAAACTTTGTCCAGCTAACTTGGAAGGCAGACTATATCCCTAATGAATTTGTAGTTCTAGAGAAAGAGGCAGGAAAACAGAATATTAGCGATGTTTGTTGTTTTCTTTTGGCTGCATTTAACAATGTATTACAGGAGACAAGGTCATAAAAGAATCAGCTGGATTTTAATCAGGAGTGAAGGGGAAATTTGAGGTTTTGCAATGTTGGAAAGACTGACTCCAAACAGCAGAAGATAAAATTGAGAGAGCCTTTGCTAATAGAAAAATGTTAAATCTGAGTCTTGCAGCAAAGTGCATGATCTCTTTGCCTCCTGTTAAAAACCATTCAGCTGATTATATTTCCTTGGCTATCACTACATTATTAAAGCCTCTGCGTTATTAAAACCTCTTTACTAGACTAAAGATCCAAATAAGATATGTTTTTCAGGTAACTATGGGCATGACTATTGGCAGATGAAGTTTTCTGGAATCAAATAGATAAGAGGCTGATGTAATTGCAAAAGGTATGCTTCTAAAAGAATCACCAGGTTGAACTACAGGAGACTGTAACTGCTAATGACTGAAAATGATCCTCGGGCCCCAAATATTTAGGGCAGGAAGTGGGCTGAGCAGGCTCAGCCCTCAAGCTAAGCATATTCCCTAATGCCTGCTTCAGAAGTTATCAAAGAGCATAAAAGCATACTGTAAAAGGAAACCAGAGGCCACGGAGGATTATGGATAATGAGGCTTCTGGCAGAGAGCGTATTTAGGGACTAATATTCCTCACGCCCATGGTAAGCCTCAAGGTATTTGTTTGGGGGATTTCAGAATTGCTGAAGCCCAGTGTCTTTGTGTCTCTTTCCAAACAGACAACAGAATTGTCTGCTCCCTGTTTCTTTGTAGATTGGGTGTGAGAGATGGATAATTTGTCTTTTTATTTCATAAGTCTCCAGAACAAGAAGAGCCACATCCAAGCACAGTTTACTCACTGTATATCATCTCCTGTTATGGACTGAATTGTGTCCCCTGAAATCAAATGTTGAAACCTTAGCCCCCTATGAGACTATACTTAGAGATAGGGCCTTTAAAGAGGTGATTAAGGATAAGTGAGGTCATAAGGGTGGGGCCCCAGTCCAATGGGATAAGGCCTCAGGAGAAACCAGTCCTGCTATGCCTTGGCCTTCTAGCCTCCAGAACTGTGCAAAACAAACTTTGGTTGTTTAAGCCCCACAGTCTGTGGTATTTTGTTATGCCAGCTCGAGCCGACTAATACAACTCCTGAGGAAGAGACTGCCATGCATCACCCAGAGATACTTGATCCATGGGATGGGACTTCGGAGTTGTCTCTCTTGGGGAGGGAATAAGTGAATTTTGTTGAAGGGAAGAAAACTGAGCTATTTAGCGACCAGAGAGGTGGATTGCAGTTATCATGAGGATTCTTCAGCTGTGAGGATTGTGTTTCCATGACCCCTTGAAGATAGGCTTTGTCATGTGGCTCACTTGGCCAATGAAATGTGACCGGAAGCTACAGGTGTTTTGTCTAGGCAGACTCCCTTAAGAGCTAATGCACAGTTTGCCATCCGCCCCCTTCCCTCTGCCACAGCATCTGTGATGTTCCAGATGGTAGAGTATCTGTCAACCTGTGTCTCTGAATGCAAATGACACGGGGCAGAGTCCCAGCCAGTCGACAGTAGTCATGAGCAAGGGTGAGAAATAATGTTTACAGCTGTTGAGATTTGGGGATTGTTTATTATTGTGGCATAGCCTATAGTCTTTCTCAACTGATTTAATCAATAATAAGAGAAGGAAAACTTCCAAAATTTTCACAGAATTTGTATAATGTGATCAATATATTGGAGTTTGTCCTTCATCAGGTAGAGAAGTAGAGCTGACATCAGAGGATGCCCACCAATCACTGAGCTGTCCTTTGTATTCAAAGGTGATGCTCTTGAATCAGTGTGGGAAGAACATGCTTTAAGCTAATTTGTCAATAGTGGTCATGAATTCTCTTAAAACCACTCAGCTGCCTCTAGTAAGGCAAGGGTTATATGTAATCATTGATCAGAGCAAGCCTGGGCCTCCAGCCCACAGTGTCAGTCCCATTCACTTTGAGTTACAGGAAATGGGCATGAACAGTTAGTTGACAGCAAGAAGGCAGAGTCATCAGTGAGTCTTCAGATCATGTTTAGCCTCATCGTGAACCACAAACCAGGAACAAGAAATGGCAACTCACAAATTGCTGAAATTTGTAAAATCAAGGTATGATGACCGAGGAATAGCCATTGTGTACCTTTTTGCATAATGAGATTTACAAGGAATTTAACCCCATGTAATTCCAATAGCTCATTGATAAAGCTCTATGAACGTAGTCTGGTATGTTGTCATAATAGGGAGTTGAGACTAGTTGAAAACATTCTGTGCAATAGAATGCACTAGTATCTGTTGTGTGGTTGGTGTTTGTTCTCCAACAGTACTTCCAAAAGCAGAGAATGTCAAGGGTGTGTGTGTATGTGTGTGTGTGTGTGTGTGTCGGAGGGAGTCATACTGGATTAGGGCCCACCCTAATGACATCATCTTAACTCGATCATATCTGCAAAGACCCTGTTTCCAAATCAAGTCTCATTTACAAGGGTTGAGGTTAGGACTTGGGCTATCCTTTGAGGGGACATAATTCAACCCATAACAAACGCCCTGTGATATGTCTTTTTCCTGAAGCTTCTTGGAAGTGACTTCTGTCCCTTGCAATGTCACTTGGATAAGCAGGAAAGGCCCCTGAGGCCAAACTCGAGGGCCTAAAACAGAGTGGGAGTGAGAGGAGGAGCACTGACATGAGTTGTGGGGAGGACTGTTTGATTAGGAGCTGAGTTAGCAGAGTGGCTTGAGGAGGCGTGCACAGCACATATAAGCTGCCGACGCCACAGTAAGACAGGATGAGAGCTCTTGGGATTCTTGCCTTTGGAAGGCAGAGACCCAGCTCAAAACTGCCTAAGCGAGAAAAGGATTACTGACTCATGTAGCTGGGAAGACGGGAGGTACTACATAGAAAGCAGAATAAAACATAACCATTGGTCATTATGTGGAAATACCAGAAAGAGCCAGGAAATTTCTCATTAGTACTGCTAGAAATTAATAATAGCAGTAATAATACTTAAAAAAACAAGCACCTAAATATATTTGAATATATTGGTGAATGGCCAGTTTTTAAACTTAGGTGACACTAAAATAATTACTTAAATTATATGCAGTATGACGGGTCTAAAGAAGGAAGGAAGAACTTTTTGCTGGAATAGAAAAGGTTTCAGGGAAGAGTTAAAATATCAGCTACGTTTGTCTGATGAATCATGTAAGATGTTTGTCACAGGTCTGGGGTGTGAATAGTGACTTGAAGCTGGAAGTGTTTGGGCTCATGATGTTGAACTGCAGTGTCAACAGTGTTGTTGGGATTGCAACAGTCACCATTCAATGGAGGGCATCCATTCAGACACCTCGTTTCTAGACAAGAACAGGAATAGTGAGAAACTGAAAGAATGTGGATTTTCTTCCTGAGTTGTCAAGTTGTCCCCTTTTTGTTTATTCTTTTTCAATTAGAGAGAAGATATGGAACAGTCACATCAATCTCTAGAATTTATCAACCAAAAGACTGTAGGCACTTCAGCTCAGTAAGATTAAATGCATGGATTTGCAGTTTAAGTAATCCTTTATTAGAATAAGACAAGGATGCACATAAATCGCCATCCAGTTTCTACTTCATCTTTGGGGTTTGAGGGAAAAGTGTTAGATACTGTAAATGCATGTAGGAAGCTCATCTCCAAAAAGGCACATAGATAAATACCTTATTCCAAAGTACCCTAACAAGAAGGAAAGTTCCCTATCTCTATTTTACATTTCAGGAAGAAATAAAGAACAGAAAGAAAGGGAAAGGGAAGAAAGCATGGTGTCCTGTTGATGTCTTGCTGCCATTTTGTAATGATTATGTAATCTTACTAACAACTACTGATTAGTAGTTTTGTGTTTGAACTGTATGTACATGTTAGATCATTCAGGAGTAGAAAGGGTAGATGGAGTAACGTGGCTCTACCTCCCACTCCTGCTTCCCTAAGTTTTCCTCAGAGGTACTCACGGTCACTAGTTCCTTATATATATGCCTGGTGATATTCCTGTATTTTTTTTATTATACAAGTGGGAGCATACAATATAAACTAATTATTTTTCATCTTGGCAATCAGTGTGTATGAAGACATGAAGCACGGTGATTTTGGTGGGAAATGGCATATGGCTGTGTCATGGTATTTTAAATCATCTACCACCAATATACTTTTAGGTTGTTTATAATCTTTTGCTATTAGAAACAATGAATTTTGGGGGTATATACATGGTTTCACATATGAGCCTACCTGTAGGATAAATTCCCCAAAGAAAAATGTGTAACAGGGGTCAGTCAGGGAAACAGAAGCCAGTCTTTGTAAAAGTTCTGGTTAAAGGTTTTCAGGGGACTGAGGGCACACACATCTTTAACACGTGCGGGGTGGTGAAGGTCAGGGAGGATGCAAATGGCATCTGGCAGCCGGAAGCCATTGAGTGGGTGGTCCTTCTGAGCTTAGCGAGATTCTTCCGGTTCTCAGCAATCTCTGCAGCTCTCACCAAGGATCTCTGTGTGCAGCGCCATGTGGGTGGTCCTTAGGAGCTTGCCTGGACCTCCAGTCTCCCACTTTCCAGCGTGTCCCTCATCTGCAAGGGCTTCTCCCTGGAGGGACTCAGAACCACCCTGGGAAGGGGTGCTGGGGAGGTAGCCCCCCTACTTTCTTTTAATGATGCCAAAGAGCAAAGAGCTACAGACAATCCAGAGCAAGTGACGTGTGGACAAGTGCTGGGCTGGTGGGCATGTGAACCTGAAATCTTAATTGTTGCTGCCTGGTCCCTGCTCAGAGAGGTCATAGGGATTTACCTCTCTAGCCGAGAGCCTTAAGAAGTTTGTAAGGTTGCTTCCTTCCTTAACACTCGTGATAGCACAATGGATGAAACAAAAACTTTATCTTCGTTAAACTGATCATGGAAACGGATATCCTCTTGTAGTTTCCAGTTTGTATTTTGAAATAAAATTGAGGATTTTTCATACTTTTGAAAACCGTTTTTTTTTCCCGGTGACTTGTCCGTTCATGTCCTTTGCCCATTTTTATATTATGTTGCTGCACCTTTTACTCATTGATTTATAGGTGCCCTTTGTCAGAGTGCTGTGAACTTACACCAGGGCTGGCATTTTTCTTTTGCCATGCAGAAAATTTTAATGTTGTTTACTCAGATTTAAAAAATCTTTTATTTATAGCTTTTGAATTCTGTGTCATGCATAAAAAGGTCTTCCCTACTTGGAGAACATCAGGGAATTTGCTCGTGTTTTCTTCAACAATATTTACGGATTTTTAAAAATTTACATCTTTGACCCATTTGTAATTTATTCTGGTATGATGAGTGTGATAGGTATCCAGCTTAATATTTCTGCATGAATTAAAGGGAAACAGAGGGTTCTAGGTTAAATTGTATTCTAATGCTTTCCAGAAGTTATAAGTTCCAGACATCCCACCTGGAGGTTCGGGCAGCCCCAGGTCAGGTTGGGCAGGCAGAGGACTGGGGAAGACTTTCCGGGTTGGGGGTTTGCTGGAGGCAGCCTTGAGCTTGGCATCTTCACATCAGGGAGTAAGACCGGCTGCCAAGGAGAGGTTGATAATATGGCAGAGGGAGAAATGAGATCAGTCCAGTAGGAGGGAGTCCTATGGAAGCTTCTCGATATCAGGCCAAGGTGGTGAGCATTAGGGGTTTGAGCAGAGAACTGTAATCATTGTGTTTTGGGAAGTTTGGCCTGGTGGTGGGTTGGGGAAGGCAGACGACAGAGTCAGGGAGCCTGAGTGGAGGCCACTGTCACAGCCACAGGCTGAGCGGAACTCAGGGCTCCTTCCTCGAGGCCGGGGTCGGGGAGGCGGGGCGGCTGTCTGAGAGGCAGAGGCACTGCCTGCAGACCAGGGGTAGGTGTCAAGCCAGGACTCTCAGTAGTGTCCCTGGACTCGGAGCGGGACACCCCTGGGAGATCTGGGGACCAGGTGCCCCATTTCTACTCCTGAGTCAGCCCCTGAGAACTTCACATCAGACCATGTGTCCTTGTGGGATCCATGACTCAGTGATGAGACTTCATGTTTGTTGATGACGTGCCTTGTTGCGGGTGAGTTTTACATGTAGCATCTCATGGAATCCTCGCCTGCTCTCACCCCCATTTCATAGATTAGGAAATTGAGGCTGAAAGAGATTAGCTAGCTTACTTGGGGTCACAGGGATTGAAAATGGTAGATCTGGCTTGGGAAGTGTGTCTTGTCCCCAGAGCTGGAGTGCGTAACCACTCGCAAGTTACGCCTCTGTGACTCAGGCTCAACACACTTTCCCTCTGCTGGGGGTTATGAGCCAAGGGCGAAGATTTATGTGCATATATAAACTGTCTACTTATAGTTAAAAATATACCCAGGCATGGGGATCTACAAACAAGTGATTCCAGGGGCGCCCGGGTGCCTCATTCGGTGAAGCGGCTGCCTTTGGCTCAGGTCATGATCTCGGGGTCCTGGGATGGAGCCCTTGTGGGGCTCCCCGCTCAGTGAGGAGTCTGCTTCTCCCTCTCTGCCCCTCCCCCCCGTGCATGCTCTCTCTCTCTCAAATAAATAAATAAATAAAATCTTTAAAAAAAAAAGTGATTCTGAATTGTTGACATACATCCTAGTCTAAGCGGGTCACTGCCTACAGAGAAAGATTCTAAGAGCTAATTTGGGGAAAACGCTCCCTGTCACCCAAAATACTTCTCCCAGCTTCTCACAGATGCCCCGGATTCCTTTAAGGGAGACAAAGGCTTTCTTTAGAGATAAGGTTTAAAACTAAAGGCTGGGGCCACTGTTGGCTCCTCTTCATCCTTCATGTTCTCTATAGGGCACATGCAGCAGATAGTTGATGATTTTTTTCTAGAATACAGCAGGAGAAAAGGTGGCCTCTTTTAGAAATGTTTACCCTTCCCCTTCACTTGCTGTTTTTGTGCAATTATTTGATAAGAAAACCCAGGTTATAGGACTGGCCATGTCTATCTGAAAGGAAGGGAGCCAACAGCCTGTAAGCACTTTCTCAACAAGCTATTCCTCATCCTTCGCCAGCAGTGGGCTTCCTGGGGTCTGGAAATCAGGACTGGCTACCTGGGCTCGGGGTCCCATGCTTTGAAGGGCTCTGTGCTTGCTTTAACGCTGGGCTGTCGCTTGTTGTCTTCAAACTCTTAATGGCTTTTTGAACAAGGAAAGTTGCCTCTTCATTTTGCGCCGAGTCCCACAAATTACATAGCTCTTCCTGCCTGAAATAATGTGGCAAGCGGTACGTGCGCAGACTTGGGATAGAACACTTTATTGACCTCCAGTTACACGCCTGTGTCTTAAGGGTTGGTGATGAAATATCGGAAGCCCAGGTGCGAGGAGCAAATTTGGATAAGGTTCTATATAGGTTGTCACCCTCCATCTTTCTACAGGCACCTCTGACCTTTCTGCTCTCTACCTTGCTAGAACCATCCACAACCCATAATTAAAGCAGCAGCACGGTTATTGAGAGAAATGGGAGAACTAAGCTTGCAGCTAGAGCCTTGGCTCCAAATTCCCAGTTGTTTATCCTCCAACATTCTGTGAGCCTGTCTCCTTGGGGCTCCTAGTAGATTGTCCCCACGGCACTTGCTTGTTGACATTGGTTGGAGAGTCCACAGGTGGGTCTTGTTTCTCCTGACAGCTTGGCACTAAAGACATACTTAGATGAGTGGGTTTTGAAGTTGGTTCATATTAAATCATTTGCAGAAGTCCGGGAGACAGAACATAAAACCAACCTGTACTCGAAGCAGAAGTGTCTCAGCTGCTGTACCCCCTTCCCGCCTACCCACCCTCCCTCCTACTTCTGGGACCATAGAGTGCAAAGTTTGAAAACTCCTGGCTTAGATCCATGTATGGTCCTCCTGGTGTTTGTTCAAATCTAAGCTTATTTAAATCTGAAGCATTCTAGCTCAAAGAAAATTGAGAGAAGGGGCCAGAGCAGGCTGTCTGTGTCCCTTGGATTTTGCAGCTTAGATACCCATCATAGATTCCTCTGTTCTTGAGTATCTACCTTTCCAGTCTTGTTATGGTAGCTTCATTTTAGTCTTGCAACAACCCTGTGAAGCGGGGCAGTGGGTAGGTTGATCACACGGATGGGCCACTGAATGGCCCCGCCTGCCCCCTATAATAAAGCTTCCTCCCACTCTGAAGCTGGGCTTGGTCGTTGACTTGTTTTGACCAATGGGATGGAGAAGATGGGAGGTCAGCAGAAGCTTGCAAGTGTTTTGCTTGTGCCTTAGGGTTCTCCAAAGAAATAGAATCAGTAGGATATATATAGATATATAAGCAGAAATTTCTTATAGGAATTGGCTCATATGGTTATGGAGGTTGAGAAGTCCCACAATTTGCCATCAGCAAACTAGAGAAGCAGGAAAGCCAGTGGTGTAATTCTGTTGAAGTCAGAGGGCCTGAGCTTGGTGGGGGTTGTGATGGTGTAAGTCCAAATCTGAGTCTGAAAGACCAAGAACCAAGAGTACCATTGTCCAGGGGCAGGAGAAGATGGATGTCTTAGATCACAGAATTCATCCTTCCTCTGCCTTTTTGTTCCATTCAGGCTCTCAACAGATTGGATGATGCCCACCCGCCATGGTGGGGATGATCTTCTTTCCTCAGCCTACTGATTCAAATGCTAATCTCTTCTGGAGATGCCCTCACAGAAACCTAGAAATAATGTTTTTCTAGCTATCTGGGTATCTCTTAGGCCAGTCAAGTTGACACATACAGTTAACCATCACAATCTATAACGAAAAAGAGCATCCCTTTCCCTATCCTTCCCCACCCCCATCAGCAGATGCTTTCCACCTTTTTTTTTTTTCTGTTTTCTTACGTTTCTTACCGTCATAATTATAAAGATAATGCTTATACTGCTATTTCTTGACTTTGAGTTTTAGGTTACCATTTTATTACTGTTGAGTTTATATTAAGAAGAATCAGAATTAAGCTTTGTTACACTATCACATAATCCCCACATTTACGTATTTCCCTTCCCCATCTTCAGGGATGGAGAGGTTATATAGTCAGTGTTTTCATTACTTTAGCTATGTCAATCTTGTTTACAGATGAGCCAGATTATATTTTAGTGATTCTGTTTCCTTTCCTGTGCATTTTTGGTTCCTTCAGTTGGGAACTGCAATTTTTCTTCTCCCTTTTTTTGTCTTCCTTCATCACTCTTGACATTATCTTTCTACACGCTCAACCAGCTCTTTCCTCCAACCTTTATTCCAACTTTCCTCAAGGTCAGACCTCTCAGAGCTTGTGCTTTTGGTGGTATATCAAAGAATCATTGCCAAGACCAATGTCAACCGATTTTCTCTTATATTTTCTTCTAGGAGTGTTACAGTTTCAGTTCTTGTGTTCAGATCTTTAAATCCATTTTGAGTTAATTTTTGTGAGTGATGTAATATGGGATTATCCAGTTTTCTCAACACCATTTATTGAAGAGATTGTTTTTTCACCATCTAGTATTCTTGGCTCCCTTGTCAAATGTTAGTTGACTGTATACCTGTGGGTTTATTTCTGGGCTGTGGATTCTGTTCCATTGGTCTATATGTCTATTTTTATGCCAGTACTAAAATGTATTTTTTTTGCCATATTGTTTTGATTACTGTAACTTTATAATAAAGTTGGAAATCAGGAGGTGTGATGTCTCTGGCAGTGTTCTTCTTTCTCAAGATTGCTATGGCTATTCAAGGTCTTTTGTGGTTTCATATGAATTTTAGGATTGGTTTTTTCTATTTCTGTGAAAAATGCCATTGGAATTTTGTTGGAGATTGCATTGAGTCTGTGAATCACTATGGGTAGTATAGATATTTTAGCAATATTAATTCTTCTGGTCCACGAACACAGGATATCTTCTATTTATTTGTGTCTTCTTCAGTTTTTTTCATCAAAGTCTTATAGTTTTCAGTGTATAGATCTCTACCTCCTTAGTTAAGTTTATTCTTAGGTACTTTATTGTTTTTGATGCTATTGTAAGTGGAATTGTTTTATTTTTCAAATATTTTGTTGTTAGTGTATAGAAATGCAACTGATTTCTGTATGTTGATTTTGTATCCTGCAGGTTTACTGAATTTGTTTATTAGTTCTCACAGTTTTTTGGTGGAGTCTTTAGGATTACCTCTATGTGAGATCGTATCATCTGCAAACAGAGTAATAGCTGAGTAATAAAGAGGCTTTTCCCATGTGCCCAGAGATCCCGGGTTGGTGGTTAATTTTTAAGGATGGAACGCTTAAAAGGCGATCAGGGCTCTGTGTGTATTGATGGGATTGGTTGACCGGCTGGTGAAGGTGCAGGGATACCGCCATTTTGTGGAGAGCCTCCCAGCGTCAGTGCCTGTAGATCCTGCCATGTGCCGCCACTTTTCCTGGGATGCACTGATCCTTTTACTGGAGTTTAGGAACCTTACTTCCAAGAATATCATGGATGTCTTCTGATTGTATCCTCACATGGGAGAGAGAAAGAGAGCGTTGGGAGTAGGGTAGAGAGAGGGGAACCGCCGCGTCTTTTCTTGGAAGGGTGCTAATCCCATACCTGAGGGCTCCACCCTCATGACCAAACCTCCTCCCCAAGGCCTCACCTTCTAATACCATCACACTGGGGGTGAGGAGTCAACATGTGAACTTAGGGGGACACAGTTCATAACACACAGGAGATGAAGGGTCAGATGTGAACACTTGCTGAACCCCAAGAGCGCTATCCTAGCTCACCCCCCTACTAGTCGGTAAGAGCTTTCCTCCCCTCCTTGCATCTTCTTCCTTCCCGCTTGGCCTGCAGGGGTCAGAAGCTGGGATAGAAGCACAAGCCCGGGAAGAACGCAGAGGCCGCGGCAGCCCCTCTCCTAACTGCAGTGCACAGCCTGACCTGTGGGGGAAGCAGAGAAACCTCAGCTTGGAGCAGTGGTTTGAATTTCGACACTTAACACGGAAACGGGTATTTAAAAGGTGGAATTGATCTTTGGTGATTTGGCCCTTTTTAGATTTTTGTAATCTAACTATGACTAAGACATTTGTGGGGCTGAGTTTTTGTCCAGGACTAGAAGAGGAACTTGCTTACCAGCAGTTTTAAAGCAAAAATGAGATGAAAATGGATGTTAATAAGTTTCTGTTGCTTTATGAGTATATCCCAGATTTTGGGTAGTTCATCCTAAAGGTTACATTTCTCTGAGAATATGTTTATTTTGCCTTTACTTTTGAGGGGATAAAATTCCTGGCTATTTGTTTTTTCAATCATTTCAATGATACTATTCCATTGTCTCCCTACATCGAATGCTGTTGAAGAGAAGTCTGTGTCATTGTAAATATCATCTGTGCTTCTGAATGTCTTGCAAAGGAGGCACTGACAGCCTTTGTTCTGGACTGACCTTTCTATGGAGGTTTTTAGAGCAAACAGCCTGGGAAGATAGAGATGATATTTCCTTCCGGAGCAAGCAGTAGCTTTGCTCAGTGCCATGGAAGTGAGAGATGTGCCTCCCTTGGGGTTTTCAGCACTCTGTCCTCAGAGCGCTGAGACTGTTTTTCCTGTTTGTGGTGGGAGCTGTTTGGAGCCCAGCTTCCTCTTTTTTGGCTTGGAACACAGGAAGTACCATTTAGATAGGAAGTTGAGCAACTTCAAGCAAATCATTGTTTCATGAACTCCTCTTGAGTATTGAACCACTCTTACATAGTAATGTGAATAATCCTGGGCTCACACTTTTTCCCACCGCAATGTGCTATTGATAATTCCCATTGACAACCCTGAGTTTGATTTTAGCTGACATCGTTTGTACTTCTCTCCTCCACATTTATTTCAGAGTACTTATTCTATATATATATATTTTTAAAACTTAAGTCATCCAGCCTTCCCTTGTTGTACACTCTCTTGGGATTTTCAGATCAGAGGTGTTGCTATTCCTAAAATTTTACAGTGATCCCAGTCCCATTTAATGCCACACACTTCCCTTTTCCCCTTGCTCATGCTAGATGTCCTACATTTCCCGTTTTATGACTTTTCACTTCTTCAAACTGCCCTTTATTGCTGAGAGTTCCACATTGTAATTTGAAAAGCAGAACACTAAAATATCCATATTTGAGTGATCTGCTAACTACTGGGCTGTAATTGTATTCCAAACTGATAGTTCAGCTAAAACTTTAACTATTTTATTCAACTTGAGAGGTATATTTGTAGCCGATTATTCTTGCTTATGGCTTTATACCTAGAGCTTTTATATCGCAGTTATATTTTGTACCACATTAGATATTTTCCCATCTATTTGCACAAAGCTAGAGAAAAAATGTTAACAAAGACATAAAAGTCATATGTTAAACCAAGAATATGTTAGAATCAGAAATGATATACTGCATCATCTTTTATTTTTTTCTGAGATTTCTTGCTGGGGAGAAGATTCAGCCCAACGGAGCGCCTGGGTGGCTCAGTTGGTTGGGTGACTGCCTTCGGCTCAGGTCATGATCCTGGAGTCCCGGGATCGAGTCCCGCATCAGGCTCCCTGCTCGGCAGGGAGTCTGCTTCTCCCTCTGACCCTCTTCCCTCTCATGCTCTCTGTCTCTCATTCTCTCTCTCTCAAATAAATAAATAAAATCTTTAAAAAAAAAAAAAGATTCAGCCCAAGAATATGATAGCTAATACAGGTGTATCAAAATTTCAAGCCCCTTTGATTACGAAGCTAAAACTTCTCTCCTACTCTGGCTGGAAATGAAAAGGACTCCATGTTTGGATAAGTGACCCAAGGCAGAAAAATAAATACCAACCATAGAGATGAGACATGTCTTGCTTGCTGTGGGTGCTGGATTGGGTGTTCTCCTAGGTAGGGCTGGCCCATCATTTTGGATCCTCTTCCTTCAGTGATTTCCCACAGTACACTTTAATCTAAGGGAGGTTAGGAAACTGTGGGTAGCATGGCAGAGAATTACTGCACCTCTGCCTTTTCCCCACAATGGAAGGGCAGGGCTTCTTAATCTGGGACCCATGGAGCCCCCAGGGGTCCCAGGCAGGCTTTGTGTGCAAGGTGGGGCATAGGTTGTGGTGTATGGATGTAAAGTTTATCCACATCTTTCATCGCATTGTCAGAGGGGTCCATGATCTTCCAAATGCCAAGAAGAGAAGGGCATGCAACAATGTCTCTCTTTGACTGTTACTTAAGGGCACTTATGTGTGAGGACTATTTTAAGAACTTGGTTGCAAATTATTAGGAATGATTTCAAATGCTCACAAAGTAGGGAGAACAGTAATATGCTCCTCCCTGGACTTACCCAGCTTCAGCAATCCTCCACATTTTGCAAATTGTTTTTAGCCATTGAAATGCAGGGCCTGATGTCATTATCCTAACTACCCTGGGAGGAGGATCCTGTTAATATTCCTGTTCCAGATAAGGATACTGAGGCTTGCAGGGGCTCAGCCACTTGCTGATGGTTGCACAGCTAGTGAGTGGTTGAGTGGGGAGCTGGGATTTGAACCCGGGGCTAGGCAGCTCCACAGGCCCTCCAGGCATGCCACTAGGCGTCTCCCTTCTCGAGTGGCTGTTTCTTCTGGAGAATCTTCAGTCCATGCTCTGCGTTCCTACTCCTGAGTGCTGTACCAGTCTTCCCCAGACATGCTTTTATTTTGGAAGAAACTGCTGTTTACAGAGGACCTCCTCAGCTTTACACATGGTTTTATTGTATTTTTTTCCTGCCTGTTTAAAAAAATTTTTTGGGGGGCGCCTGGGTGGCTCAGTCGTTAAGCGTCTGCTTCGGCTCAGGTCATGATCTCCAGGTCCTGGGATCGAGCCCCACATCGGGCTCCCTGCTCGGCGGGGAGTCTGCTTCTCCGTCTCCCTCTGCTTCTCCCCACTGCTCCTACTCTCTCTCTCTCTCTGTCTCAAATAAATAAATTAAAAAAAAGAAAAATAAAAAAATTTTTTTGTTCTGCTTGCTTTTGTTCTAATAAGGACTCTGTGAGAGAAGTATTTTTATTCCCATTTTACAGGTGAGGGAGCCTCATGTTAGCAACTTGACCAAAGTTATGCCAAATAAGTGACGGAGTTGGCACTGTAATCCAGACAGTATCCTCACCTGTCCAGCTTGGACCGGGCTCAAGGCTCAGTTAAACGTGGCATGAGCTTTTGAGAGAAAAAAATGTGTAGAGTGTATTTTCTAGAAGAGAGTTTATATTCACAGGATCAGTTAATGGTGACTAGAATTGGCCACGTAGCTGGACATCGGAGTTATTTCAGCAAAGGGGTGAGTGCGAGGCTTAGTGAGTGAGCATCTTGCCTGCCCTTGGGGCGCGGTGGTGTTCTTTCCTATCACATTCTCAATATCCACTGCGGGCTCTCAATTCTCAGCACCAGGCTGGGCCCTTGGGTATCACAGTGCGTGCTCCACAGCTTTGTGAACCTTTTAACAGGGGAAGGAGAGACTTGTTGGAACTTGTGCATTTTATGGCTTTCTCTCACCCCCTTAGCCAGATCTATTTTCTGGAACCAGGAACGCCCTCAGCCATCCTTGACCAGAAGGTATGGTGGCTGTCCTCTTGTGAAGGTAAGCATCCAGGCGAGTGACATCCCAGCATTCAGAAGACACTCCTGTCCTTCAGAGAGCGACTGGCCCAGCTTAATCTGTGTCATCTGACCACATCATCCAACTATATTACCCTTACGCACAGAGATGAGGGAACAAGGAGAATTCTGCTCCACATGGAGGTCAGTAGGAAAGAAAAAAAACTATAGGGAAAACAGCAGAAGCCAGAACATTATTGTGAAAAACGGACCTACCCTTAAATATGTAGTAAATGATTAATTTGCATTTTTGGTATATTATCAGCCCAAATTATTGCTGGAACGTTAAGACACAGTGATGGCTTGGCTAAGTGGTTGATTAGAAATCATCTAATCTGGGGCGCCTGGGTGGCTCAGTCGTTAAGCGTCTGCCTTCGGCTCAGGTCATGGTCCTAAGGTCCTGGGATAGAGCCCTGCATCAGGCTCCCTGCTCAGTGGGAAGCCTGCTTCTCCCTCTCCCACTCCTCTTGCTTGTGTTCCCTCTCTCACTGTGTCTCTGTCAAATAAATTAAAAAAAAAATCCATCTAATCTAATAATAATCTAGGAATAATCTAAACATAATCTAATACATATACCTATATACTTATATAGGTATAGAAAGCTCTATGGGATACACATCCACCTATTGAGGTTTTTTGGGGGGGGGGCAGATCTTGGATGCTCTCCACTTTCTGCTTCATCTACTTTTTAAAAATTCATGATGAGGGCGCCTGGGTGGCTCAGTCGGTTAAGCGACTGCCTTCGGCTCAGGTCATGATCCCGGGGTCCTGGGATCGAGTCCCGCATCGGGCTCCCTGCTCGGCGGGGGGTCTGCTTCTCCCTCTGATGCTCCCCCCTCTCATATGCTCTCTCTCATTCTCTCTCTCTCAAATAAATAAATCTTTAAAAAAAAAAAATTCATGATGAGCATGCATTATTTCCTATCATCAGAAAAAACCCAAAATACGAAGCACAGATTAGGAGGTGAGATTTCACTTTTTATTGCTGGAGCTCACCTGGGAGGGGGTTGCTGTCAGAATCCCCTGGGGAGTGTTTCAGCAGGGCATGCCTGTCTCCGCCATCCCCACAGGCTCTGTGTCACCGCTTCAGCAGCTCAGGACACGGCCAGGCAGTTAACCCTTGCTGTGACGACGGTCTGTAAGCGGCAGCATGAGCAGGGCCTCACCCACTCTAGACCCCAGTGTGTCGTGCCCGTGTGTAGTCTGTCACTGGGGTGTTCGGGCGCCTTGCTGGGCCTCGAGGCTACCTTCTGCCCATCTCTGACTGGCGCCCAGTAGAGACCTTGCCGGGGAACGTGACGATGCTGGAGGAGAGCAGAGGACCAAATCCCTCTGGGAAGGGACATCAGAGCAGTCTAGGGAGAAGCAAAATTGGTCTTCCTTTAGGGGAGAGAGCAGTCTGTGGAATTAAGCACCCCTCTTTGTACTCCCAGGAGGGAAAGAGTGTTGGATGTGACTTCCTGAAGTTTCAGGAGACTTATGGAAAATTAGGATGGAACGCTGTCCTCGAACCAGGACATTTCTGAAGACAGGATACTTGAGGGATGCTCCAGGCCAACAGGGACGGATCTGGGGGACCCTGTGTCCCCATCTTCCATGTCTAAGGAGAGTTGGAATAGGCAGGTTACTTAGCTGCCCTGTGCCTCGTTTCCCTCATATGGAAAAGTAGGGTAATAATGATCGTTGTGATGATGTGACATCCATTAACACACATGTGTGCCAGCATCTACTAAATGTTAGCTATTCTGTTAAGTCTGGTGGGGGTCATTCGGGCCTGCTCCATGGGAGCCTGAGACCACGGTAGAGGAAATGTTGGTGTTACAGTCACTCCTTGCATAAACCCTGGAGTGCTGACATGCCCCTCTGCCAGCCTCACGGTGTGAAGCAAGTGAGCCCAGGGCTCTGAGCTCTTGGGGCCTGGAGGAAGCTCACTCTGTGTAGGAGATGTTGGCATTTAGGTCCCTTCATGAGAAATTGGAAGGCCATGGGGGGGGCTCCTGACTCCTTTTGTGTCCTTATATCATGCATGCCCTTGGTACTGCTCAGTGGCTGGTTTCTTGATAAACCACGATGAAAGCAATCTTAAATAAGACCCTGTCCTTATTCTTGCCAGAGTTCAAACCCAGGATAGACGGTGTGGTCAGGATGAGCTTTTGGCGTAGTTAACAAGATTGCAAAGGATGACTGCAAGCTTAACTGGGAAATGGGGAAGGAGGTATTGGGATGGCCTCCTGGAGCCCAGGGCCTTTGGCGGCTCTGAGTGTCCCACCCTGCGAGCATCCTCTGTTGAGGTATTAGGGCGTGTGGTGGTGGGTGGTCTGCCAAGTGGAGGAGCCAGCACGTGGGCATGCAGCCTGTCATCCTCCAGCCCTCACTGGAGGTAGGTGAGGTTGATCTTGAAGGTGTCCCAGAGATGAGACCTGCGGGCCTTTGACCACTAGCTCGGTGGGAACAGAGGCCTGTGTGTCTTTGTGTCTTCCCCCCTTCTTATGAGGACACCAGTCATTGGATTTAGAGATTGCCCCCAAATCTGGGATGGTTTCATCTTGGGATCCTTAGCTAATGACTTCTATTTAAGAGCCTTTTTTCCAAATAAGGTCACCTTCTGAGTTTTGGGGTAGACATGATTTTTTTTCACTATTTAACCTACTACGTCCTAGATGGCAGAGAGAGGGCAAGGACCGTGAAGTAGAGTTCTCATGGTAGACTCACTGTCATGGGTGTGGCGAGGGATTCCCACCAGCTGTTTCCTCAGGAGACGGATGATATTGGGGTGGACGGGTGGGCCCAGCCAAACCGGACGTTTTGCAGATCCGTGGGGCTGATGGTCCCAAGAACGTGTTTTTGAAAGTGGGTTTCACTGAGATGAGTCCGACTAGGAAAACTTGAAGAACTGCCTTGCAGGTGAGGCCACATAACCGCGACTTCTTCGTAAGTGAAGTTCACAGACCCCAGTGTGCTTAGGAGTCCAAATACTCACTGGTGGATTTGCGTAATTTACCCATTCAAAACGGGTTTACACTATAACTAATAGCACATGCTAATTTAGTTTTGGGTTATTATTATTTTTTTTTGCAACACCCTGGTATGTCCTAGTAACACTTGTTTGTGTCACTGAGAGCAACGGGACATGGTGGGGCACAAGAGTTGTCCATCTATATCTTCACAAAGGGGTCGATTGTGGTGGGCCACGGCCAGGCCTACCATAGGCTCAACGACTCGTAGGACACGGGACATGGAGCACACAACTAACTGCATTATAGTCTCTTTATGGTAGTGCTTAGAGCCTTGTCGCTGATGTGGCCCGCAAATGACGAATTCGGGGCTCCAAGCCTCCCTGACCTGGTGGACGGCCCCCTCCCCAAAGGCCGTACTGACTAATAAATTTTGGAGCCCATAGGGAAGCCACAGGGGGTTTTGTTCGCATACATGTAACCATATCTCAGAAATACCTTTGGCATGTTTGCTGTGTCAGTAGGTATACTGAAGTGGACTGAATTCACGCTTTCAATTCTAGTCAGTCTTAATGCCCTGGCCAGACATTGTGGTCTGGCCTAGCTCCCCAGACCATGCCCAGATCAATCTCCATGGCTTGGGGGATGGAATAATCTACTTGATTTAAGCCAGTCTGCCAGTCTGAGGGTGGGGCAGGGAGGGTGGAGTCAGTCTCTCTCAACCACAGAGCTGAGTCGTGGAGGGGAGATTTTTGTAAAGACTTTTGGCATTTTGTACCTCGAATAAAGGGAGATAATGCTGAAGGAGGAAACCGCAGATGACTAATTCATGGATTGATATTTTCCAGATTGTATGTGTACTCCAGATGGCTCGGCCAGATACTTGTTGACTCCAGTGTTTTCATTTCTTTATGATCTTTTTTCCTCGTCATGGGGAGTAAAATTTAATTTTGTTTTTCCTAGAACTGGGAGCAACTCTGGGTAGCTCTGATTCAGAGGTAGAGATGTTGCATTTCGATTATTCAGCCAGTAACAGAGCCATGCCCCGTTGTAGGCACTGGGGATACAAAGATGGGCAGGTCTGTGTTGGTCCAGGTAACATTAGCTGCTGTAACGAAGAGAGCACAAACTACAGGATTGTAATATATTAGTGATTCTGTAACAGTTCAGGTTGGCGGCGGCTCTGTTCCCTGGGGTCACTCAGGCACTTTCGTGGACAATGGCTCTGCAGTTCTCAACAGGTGGCTTTCAGGGTCACCCTAATCCTTGGCACTTCTGCCAGCAGGAAGGGGAAAGAATGGGGGGGACACATGTAGGGTTTCAGGAACCAGGCCTACGAGTGGCATGCATCACTTCTGCTCCCATGCCTTTCTTCCAGAAAGTTCTTGGCTGCCCTCTCAGGACATGCTGTTTAACGGGGAAGAACAGCATGTGAACCAAAGGTAGAGGAGGAGTAGGTCTTAAGCAAGTTTTCCTGTCTCACATCCCGCACTTGACAATTCCAAATTGCCTGACACTAAGAGCTGCTCAAAGGGAAGGAACTTTCAGATGGAAGCACATGCCTCCTGTTACATGGAAGAAAACCATATTTACAATGTTTTATTTCCCCCCTTATAGCTATTTCCAGTAAGCTCTTTCTTTTTTCCTTTTCTTTTCTTCTCTCTTTCTTTTTTTTTTGAGAGAGAATCGTAAGGGAGATTTCTATGCCCAGCGTGGAGCCCGACATGGGGCTCGATCTCACAACCCTGAGATCATAACTTGAGCCGAAATCAACAGTTAGACACTTAACCAACTGAGCCGCCCAGGTGCCCCTCCAGTAAGCTCTTTCTTGTTACTAGTGATGCTCCTTTTTTTTTTTTTTAAGATTTATTTATTTATTTGTCAGAGAGAGTGAGAGAGAGCACAGGAACAGGGGGGCAGGGGAGGGGCAGGCAGGGGGAGAAGCAGGCTCCCCGCGGAGCAAGGAGCTCAATGAGGGACTCGATCCCAGGATCCTGGGATCGTGACCTGAGCCAAAGGCAGACGCCCAACTGACTGAGCCACCTGAGCGCCCCTCTAGTGATGCTCTGAAGTTTTATTTGCCTCATTGCATCTCATGGCCATTCTTAGTCTGTATTCCTTGGGGAAAAACAAGTAAATCCGAACCTTTATTGAAGACTTATAATGTTCCAGGTTCATATCCCTGTTCCCTTCTCAATTTAATTACCACAACACACCTGTAAAGGAGCATTATTACTTTCATCTTACAGATACGGACATTGAGGCACAGAGAACTTAGGAAGCATCGTTAAGATTGTGCACCGGGAGGGATAGAGCTGGTGTTCACCGGGGTCACACTGTTGCTGAACAAGTAAACCTCTAAATTTCAGGGCTCACCATGTAGACATCTGTTTCTTACTCAGTGACAACCCAGTTAGGGTTTCCTAGCTGGTGGGGGGCTTTTGTCCCCAAGTACTTCCTATGGTTCTGCTCTTTTCTAGGACCTTGGATCACTCAACACCCAGTTGGCTTCTACCCAAACTAATGCCTTTTCATTATTCCAGAATCTCATCTCTTCCTATGACTAGTGTGCCATAGATGTGCTTGCCTGTGGTGATTTTTATATTTTATAAAATACATGCCTTGATACACTGTGCCATTAATTGCTTTTTAAAAACAAAGTTTGTTAAACTTCATGTAGATTTTTGTCTCTTAATTTTTTACTTCAAAAAAGAAATAACAGAGAAGCAACACATTTTTCAGGCTCTCAAATATTAGCCTTATAGTTTTCTTTAGCTTCTGTGTAGTAAAACTGCATTTCCTGACAGTGTCTGTTTTTTGCATTGTTCCCCTTCTTATTTCCCACCTTGAGAGCTGGCTTCTGTGGGTGTTTTGACAGATGCCTGGCTCCCACAGGCTCCCGTGGAGGAGGGAGATTTCTTGGCTCCCCGTGTTACCGCTCAGACTGTTAACAGTTCCTTCAATGGATGCACCCAAGCCTCAGCAGTCGGGTCACCACTGGGCTCTTCAGGTTTGTTGGCCACAGCTGGTGATGATTCTAGCACTTTCTAAAGCTCTCAGAACCTTGTTTCACATTTAGCTCCTTCTCATGAAAACCCTGGATCGGTTAGGAAAAACAAACAAAAAACAACTTCTACCTAGTTCTGGGATCGAGACTGTGGAAGGGAACGTCTACTGTTTGCCGTTACCAATTCTTTCTTGGTGAGCCACTTTGGGGCCCAAGGTGAGGGGCCCGAGTTCGATAGCCACGAAGGGCGAGCAATGAGAGGGTGCGAGGTAGAGGTAGACCCACCACATAGCGAGCGACTCGCTGCCGGTTGGCTCTACCTCGGACCAGGTCGTTATCCGACTTCTCTGATACCTCCTCCACAAGACTGACATAGTCAGCCACTTGCTTCCAAGAAATACGCCATTGTCCCCGGATGCTGATGAAGTTTGGCTGCTGGATGGGTACGCTGCAGCTGGGCCTTCTGCAGCACTGGAGGGACGCTGGGAAACACCCTAGCCCTTGCACATCTAACGCAGGACCCCTGTTAGAGGCAGACATCCGTGTGGCTAGGGCCTCACCTTTCCGAAAATGGAAGATCGGACATGGGCTGAGCTCCAGGGTGTGACTCCACCCTTCCGACCCGGCTTGGTCTGCGAGTGTACCCCAAGCCCACCGAGAGCCTGGCCTCTCCCGCCTGGGGAGAGCTTGGCCCGGGCGCTCTCCCTTGCAAGGCCTTAGGTGTGACAGAGGTCTCCTGGGAAGGCTTACCTCCCCGGGGATTCCCAAAGCTGAACCACTGGGTGGCCCAGATGTGAACAAAAGACATTTGATAGCATGGATGTGAGTGGGAAGCCATGCTTAGCTTCTCAGTTTAGCTTTCTGTTTCTAGTCGTTCTACAGAATACATTTTAAACCATGGTAGTTACTGAATTTCCTAGATAAGAGGTTACTGATTGCAGAACACACAATCGATTTGCTAACAGTATTTGCATGTGCGTGTGTGGGGAGGAGAGCGAAATCCCATTTAAAATGGACAATTTGACCGCAGAACATTCCAAATTTCAGAAACGATCAAATGTGACGGAATGGCAGAACGTTTTAGCTCAAGGAATTATGTTAGAAAAGATTTCCTGCTCTGGACTGGAGCAGGACCTGCTCCTTGGGTAGCTGGGAAGGCATTTTTTCCTCGCAGGTTAGGTATCCCTTTTCCCGGCCGGGGTTTTGGGTCTGAATTACAGGAGGCGGCCTAAAGCAGTGGCTATAGCACCGAGGCTCCCACCTGGCAATTTGTGGCTGTGATTTCTTGCTGTTGTCTGTCCAGCCGCCCACTTGCCAGCACTGAACCCACTGTGAGCCAGCGGACCCCTAGGGAGTGAATTTGCGGGAAGATAAATTCCTCTGTCCCTGCCTACATTTGAATGCTATTGTGGAAACTGAATAGAATACAGATCACCCCCAAATTGAATTCTGTGTACCTGCTCTGCTAAGTAGAAAATTGCATATCGTATATGGTTCTTAGATAGGGCTCTGTCTAGACACAAAACTTGCTTACAGTTTTTAATGTTGTTGGTCGTTCAGGCATGTGAAACCCGCTTGCCCCAATCATTTCCGGACCTCAGGCATTTTAGTTTTTGGAGGAAGTTTTTACTGCCTACTGCCAATCCTGTCCCCATGCCACCTCCTGATTCTCAAAGGTGCTGTCGTTGCCTCTGGTTCTGCATCCTGACTCGGAACTGCTTGGGCGAAGGGATGGGGTCTCGTCTTTGTAGCAGTGTTGAGCGATGGTGCCGGCATGTAGCTCGTTCAGTGCGTGAGTGCAGGGGGACCTGGTGGGCATGGAAACCTCTAAAGATCCTTCTTCTATGGTCTTAGCCCTGGAAGGGAGCCCGTTGCCCCCTTATTATATGTAGGGCATGTGGCTCAGATGTTAACAAGTGTCTGATTGACGCTGACACTGTTTTCTCTTGATACAACTCCTCATTAGGCCCTTTTCCTCGGTCTCCTCTAAGCCCTGGTTCGGGCTGTGGCCCGCGGAGCCCGGACACGTTGCTTGGGCCGCTGTAGCTGGGACGGCCCTGTTCAGCCTTCAGGTGGCTGCACAAGTCAGCCAAGCAGGAAGGGTGAGGCCAATCACCAAGGTGGGTGCGGAGACATTAGCGTTCAATCCAGGAGCACTGCCGGTTGCTGGCAGAGTGGGTGGCTCCAGGCCCCGGATAATTTGGGGATCATCAGGAAGACCAAAGATGGTTCTCCTGCTGGTTTAACAGCACATCTGTTTTCACCATTAGTGCTTCGCTCCTCTGAGGCTGAAGTCGTTTATTTTCATGAGTCCTAAGTAAATAAAATTCCACGACGGACATGTGTGGGTGGGTGGGGCCTAAACTGAGTGTCAAAGAAATGAAAACACAAAATCTGAAGTTTGTCCTGAGATAGCTTTGTCAAGAGGGGTCTTTTGCTTGTGTTCTGAGACATCTGAAAATCCCCCCTGGGCAAGGCCCTGGGGGTGGGTGGGGCCTGAGCTGTGTGACTGGCAGGGGATGGAACCCCAAACAAGAGGCCCTACCCTTTGATGTTCTCTCTGGGTCTCACGGTTCAGTTGTCAATACTCACTGCTTCCGCTAGGGGTGGTTTTTCCCTGGGGATGCTACATGATGGAAATCAGAGGGGACATTTTTGGTTGTGACAGTGACTGGGGGGCTCTGCTAGCATTGAGTGACTAAGGTCTAGGAGCCCGTAGCATCCAGGGCACCTGGGTGGCTCAGTCAGTTAAGTGTCTGCCTTTGGCTCAGGTCATGATCCAAGGTCCTGGGATCGAGCCCCTCGTTGGGCTCCGCCTCAGCGGGGAGTCTGCTTCTCCTTCTGCACCCCCCCACTGTGTTCTCTCTCTCTCTCAAATAAATAAATAAAAAAGGAGCACTTAGCATCCTACAGTGTGTGGGCCAGTACTGCCCATTGAAGGATTGCTGTGTCCTGTCAGTCTTTCAGATGTCCCATGGGACGTTCACATGGTGAAAATACTCTAACTCTGTTTTCCATATGCGTAGGTGTGATGTGCCCTAAATTTTCCAGGAAGGCAGCCACCATGTATCTCTTATTGCTTGCAACTTTACTGGGATTTACCACCTCTGTCCACCTGCCTCTGTGGCTGTTGTGTCCTTGATGATGCTAAGGATAGCAGCAAGCATTGACTCCTGCATTACACCCTCTAGGGTTGTGTTCTCTGAACATTTCTGTCTTGAAGTATATGTACATTTATCACAAATCTATTTTTACCCTTTGTCACCATTAGGACATTGTGTTGAGTATTTTAAAAATTGTGTTAGGTTACACACATGCACACACACACACACATTTTAGCCATCTTAACCATTTTATTTTTGTTTATTTTTTAAGATTTTATTTATTTGAGAGAGAGAGAGAGTGGGGTGGGGAGGAGCAGAGGAAGAGGGACAAGCAGACTCCATGCTGAGTGTGGAGCCTGACGCAGGGCTCGATCCCAGGACCCTGAGATCATGACCTGAGCCGAAATCAAGTCCGTTGCCCAACTAACTGAGTCACCCAGGAGCCCCCATCTTAACCATTTTAAAGTGTACAGTTCAGTAGTATTAAGTATATTTGCATTGTTGTGAAGTAGATCTCCAGAACTTGTCCATCTTGTAAATCTGAAACTATACCCATTGAACAACAACTCCCCATTCTTCCCATCCCCCAGTCCTTGGCAACCACTATTCTACTTTATATGTCTATGAATTTGACTATTTTAGATACTTCATATAATTGGAATCCTACAAAATTTGTCATTTTGTGAGTGGCTTATTTCACTTAGCGTAACGTCCTCAAGGGTCATCCATGTTGTAGAATCGGACAGGACTTCCTTCCTTTTTAAGGTGGGATAACATTCCATTGCACATCTAGACCACCTGTTGCTTATCCATTCATCCCTCAGTGGACATTTGGGGCGCTTCACCTCTTGGCTATTTTGAATGATGCTGCTATGAACATGGGTGTACAGGTATCTCTGAGACCCTGCCTTCAATTCCTTCGGACTTTTTCTCAGAAGTAGGACCGCTGGATCATATGGTAGTTCCGTATTTAATTTTTTAAGGAACCTCCATATTGTTTTCCTCAGTGCCTGCATGATTGTACATTCTCACCAACAGTGCGTGAGGGTTGCAGTTTCTCCATACCCTCGCCAACACTTGTTATTTTCTGGGTTTTTGTGTTTTTTGTGGGTTTTTTTTTGACGGTAGTTATCCTGGTGAGTGATGTTTTAGGTTATATTTTGCATGAACTCTATCTCCACATATAAAGGGGTAGACATAAAATATTTGTTATAACAGGTTGACAGTAACAGCTCTCGTGTCTTCATGTTCTTAACAGTCATGTCAACATACTATCTTTTTCTTAAATTTTATTTTATTATCTTTTTATTGAAATATAGTTGACATACAATGTTGCATTAGTTTTGAGTGCACAACATAGTAATTTGACAAGTTTATATGTTATGCTATGTTCACAAGCATAGCTATCATCTGTCACCATACAACACAATTATAAGACCATTGACTATATTCCCTGTGTTGTACCTTTTATTCCCATTACTTATTCATTCCATACCTGGAAACCTGTATCTCCTACCCTCCTTCACCCATTTTGCCCATTCCTTACTCTCTTCCCCTCTGTTCTCTGCATTTATGGGTTTGTTTCTGCTTTTTTGTTTTTTAGATTCCACATACAAATGAAATCACATGTTATTTATCTTTCTCTGTCTAACTTACTTCACTTAGCATAATATCCTCTAGGTCCATCCATGTTGTTGCAAATGGCAAGGTCTCATTCTTTTTTATGTCTGAGTAATAGTCCACGTTGTATGTATACACCACATCTTTATCCATTTGTCTATCGATGGACACTTGGGTTGCTTTCATATCTTCACTATTGTAAATAATGCTGCAGTAAACATAGGGATACCTATCTTTTGATTTAGTGTTTTTGTTTTCTTTGGGTAGGTACCCAGAAGTGGAATTACTGGATCATACAGTATTTCTGTTTTTAAAATTTTTTGAGGAACCTCCCTGCTGTTTTTCCACAGTGGCTGCACCAAATTTACATTCCCACCAGCGATACACAAGGGTTCCCTTTTCTCCACATCCTTGCCAAAACTTGTTATTTCTTGTCTTTTTGGTACTGGCCGTTCCGACTAGTGTGAGGTGGTATCTCATTGTGGTTTTGATTTGCATTTCCCTGTTGATTAATGATGTCGGACATCTTTTCATTTGCCTGTTGGCCATCAGTAATCTTCTTCAACATATTATTCTTTGTTAGAAAGCAACCTCTCCCTTCTTTCTCTCTAGCAATGCTCTGCTTTTCCCATACCTGGCCCTTAGAGCAGCTTTACCCAGTACAGCCTCCATGGTTTTCCTTTGTTCTGTGTGGAATTGTTTTTTTTTAAGTATATTTTTTTCCCTTTGCAGTAATTAGTGATCTCTTTCTATTAAGTAGGAGAATAGAACAGCTGTTTTGGCATCGAACACATGAACATTATATACAATGAGTGTTAATGAGTACTATTTCCATGACTGAGCTAGAGTGAATTTCCTGGTGGACAGGAATAAATCTGGACCCCTTGAAACCACAGTTGGGATTCTGGGGCTTTTACCTGTTGTGGACTTGTTGGCCATATAAGTTATGACAACACAACACCAACACAGAGCTTTCTACCAATGTTGAAAGTAATGTCATCATTTGGTGAGTTAAGAAGTCAGAGCATTGTTGGGTCACCTGGCGGGCTCAGTCGGTGGAGCCTGCAGCTCTTGACCTTGGAGTTGTGGGTTTGAGCTCACACTGAGTGTGGAGATTACTTAAAAAAAAAAAAAAAAAAAAAGGTAGAGCATTGTGAGGTGAGGATGGGAAGTGACAGGACTTTCTGTTGTTGGACAGACATAGAAGCAAGCCTGCTTGACCTTTTGTCCCAGGACTGCCATCCTGGGGTGCACCCAGGGAAGCCCATTTTGCATTAGCCCCGGGCTCATTCTGAAGTTTTCTCTTCTCCCCTTGGATGTCTTCTCTGTGTACAAACATGGAAAGCCATTACAGGAAACCGACCTGGGATACATTTAGTAGCTGATGTTTCCTTAATAACCTTCAGTATCAGTCCCCAAAAGAAATTTTTCTTTAACGTGCCAGGGACCAAAAATATATATAAAAGAAAATCATTACAGTATTTCACTTGAGATTGTGCAGATAATGACAAGTTCTCTCTCTTTTTTTTGTAGTATTTATGGCTATTCAATTAAACTGCCACCAAACAACAGTGAACCCACCACCATTTCCATGTCTTAGTGTTTGTAGCTCACCATATGTTTGAAGTATGACATAATCCTTATGGAGCACATTCAATTTGTTGCCTCCCAACTTCAACGGAAGCAGTTAAGTCTGTCTCCTTTTAGACAAATTGTTAATGAAAAGGTAGCTGAACAATCATTTTCTTGTAATATGCAATTCCGTCTCCTTAAATACAGGAGACTGACAGACCCATTCAGCAGTTAGTACTTTCTCTATACAACTGAACTCTGTCTGACCCTCTGAAACTAACAACTGGAGCAAAAAGAGAGAAAGAGGGGGAAAGGCAGCTAAAAATAAATACCTGTAACACCTATAATCCTAAAAATTGAGTGGACAGTATATTTTACTTTACTGTTTTCAGATAATGTATGAATAATTGTCTTCTGCTGCCAAGTTCATTTTTATCGATTTTAAAGTATTTCATGATGTTGGCGCAATGTTTGGAGAATGGTGGGACTGTCTGAAAGGTTCAGAATTTAGAGTCCTGAGCTCTCCTCTCTTTTAGTGCTGGGTCAGGGCTGCTGCTGAGGGCACAGACACACCATGACTCCCTTCTTCCCAGAGAGTGATGAAGGCGGAAACAAAAGGACTGGCCATTTGTCCAAGCAAGCACGTGTTTTTATTTTATAATTGATTTTACTTTTTATCAATTTCCTCAAGAATTTCTTCAATAGAAAGACCACGTATATCTCATTTTTAAATACAAATAAACTACTCTTGCAGTGTAGGGCATCGTGCAGAACAGTGATAGCACAGGGTCCACTCTGTGCCGCCCTCTACCCAGATTATCTATGTACTCACCACTGGAGGGCGGATGCGCACTGACGATCACCCCCATTTGGTAGATGTAGACATGTGGGTCAGAGAGGTTAATTAACTTGCCTCATCACCCAGTAATATTGTGATGGAGACAACTTTTGCACTCAGGAAAGCAGACTCTGGAGTAGCAACACTGAACTCCTACACGATGCCGCATGTCAGCTGAAGATTGCTTTTTATAGTAAAGCCTCATCAATTCAGACTAATTTGGAGATTTGGGGGAGACGCAGTCTGAATGACAGGATGTTTGAAAAAAAAATGCAATCTAATACCTCCAAAGAGATGGTAGATAGAGTAAATTAAATGAGGGTTTTAAACTTAGGGAAGCAGTTTTGAAGATCTCATTTTACAATAAAGGAAAATGGTCTTTAAAATAATGAAGTATTTTAGGGGTGCCTGGGTGGCGCAGTTGGTTAAGCATCCGACTCTAGATTTCGGCTCGGGTCGTGATCTCAGGATGGAGAGATGGAGCCTTGCGACGGGCTCTGCGCTCAGCGCAGAGTCTGCTTGAGGTTCTCTCCCTCTGCACCTTCCCCTGCTCACGCTTTCTCTCAAATAAATAAATCTTTAAAAAAAGTAATAAAGTATTTTATTTTAAGGTCTTGCATGCATGATTCTAATCCCCATTTTTTCACGCACAAATGTAAACTATTTATGAATGGACTAAACAAACATCTGCAGTGCAGGCCATGTCAGTGCCTTGGGCAGGTGGCAACTTTGAGAGTGTAGACTCCAAGCTCAGGTCTGGGTTCATGGGCTTACTCCATTGCTTGATAACTGTTTGGCTTTGGGCAGATTTCTTTATTCCTCAAGCCTCTGTTCCCCATCTATAAATGATTCTGACAATGGAACCAACTCTCTAGAGCCGAGGACTGGATACACTAGATGTGGATTAGATGGACAAACAGGTACTCAGACCCTCGCTTGGTGCGTGGAGCAGAGGAGGAGCTCGGCTGGTGTGAACTGCTATCCCGAGCACACAGAAGTGAGGACCCAGGACTTACAGAACAGGTGGGAGACAAAGGTGCTTCAACTACCTTCCCGAGTGAATCTAACGTGTGTGACAGCGTGGGAAGTCAGGAGTCCACTCCCAGATGGCCTCATGAAAGCGCTGGGCTCCATTGCGTTGGCCCTAGGGAACACTGAACATTCTCAAAGCTGGGGAGATGGGGTAGGATTTAGGGAGTGTGATTTGGTGGAGAGAGACCTTGGCAGGAGGGGCACGAAGGGAAAGGAGATAGGAGGACAGGTGCTCACTGGGCCTCGTCCAGCATGACAAATGGCGGTCTGGTGGACCCCCAGCCTGTTCCCACTACATCAGGAGACCACGGAGCTCAGGGGGGCTGCCTCCATGTCACCAGACAATAACCTCCTGCTAAGTTTTGTCCCGCCTTACTCGGAGAGAATGCCATGGCCACACTGAACAAGAGCTTCAGGCCACATGACACTTGTATTTCTCATTGTGAATTGTTAAGTCTGGGTCTAGTTTTTTTTTTTTAATGTGACTAAATGACTTTATTGACTTATCAACCTGGGTTCCCCTTTTTGAGTTCCCTTTTTATTATTATTATTATTATTATGTTCCATTAGCCAACATATATCACTGCCTTGTTAGCAAGAGTCAGCATCCCTACTCCACACCCTCTGACACTCTGCACAGACAAGGCTCTAGGCTGCCCAGCCCAAGGCCAGCCCAGACCATGGGGAATTCACCAGGGTGGGTACTCCCTGAAGGCTTTCCTGGTGGCCAAGCTGGCCTTCCCTTGGTCATACCCCATTGTGCCCAGCATGCCTTTTCTTCAGGTACTGTGCAAGTTACTAAAGGCATCCCTGTGTCTCAGACTTTTCTCTGGAATTTCAGTCTCCTGTTTCCACTTGCCCTTTAGGTGCCCATCCTCAGTTGAGCTCATTCCACTCACACCCTGTTTGATAAAGCAAACCTCAGGTCCTTCCTCCCCCTGCGACAGGCCCCGGCACCTCCTCTCTTCACTTATGAGCTGGCTTGTATCCCATTTGGAGAAGGCCTGTGGCCATGATGTGTTCTCCTGGCTTTAGTCCCTTGTCAATAACACTTGACTTTCGTTGGCTTTACCTCCCGACGTTCCTTAAGATCTCTAACCTGGTCTCCTTCTTTGGGGTCTCAGCTTTCGTGTTCTCTGGCAAGGCCATTACTCCAGGGTTGTGTTCTCCCCACCCCTTCCCTGGGACCCATGCTGATTCCACACCTGTAGCCTCATCTGGCTCAATTTGACCTTGGGAGCTCTCCAATGGATGTTCAAAGTCATGTTTAAAGTAAAAATTATTCTGACCCCTCTCCCCTCCTCGAGAATTGACATTCTCAAATTTTAAAAAATGGCATGGTCTTTTGTTTCTTGGCTCAAGGTCAAAATCTTTTGGGCATTTGTTTCTCTGGTCTTCCTCACATTTGGATGCCAAGCCCTTGGTGAGTCCTCTTCTTAAATGTCACTCAAAGCCAGCCACTGGTCTCTGTCAGTGCCTTCATTCAGAACTTGGGGTTTGTCCCTCAGTACTGTGATGGCCTTTTAGCTGATCTTGCCTCCGCTCTTTCTTTTTTTGCCTCTTTTCTTTGTTCCTGCAAAGAAACAAGACCAACGACCAGCCAGCCAACAAAACCAACATGACCTCTTTGGTGGCCCTCAGTTGCTTGTAAGATGACCTCTTGACTTCACACTGAAGAACGTCCATCATCTGGCCTTCACTTTTCAGCAGTTCGCCCTGTCTCACAGTTGAGCCACACCAGCTGTCGCCATGCCCCTGTTTCCTAGGAAAGTCATGTATTTGTGTGTGTTTTTTTCAAATGCGCTTCTGTGCTTTTACACCAATTGGAGATGCCATCTCTCGCGCCCCCTCCCAGTGTTTGCCAGTTGAGCTCATGTTCACAAAGGTGTGGTTTCCGTGGGTGATGGCAGATGTTCCGTTCCCTGTGTGCTCATGGCGACTAGAACGCACCAGGGTTCACCCTGTACTGTCACACTTGTCTTCCCGTCAGCCTAAGGCAGACTCTGCGCTGCCGGAGGGTAGGGCCTGTTCGTTGCTGTATTTGCACCTGTTCTCAGGGCTGTGCACGGCCCCCACAGCCATTTGTGAGTGTGTGAGCCAGGAGTGGGGAAGGAAGGACGGGAGGAAGGAAGGCAGGGGGGAGGGAAGGAGGAAGGAGGAAGGAAGGAGGAAGGAAGGAAGGAAGGAGCAGTGTCACGGAAATGGAATGGAAGTGGGGAAGGAAGGAAGGGAAGGGAGGAAGGAGGAAGGAAGGAAGGAAGGAGGAAGGAGGGAGGGAAGGACGAAGGGAGGAAGGAAGGAAGGAAGGAAGGAGGGAGGGAAGGACGAAGGGAGGAAGGAAGGAGCAGTGTCACGGAAATGGAATGGGTGGCCATATACCGTGGCTGGGGACATTAAGAAATCGAAAGAACAACTACAGTCAATGAGCTGTAACAGCTCAGAACTTTGTGTTCGACTTTTATGTGCCATAGAACTCTGTCCTGTTGCCAACAATTTTTGGAAAAGCCACAGCCCTAATGCTTAAACACATTGCTGTAATTCGACTCTCCATAAAGTGGTCATTAAATTGTGTTTTGAGGCTGGGAAGTGCGCATCAGTGACATGCTTAACTGTACAGCCACGGCGAAACAGGAATCTAGACCTATCTGTATGCAAATACAATGCTTCAAGTTCATTATTGTTATTAGGGAATGGAAATACATCCAGAGCAGAAATAACAGTATATTTCCCTCTGCCTATGTTGTGTTTTTGTCAGTGGGGCTTCTGAAGGACTATGCATTTCCTAACCCATTAGAATGAGCGATTTTATATCCTAATGTGAAATTAAAGGAATTTAAGGATCTGCCTAGGAGATACACTTGTTTAAACCTATATTAATGTCTCTACTGGTTATGTTGGCTAGGTTGCTGGTATATTATTAGAAAAGAAAATGTCCCAGCCATGTGTATACTTTCTAAATCTCAATGTACTTATTTTCTGACAAGGAAAAGAGCTGATTTTCTTCTTTCCCATCCAAAATATAAGACGTGGGGACAACATTACTATTCTCAAATGCAGAGCATACCATCAATCCTTTGTTATTTGAAAAAGAATCTCATTCCTATTATTTCATTCTGCCTTTTCCTTCTGATGTACATTCTTGGCTTCTTCCAGCTCTCATGTTTGAGGTCATTAATTTCTTTTTAAAAAATTTTTTATTAAGTTTTTAATTTTAATTCCAGTATAGTTAACATACAGTGTTATATTAGTTTGAGGTGTACAGTATAGTGATTCCTCAGTTCTGTACATTACTCAGTGCTCATCATGGTAGGTGTTCTGTTAATCCCCATCACCTGTTTCACCCAGCCCCCACTCACTGTCCCACTGGTCACCGTCAGTGTGTCCTCTATAGTTAAGAGTCTGTTTCTTAGTGTCTCTCTCTCTGTCTCTTTTTTTTTCCTTTGTTCATTTGTCTTGTTAAATTCCACATATGAGTGAAATCATATGGTATTTGTCTTTCTGTGACTGATTTATTTCACTTAGCATAATACTCTCTAGCTCCATCCATGTCACTGCAAATGGCAAGATTTAATTCTTTTTTTATGGTTGAGTAATATTCCATTATATATATATATATATATATGTATACATATATATATATACACACACATCACATATATATATGTATACATATATATACACACATACACACACCACACATATATATATACACACACACACACACACACACCACATTTTCTTTTTAAAAAAAATAATTTATCTGAGAGAGAGAGAGAATGAGAGAGATAGCACAAGTGGGGAGAGGAAGACTCCCTGCTGAGCGGGAGCCCGACGTGGGGCTCGATCCCAGGACCCTGGGATCATGACCTGAGCTGAAGGCAGATGCTTAACTGACTGAGCCACACAGGCAGCCCCACACCATATCTTCTTTATCCATTCATCAGTCGATAGTTACTTAGGTTGCTTCCATAGTTTGGTTATTGTAAATAACGTTGCAGTAAACATAGGGGTGCATGTATCCTTTCGAATTAGTGTTTTTGCATTCTTTGGGTAAATGTCCAGTAGTGGAGTTATGGGATCGTATGGTGCTTCTATTTCTAACTTCTTGAAGCCTCCACAGTGGCTATATCAGTTTGCATTCCCACTAACAGTTAATTTCTTTTCTGCATCCCCACGCTGTGGTACTTACCAGGGTGTCCCCTAGGTTGTGTGATCCCAGGCAAATATCCCTTTGTGGCCCCTGTCCTTATTACCAATGTGATTGAAAAATGTGTTTTAAAATGTATGGGCCTATTGAGGTGTATTGATTTATCAATGAAGATTTAGAATAATGGGTAGAAAAGAGATACACATTTATTTCCCGGTCAGCGTACCTAACAGTTCTTCCCTCCAGATACCATCTTTCCCTGATTATCTTTATTGCCAAAGGCACCGTTCCCTGAAAATTCCAGGTCTCCTACCCTGTTACTCATAACAGCATGGCTCTTTGGAACCGACGTGTGTTGTGATGGTACAGCGTATCCTGCCTCCATTGTTCCCCAGTCCACTGACCGCAGCCTGGCTACATACTTACGACGCTATGTTCCAGGGACCCTCTCACAAAGCTGGTCATTGTGCTTCGTCGATGATGACCACAGATACAAACCTTACCCAGAGGATGCTGTAAAACTTGAATGGTAATTTACTTCTGGTCATATTAAATGTACTAATTTTCTAGCATGCGGATAGAACAGCATGTCTTCCAACCATGTCCTGAACTCTTCAGACACTCATCACTGCATTCCTAGGATGGGATCTCTGTGTCGGTTCCACCCAGGGGTGGGGTGAGAAGAGCAGCCCATTGGCGCAGAGGATCCATCCCGCATCCTGCAGGGCTTACATGGACGCAGGAAAGTATAGCTATCAAGGATTCTCACTCTATTTACTGTCACTTCTGTAAACATGTCAATCTCAAGTCTTGCAGATCGCCTTCTTGAGGTATCCCATAGACAACCCATTAGGTATTCTCAAAGAACTGAGAACCTTGACAAATCCTGAATTGTCCAAGAACCCTAATAGTCTGTAAAAATAGCATATGTATGTCCCAGCCATGGTGCGTGTGCACATGTGTGTATGTGAATTACTGTAAGTGCTTGGCCATTCTCAAGATTTTCTGCACCCATTTGTGAAGTGTAGCTTGCTGTTGATTTTATTTTTCCTTCGTGAAAAAATACTGATGCAAGACTTAAAAATTTTAAAAAGGGATGTTGATGGGGGAAGCTGTGCGTGTGTGCGTATATGGGAATGCTCTGTACTTTCTGCTCAATTTTGCTGTGAACCCAAAAGTGCTCCAAAACATTTATTTAAGAGGAAAAAAATAACATGAAAAAGAAAGACTGACCCAGAAGAGTACTATGTCACTACATTGATTGGAGGTGGGAGTGGACATTGAAAAAGCTCCATGGTGTTATGGGGCAGTAGTCTGGAAGGCCCTGGGAGGAGATGGGTTAGCCAGCCCTTAGGACTGCCTGCCTTGTCATGGAGCCTGCAGCAGAGTTGGTGTGGCCCTCCTCTATGCCAGGGTAAAAGGACTCCTGCCTCCACCCCAGCTGCCCCTGGGTGGTGTGGATTACAGGCTGCACTGTGGTGGGAACACAGATCAATAAGAGTCAATTCATAGACTTGCACAGTCGGTTCAAGTTCAGATAGACAACCTTAAAATTTCTGCTTTCTTTATGACTCTATTGTACTTGCTTCTGAGACTCAGACAGGGTTCATGATGCATTCTGAAGGTGGGCCCTGCTCCAGTGGGCAGCTAGAGAGCGGCGTGCAGGGGGCAGGCCCTCTGCACATGCTCTCAGGGTGGTCTTTTGGACCACAGGGTCTATGAAAAGGATGTGTTTTCTTGGACCTCTGTGTCACTTCACTCTTCTCCACCAGCAGTTAAAATGCCCGAGGCTGATACCAGCACCATTCGGTCTATCCAGAGGTCCCCTCCTACCCTTGGATCCTGCTTTTCTGATTGGCCTGGCCTCTCTTGCTCCTCTGGCCTCATCATCAACACAAAGCTGCTCTGTACAGTTGTGCAGGTTGTGCATTGCACGATGGTACCCTTTCCCAGGGGGCACCACTCACATCACAGACATTGAGGATTTGTGTAGTTTACTAAAGTTTTCCAGCAGGTGGCAGTAAATGTCTTGTTCTAACAAAGATTGGTGTATTATGATGAATTTTTTTTTTTTTTTTTTGATGAAAGTCTCAAAGAAGGGGTCCCTTTGAATAATTTGCAAGAAAGTGCTATATGGGTTAGCAATGCCTTGGACTACATCTGCCCACTGACTCTGCTGACCAACCTTGGCAGCACCTTCATTTTTCCTTACTTGACTTTGGAGACAACACTAGTCCCTTCTTCATCAATGTGTTATGAGGCTGAGATTAGCATGGGAACAGTGCCTGGCATGGAGCAAACACTCCACGTAGTGGGCTGAATGGGGGCCCCCAAAAGATATGTCCATGTTGTAACCCCAGGAACCTGTGAATATGACCTTATTTGGAAAAAAGATCATTACAGATGTTATTAAGTTGAGGATCTTGAGATGAGATCATCTTGGGTGATCCAGATGGGTCCTAAATCCAGTGCCCCGTAAGAGACAGAAGAGGAAAAAACAGACAGAGAAGACAGCGGTGAGACGAGGCAGAGTTTGGAGTGATGTGGCCGGAAGCTGAGTATCGCGGGGAGCCCCAGGAAGCTGGGGTGGTGGGGCAGGAAGGATCCTACCCTAGAGGAGGGAGCATGGCCCTGCCAACACTTTGATTTCAGCCTTCTGGCCTCCAGAACTGGGAGAGAAGAAATTCCTGTTGCTGTAAGCCACCCAGTGTGTGGTAATTTGCTCCGGCAGCCCAAGGAGAGGATACGCTCAGTGCACGTGATCTCGCTGTTACTATTGATGTAATGTTCTCACCATGCACAGAGAGAGAGGTGAGTAGCCACAGCATCGAGGAGACCAGAGGTGCTGGGATGGACGGACAGTGTCCCCTGAGATAGTCCAGGGCAGGGTAGGCAACACCTTCTGTAAAGGGCTAGAGGGGAAATGCTTGTCTCAACTGCTCCGCTCTGTGGTCCACGAAAGCAGCCGTGGAGGACATGTGGGCAAGGCGATGGTGGACCCGGCAGGCCCGGGTCTGGGACAGCACCACCCCGAGGGCGGCAGAACTATTTGTTATACTTTCTGCAGTGGGATAGATAAGCACAGAACCAAGAGTGTTTAGAAACTTTTATGGCAATTCATTATGTCTCTTGAGGCTAATAATCAAACATTTAGGTATTGTGTATCTTTCTTTTCCTTTCACTTTTCTAGGAATTTGTTATTGTCAATTTCATGCAAGTGTCCCATTGAGGCTGATGAGACTTTGAGAAGCTTGGGTGTGTGTAGGACACTCTCCTTCATAAGAAGGCATTGCTTGCCCACAGGGTGCCTCAAGAACCAAGCAGGTCTGGGGGGACTCAGCCCCGTGGGCAGCCCAGAAAGTGGAAAGGCCATTCTCAGCGGTGCCTCCAGCCTGGGGACCTGAGGTGGCCGCATGTAGACTGGACATGGGGGCCTCATCCACAGACCCTGGCCAAGGAGGTGTATTGCTTGACTGAATCCAGCACGCAGAGCAGGGCAGAGGGGTGACCAGTCCGGGCACCTTGAACAGGAGGTGGGGACTGGCTGTGTGTGGGGGAGTGTTGGGGTCCCCCCTAGCTAGAGTCCCCCTGTCCCTGCCCTTTCCCCCCCGTGTGAGGCTTCAATGAAGCTTGTGCTGTAACTGCCTTCCGCAGTGGACGTTAGGGCTCTTGAGAGCAGGGACACGGGTGCCTCACTGTCCTTGGGCCTGGGGCGCCTGCCCTCCACCTGGCTCACAGCAGGTGCTCAATAAATGTTCACAGGAGAAGGACCTAAAGAGCAAACCGGCAAGACAGAGAAATAAAAGGCCTCCAAATTGTAAAGGAAGAAGTAATAAAACTGTCATTCTTTGCAGATGACATGCTATAGAAAACCCTACATTTCCACCAAAAAACTGTTAGAACTGATGAACAAGTTCCCTAAAGTCGTAGGATACAGAATCAATATGCAGAAATTAAAAAAAAAATGATTGGACAAACAGATCTCCTTTGCAATGATGTGTCCTCAGCCTGTGTTTAGGATAGCGGGTCCCCTGGACGGGGAGAGAGGAAGGCTGAGAACACGGGTCCCAGGCTGTGGCAGAGCCACCATCTGCCACCGAGAGCAGGGAAGGTCCTGGAGGCACCACGTGTCCGTCATCTGGGTCTCCACAGGTTTGGGGCTGGAGGTGTCCCTCAGAGCAAAGACAGGGACTCAGGGCCAGCTGGCAAGAGAATGCAGGAGGGATGGGAGTGGCCGTCACATGGGCAGGTGGTCAGAGCAAAGTCGGGCTGTGCGGTCATTGCAGGAATTGGGATAGAGGCTTAGCTCAGCTGAACGGTAGCACCAGCCTCATAATTTGCTGGTGAATATGGGCACTTCCGGCGGAGCAAATGTTCAGAGAGGGATGGGCCTGAGCACTGCTGTGCTTTATAGGAGTCAGGAAACCTGGCGGAAGAAAGACCGGTACTGCTGACGTTCCCTGCACCGAATCAGGCCATGCAGCTGCCTGGGGGCCTTTTCTGCCTCCCTCTCCTCCCCGTGGAGGTCCCCCCAACACTTCCTCCTGGTCTCCCACCCTCCCGGGCCCATTGGAGAACCCATGGGTCTAGGCAGCTCCTGCAGCCCAGGGGAGGGTCGGGGTGGGGCCGGCGGGGGACAGTGCCTTCCCCCTTACTGGGAGCGAGGGCCAGGATGAACCTTGAGCCCAGGACTATGGGGGCAGTTGTGGATTTGTTACTTCACATAAAACCAGGAAGGGATTTCAGATTGGGGGCAGGGGGACTGGATGCAGATCCCACCAGACCCGGAGGCAGATTACCGTGGAACATTCGGAGCAAAACAGAACGTAGAGCTGGGCAACTTTTCTTTTTTAGAACCATCCACTCTTCTGCGTGTGATCTTTTTGGTGTCTGTTATTTACCTTCTTAGGGCAGCTTTAGCTTGTGTAGCAAGTAAAAAGCCACGTTTCCATGGCTGGACCTAGTGGGAGTTGCATTCTGTTTAAGTCCAGTGAAGACTTTCCTGGCTGCCGGGCAAGGCTCACCTAGTGACTTGGGGACCCCGGCTCCTTCCTTGGGGGAGTCTGGGGCCATGGCTACCTCTGCATCCAGATGGTGTGGGGATGGCAAAAGGGATGGAGTTGGGCTTCTTACCGTCCATGTGGGTGGCGAAAATTAGGCCCCTTGCCATCAGCTTCCCCAGAGCTCCAGAGGGGGTGCGCCAGGGACCTGCCAGCTCCTGGGTTTACTGTCCCAACACGGCGGCACAAGGGAGGTAGTGAGTAGGAGAGGCGCTTCTCCAGCAGGGGACCCGGCGTCTGCTAGAGAGCGGGGATGATGCTTAGCTGGTTCAAATGACCCATGTCCGTCACAGGGGCCCAGGCCAGTGAGTCCCCATGGAAGGAGGTGGGTTACAGCCCCGGAGTCAGGGGTGGGGGGATGGCTTCCCTGGTAAGGCAGAGCCATAGGGATACCACAGAGGAGACTGGGGCAGCGGGGGTGGGATGGAGACACAGCCTTGCCTCCCGGGGAAGTCTGTAGAATGTTTTGGAAGGACCTGCCCAGAATGCACTGGACAGTGCTCTGCTCCCCAGGGCACAGATGGCATGGGTGGGCTCGCCCCTGGTCTCGTGGTTGGAGATACCCGTCGTGAGAAATGCCCTGCCCTGGCCACTCAGGGGGCAGCTGACAGGCAGGGCCCGGAGCCTCGCTCTCCTCTGGCCCGCGGGGCCCTTACTTATTCCCACTGGGCAGAGCTGTGGGGTGCCCAGTCTCCGGGTGAGGGACCCTGTGGGCCTACCCAGTGCTTCCTGCAGCCCCTCCCAACACTTGTGAGTTTGTGGCCGCTCTGTCACCTGTTTAGAGATGTGGAAACCGGTTCATAGAGTGATGTAAGCCCCAGGCCTGAAAATATGTTCTGGGAAAGTGTGGGGCGGAGGATGTCTTTCTGTCTGGTTTATGGCTTCCCTCGCCAAGCAGTGCTTCCTCTGCCCTTGGCCTTGCCGAGATTTTATAACCCGCACTCACTCTGGGTCAGGCAGGGCCCTCTCGGACTCATAGGAGAGAGGACACCAGCCCTGCTCTCCGTGTGTGCTGGATGCTTTTGTGCTTGCCTGGATACACCAGTCGTAAGCAAAGACTCCGGTAAATAAATAGTTCAGTTCCCACTGAAATTGCCAATGCTGGAATTTCTGCCTTTAAAAGAAACATGAATAATGACTGGGACAGAGCATTCTTTTATTTGAACCCGGATGAGTTTAACACAGATAGTAGAAATGGGAGAAAGTCCCAGCTGAGTGTATTCTCTGGGTTATAAATTCCTTTTCTCTCTAATGCCTCTGCCTTATCTGGATATTCTCTTGGCTGCACTTTCTTCTTTCATTTCTGTCTTCTTTATTCACTGTGTTCCTTCTTTTCTCGGATTTTACTAGCTCAGCAGCTGCAGGTGAATTGAGCCAAGAATACTTGGTCTGGGTGGCGAAGAAATGCGCTTTGCCTCCGTGGTCCTGCTCCCTCTGAGCACACTGGTCCCCTTATGTAACTCTGTCCTTTTGAGAATCTGATCTGCCACAGCTTGGTTAACAAAAAGGCAGTGCATGACAATTTCAAATGACAGGGCTCCTTGGCTTTCCTTGGCTGCCCTTGAAACTGAGCACCTTTCCCAGCTTACCCTCAATGTGTGTTCTTTGGCTGTGTCTGCAGGATACTTCAAAACTTATTATTGTTATTGTTATTATTATTATTTTTCAACAAAAGAGCTGGGTGACTGGATGCATTTTCAAAATAGCGAGTTCCCTTGAAATTCTGTAATGAGCAAGTGGTTTTGTTGCTGGGGCCAGAAATAACAGTGGCTCTGGCAAAATGGAAATGTAACTGCTCACTCACGCTGCTCTCAGAACTCGTACTTGAAAGAAGGGTGTGATATGTGTTCACTGGGGAGAGCTTTGGCTTTCTTCATATGACCTAAACCTTCCCTGGATGTTGTAATTGAACTTGAAAACACCTGAGCCTTCGATGTCACCTGTGCAGAGGGGTGAATAGAGGCCCGATTCGGGAAGATAGGGTCAGGAGGAACCTAAAGAAAGAGGGTAAGGAGGAAAAATACATACTAATGGCAGAGATAAGCCCAGATTTATCAGTTGTGATGATATAAAAATGAAATAAAATCAGGCTGAAAGAAAATGACTCCAAAAGTTTTAAAATTAATTTAAAAAGATAATGTAGCAATATACATACAAATAAATTGGAACTCAAGATGGAAGGTATTAAGAAGGACAGAGACAGACATTTCATGTTAATAAAAGTGAAAATGCACCAAGGAGATAGAATCGTTTTAACACTGTAGACACTTACTACCACATCTCTGTAATATGTAGAGTAAAATTTCCTTGAATTATAAGGAGAAATTGACAAACCCAGAATGGGAGAGATTTTACCCCACCCATTCTGTAGTGAGCAGAACGGTGGCCCTGAAAATATGTCCATGTCCCAGTCCCTGGAATGTCTGAGTGTTACTTTATTAGAAAAAAGTCTTTGCAGATGTAATTATGTTTGAAGTCTTCAGGTGAGGTCATCCTGGATCATCAGGTGGGCCCTACATCACAAGTGTCCTTATAGGAGAGAATCAGAGGGAGGCCAGACATACACGGAGAAGGTGATATGGAGCCAGAGGATGGGATGGGAGTGATGTGGCTGCAAGCCCGGGATGGGACCGCTGCCAGGTACTAGAGGTGGTGCTGGATGGATCTCTCCCAGGGTCTCAGGAAGGAGTGTGGCCCTGCCGACACCTTGATTTCGGGCTTCTGGCCTCCCAAACCTTGAGAGAAGAAATTCCTGTTGGTGTGAGCCACTATGTTTATGGAGATTTGTGATGGCAGCCCCAGGAAATAAATACAGTTCTCAAGAATGGACAGATCAAGTAAAAGAATAACTAATAAGAATATCAAGGATTAGAAGAATTTAACTCAACATCCAACCGAGTATATTCATTCTTTTAAAATACATAGGAAAATTCATAAAAATTAACCATGTCCTAGGCAACAAAGAAAAATGCACAGTTTTCCAAGACTGGAGTCATCGAGTCCTATCCTTTCGGGGCAATGTGATGAGTAACCATCAACAAAAGGATAGGCAGGACATTCCCCACATACATTGGGAGATTAAACAGTACCTTCTAAGTAATTCATGTTTTAACAAGAAAATCAAACTGGGAGTTGAAGTAGCTAAAGCCAAATGACTTGTAAAAGTTCTACATATAAAGGGGTCCTCACAGGGGAATTTACAGCCAGAAGTACATTTATTAGAAAATAGGAAAGACTGAAAAGAAATTAGCTAAGCTTTCACCTTGAGAAACTATAAAAGGGAACAAAACACATCTAAAGAAAGTAAAAGGAAGGAGATGAGATAAAAGCAGAAATTAGTGAACCAGAAAGCCAGAAAATCCCCCAGAGTTCATCAGAACCAAGAGCAGGTTCTTCAAAATGATTAATGAAATCGACAAACTTTTGGCAATTGTAATCAATAAGAGAAAGTAACCATAAATAAATATCATAAGGAAACAGAAAAGGTCTATGGATACATCTGACCCTTAAACACTATTAAATAATTAAATATTTTTATACTAATACATTAAGAAAGTAGCTGATATTGAAAACTTCTTAATATAAGTAATCAAGTTTGACCCCCAAACAAGTAGAAAACTTGAATAGAGAAATAATCATAAATTAAATGGAAATGATGGAAAAGGATGGATTAGCAAGAAGCACCTAGTCTATATAGTTTAGTGAGTGAGTGCTACAAAATAATTCAAGGAACAGGTAACCCAGATCTGGTGAAATTGTTCCAGAGTGAAGAAAAATATGGAAAGCTAACCAACCCGCTTTATGAAGTTAGTAAAAACCCTATTATCGAACTCCACAAGGAAAGAAGAAGAAAAAAAACCAAAAGACTCATTACACTTATGAATATCCATGCAAAAACTGTAATGAAAATATTAGCAAATTGAATCCTACAGTTTATTAACGGAATAATACATCTTGAGCCAGTAGGTTCGGTTCAGGAAAGAATAGTTATCAGTGTGGCTGTATTAAATGAACAAAAAAAGAAATCCATGATTTTCACAATAGATGCTACCCACCCCCACCTCATCCACCATATAAACACCCAGAAAATGAAGCAAAGGGAACCCCCTGAACTGATAAAGAATATACACCCGACAACTGTAGGAGCCAACATTTTTAATGATAAAACAAGATTAAAATCAAGTCACTGCTCCTCTGTTATATATTTTACCCAAATTTCAAGAAAAGAAATACAACTGGAAAGGAAGAAACAATGTTCGGTGTTATAATTGTTAAATTTGAAACACCAGTGAATCACCTGATAAACAATTAGACTCAATACATTCGTAGGAATGTGGAATGTAAGTTGAACATACAAAGATCAGTAATTTTTCTTATGCTAACAATAACTAATTAGAAATTACGATAGGAAAAAATGATCCCGTTCATAATAACAGTGAAATCTCTTATGTACCTGAGAATGGACCTGTGGCCACCATGCCAGAGGCATAGCTACTGTCCTTCCTCCTTTACTCTAAAAACTGAAATTCATTTGGGTGGGCAGTAGCCTCCATAAAAACGCTTGCTGTCCCAGCGTCCTTTGCAACTCAGGCTGGCCATGTGATGAAGGTCACATGCTCTGAGCAACAGGCAGAATTCCCATGGGAGGGCATTCCTCAACAGATAAGAAGACAACGCCACTTTTTCCTGCTTGCAATACAGACAAGAGGCCGGGACGTGCAGCAACCTTCTTGTGATCAAAGTGTGCAAGTTTTTTGGAACAGTTTCAGAAGAATAGGTATTAATTCTTCTTTAAATGTTTGGTAGAATTCCCCTGGGAAGCCATCTGGCCCTGGGCTTTTGTTTGTTGGGAGAATTTTTTTTTTTTTAAGATTTTATTTATTTATTTGACAGAGAGAGAGACATAGCAAGAGAGGGAATACAAGCAGGGGGAGTGGGAGAGGGAGAAGCAGGCTTCCCGCAGAGCAGGGAGCCCGATGTGGGGCTCGATCCCAGGACCTAGAATCATGACCTGAGCCGAAGGCAAACGCTTAACGACTGAGCCACCCAGGCGCCCCTGTTGGGAGATTTTTGATGACTGCTTCAATTTCCTTAGTGGTTATAGGTCTGTTCAGGTTTTCTATTTCTTCTTGGTTCAGTTTTGGTAGTTGATACATCTCTAGGAATGCATCCATTTCTTCCAGGTTATCTAATTTGCTGGCATAGAGTTGCTCATAATATGTTCTTATAATTGTTTGTATTTCTTTGGTATTGGTTGTGATCTCTCCTCTTTGATTCATGATTTTGTTGATTTGGGTCATTTCTCTTTTCTTTTTGATAAGTCTGGCCAGGGGTTTATCAATCTTGTTAATTCTTTCAAAGAACCAACTCCTAGTTTCATTGATCTATTCTGTTCTTTTGGTTTCTATTTAATTGATTTCTATTCTGATCTTTATTATTTCTCTTCTCCTGCTGGGTTTAGGCTTTGTTTGCTGTTCCAAAAAATAGAAATGGAAGGAAAACTTCCAAACTCGTTTTATGAGGCCACCATTACCTTGATCCCAAAACCAGACAAAGACCCCATCAAAAAGGAGAATTACAGACCAATATCCTTGATGAACATGGATGCAAAAATTCTCACCAAAATACTAGCCAATAGGATCCAACAGTACATTAAAAGGATTATTCACCACGACCAAGTGGGATTTATCCCTGGGCTGCAAGTTTGGTTTAACATCCACAAATCAATCAACGTGATACAATACATTAACAAAAGAAAGAACAAGAATCATATGATCCTCTCAATAGATGCAGAAAAAGCATTTGACAAAGTATAGCATCCTTTCTTTTTTTTTTTTTTTTTAAGATTTTATTTATTTATTTGTGTGAGAGAGAATGAGAGACAGAGAGTACGAGAGGGAGGAGGGTCAGAGGGAGAAGCAGACTCCCCGCTGAGCAGGGAGCCCGATGCGGGACTCGATCCCGGGACTCCAGGATCATGACCTGAGCCGAAGGCAGTCGCTTAACTGACTGAGCCACCCAGGCACCCTACAGCATCCTTTCTTGATCAAAACTCTTCAGAGAATAGGGATAGAGGGTACATACCTCAATATCATAAAAGCCATCTATGAAAAACCTACAGCGAATATCATTCTCAATGGGGAAAAACTGAGAGCTTTCCCCCTAAGGTCAGGAACGTGGCAGGGATGTCCACTATCACCACTGCTATTCAACATAGTATTAGAAGTCCTAGCCACAGCAATCAGACAACAAAAAGAAATAAAAGGCATCCAAATCGGCAAAGAAGAAGTCAAACTCTCACTCTTTGCAGATGATATGATACTTTATGTGGAAAATCCAAAAGACTCCACCCCAAAAGTGCTAGAACTCATACAGGAGTTCAGTGAAGTGGCAGGATACAAAATCAATGCACAGAAATCAGTGGCATTCCTATACACCAACAACAAGACAGAAGAAAGAGAAATTAAGGAGTTGATCCCATTTACAATTGCACCCAAAACCATAAGATACCTAGGAATAAATCTAACCAAAGAGGCAAAGGATCTGTACTCAGAAAACTATAAAATACTCATAAAAGAAATTGAGGAAGACACAAAGAAATGGAAAAACGTTCCATGCTCATGGATTGGAAGAACAAATGCTACCTAGAGCAATCTACACATTCAATGCAATCGCCATCAAAATACCATCCACTTTTTTCAAAGAAATGGAACAAATAATCCTAAAATTTGTATGGAACCAGAAAAGACCCCGAATAGCCAGAGGAATGTTGAAAAAGAAAAGCAAAGCTGGCGGCATCACAGTTCCGGACTTCCAGCTCTATTACAAAGCTGTCATCATCAAGACAGTATGGTACTGGCACAAAAACAGACACATAGATCAATGGAACAGAATAGAGAGCCCAGAAATGGACCCTCAACTCTATGGTCAACTCATCTTTGACAAAGCAGGAAAGAATGTCCAAAGGAAAAAAGACAGTCTCTTCAACAAATGGTGTTGGGAAAATTGGACAGCCACATGCAGAAGAATGAAACTGGACCATTTCCTTACACCACACACAAAAATAGACTCCAAATGGTTGAAAGACCTCAGTGTGAGACAGGAGTCCATCAACATCCTAAAGGAGAACACAGGCAGCACCCTCTTCGACCTCAGCCGCAGCAACTTCTTCCTAGAAACATCGCCAAAGGCAAGGGAAGCAAGGGCAAAAATGAACTATTGGGACTTCATCAAGATAAAAAGCTTTAGCACAGCAAAAGAAACAGTCAACAAAACCAAAAGACAACTGACAGAATGGGAGAAGATATTTGCAAATGACATATCAGATAAAGGGCTAGTATCCAAAATCTATAAAGAACTTATTAAACTCAACACCCAAAGAACAAATGATCCAATCAAGAAATGGGCAGAAGATGGGGCGCCTGGGTGGCTCAGTTGGTTGGGCGACTGCCTTCGGCTCAGGTCATGATCCTGGAGTCCCGGGATCGAGTCCTGCATCGGGCTCCCTGCTCGGCAGGGAGTCTGCTTCTCCCTCTGACCCTCCTCCCTCTCATGCTCTCTGTCTCTCATTCTCTCTCTCTCAAATAAATAAATAAAATCTTTAAAAAAAAAAAAAAAGAAATGGGCAGAAGACATGAACAGAACATTTTTGCAAAGAAGACATCCAAATGGCCAATAGACACATGAAAAAGTGCTCAACATCGCTCAGCATCAGGGAAATCCAAATCAAAACCTCAATGAGATACCACCTCACACTGGTCAGAATTGCTAAAATTAACAAGTCAGGAAATGACAGATGTTGGCAGGGATGCAGAGAAAGGGGAACCCTCCTACACTGTTGGTGGGAATGCAAGCTGGTGCAACCACTCTGGAAAACAGTATGGAGGTTCCTCAAAAAGTTGAAAATAGAGCTACCATATGATCCAGCAATTGCATTACTGGGTATTTACCCCAAAGATACAAATGTAGGTATCCGAAGGGGTACGTGCACCCCGATGTTTATAGCAGCAATGTCCACAATAGCCAAACTGTGGAAAGAGCCAAGATGTCCATCGACAGATGAATGGATAAAGAAGATGTGGTATATATATACAATGGAATATTATGCAGCCATCAGAAGGAATGAGATCTTGCCATTTGCAATGACGTAGATGGAACTGGAGGGTGTTATGCTGAGCGAAATAAGTCAAACAGAAAGACATGTATCATATGACCTCACTGATATGAGGAATTCTTAATCTTAGGAAACAAACTGAGGGTTGGTGGAGTGGGGGGTGGGGTAGGAGGGATGGGGTGGCTGGGTGATAGATATTGGGGAGGGTATGTGCTATGGTGAGGGCTGTGAATTGTGCAAGACTGTTGAATCACAGATCTGTACCTCTGAAACAAATAATGCAATATATGTTAAGAAAAAAAAAAAGAAGAAGATAGCAGGAGGGGAAGAATGAAGGGGGGGAAATTGGAGGGGGAGACGAACCATGAGAGACGATGGACTCTGAAAAACAAACTGAGGGTTCTAGAGGGGAGGGGCGTGGGAGGATGGGTTAGCCTTGTGATGGGTATTAAAGAGGGCACGTTCTGCATGGAGCACTGGGTGTTATGCACAAACAATGAATCATGGAACACTACATCAAAAACTAATGATGTAATGTATGGTGATTAACATAACAATAAAAAAGTGTGCAAGTTTCCTGCTGGGGATGGTGGAAGAAAAAACAGAAGATGCTCTGTTCCTTGGCGGTCTCCTGGGGTAAAGCAGTGGCCCTGACCTGCCTTACCTCAGCTTCTTGGGCAGAGGGGAGCAGTGGCAAGGAGACCACACTCTGACCGGGAGCAGTGAAGCTCACATTCCATGGATTTCCTCCCTGGGCTCCTTTTTCTTAGTCCTGCCATTGGCTGAAGTGTGCTGGCGAGATCCCTTCATCAGAATCACCTGCGTATGGGGCGCCTGGGTGGCTCAGTCGGTTAAGCGTCTGCCTTTGGCTCAGGTTATGATCTTGGGGTACTGGGATCGAGCCCATGTTGGGCTGCCTGCTCAGTGGGGAGCCTGCTTCTCCCTCTCCCCCTGCCACTCCCTCTGCTTGTGCTGTTTCTCTCTCTGTCAAATATATGAATAAAAAAAAATCTTAAGAATCATCTGGGTAGGGGACTGGTTAACAACAGACATGGCAGATGCCACCAGACCACTGAATCAGAAGCTTTTTGGCTTGGGGTGGGGGGTGGGTCAGGGAATCTGCATTTTGACTCCCCCTCCCCCATACACTACTTTAGATTCTGGGTGCACTTAGCTGAAGAAATAGTTTCTGGATAAAGATGCTGCTCTAGACCCACTCAGGGCCTGCCTGGAAGAGCTTCAGATGGACAGGTGTGTTAGCCACCTTGGGCTGCCATGACAAAAGACTACCGAGTGGATGGCTTGAACAACAGAAATGTTCTCACAGCTCTGGGGGCTGGAAATTCAAGATCAAGGTTCCAGTGGATTTGGTTCCTTGCGAGAGCTCACTTCCTGGCTTGCAGGCATCCACCTCCTCACCGTGCCCTCATGTGGCCTCTCTTCTGTGAGCACACGTGGGGACAGAGAGCAAGTGAACTCTACAGTCTTCTGTCATAAGGACACTAATCCCATTGGATCAGGGCCCCACCCTGATGACCTCGTTTAACCTTAATTACTTCCTTAGAGGCCCCATCTCCAAAGACAGCCACACTGGGGTTGGGGCTTCAACATATGAATCTTGGAGGGGGGTGGACAGAGACATTCAGTTCATAACAGCAGACCTTGTTGCTGTCCTTTTCAGTGAAGAATGACAGGCAGGCGGCTGTGTTTTGCTTAGTTTGCTGTGATGCTCTTGGGAACCACAGGATAGGTGACAACGTGGCCACCCAGGTTAGCCACTGTACTCTCCATAATAATTCTATGAGCCTCCATTCTCTTTATGGCAGTTGTCGCTGGCATTTTCTTAAGTATTCCTCTGCATTTTGTATCTTGTGGCTTAGGAAAGTCTTCTTGATGAATAGAAAGTGCCTAGCAATTATTAACCGAGTAACGGATAGTAAACAGCTTTTCTGCTTTGCGGTTGGTGTGTTAGTTTCCCAGGGTTGTCATAACAAAGGACCATAGACTGGTGGGGAGGGGGCTTAAACAATAGAAAGTTATTGTCTCACAGTTCTGGAGGCCAGAAGTCCACGATCACTGTGTCGGCAGGGCGGTGCACCTGCTGAGACTCCGGGAGCATCCCTCCTTGTCTCTTCCAGCTTCTGCTGGTGACCAGCAATGCTTGGTGTCCCTTGGCTTGCAGCTGCACCATGTCAGTCTCTGCCTTTGTCACCACTGGCTTTCTTCTGATCATCTTCCTTCTGTGCGAATCTCTGTCCGTGTCCAAACTTCCCCTTAGATAAGGACACAGTTCTACTGGATTAGGGCTCACCCTAATGACCTCATCTTCATTTAATCACCTGTAAGGACCTTACTTTCAAATCAGATCGCATTCACAGGTGTGTGTGTGTGGGGGGGGGGGCAGGGGTTAGGACTTGAAGATCTCTTTCACGAAGGATGCAATCCAACCCAGCACAGGATGGATTCTTCAGATTACAAGTTACTTCTGTGATTTTGAGTGAATTGCGTCGGGTCTTTCTGGCCAGCCTCGTGATGTTCCGCTGTCTCAGCTGCAGCTTGTCCCCTGGGGCCTGGGGGACCGTGTCCCACTCTCTCCTGCAGCTGGTGCTGGCACTAGGGTTGTACCACGGGCCACTCTCCACGGAGCTGTCCAAGACTGAACCAAAGGCGCTGGGCTGTCTCATGGCACCAAGAGGCTTCCTGAAGTCTGCCCAAGGGACAAGCACGAAGTCAGGCCCGAAATAAAAGAATGCCAACTTTGGGCCACATTCTCTGATTCTGTAGGTGCCTATCCCTGATAATATAGAAACGTGAGAGAAGATTGGGTCGATTTTTGGGTAATACTGAAAAAAATTCCCACTGTTTACTGGCCGCTGGGGCCACATTCATGATCTATAATGGATTTTGGTTCAAAAGGAAATTGCCAATTTACCCTACAGGAACTCTGAAAGTTTTATTAAAAAATACTCCAAGCAAGTGTAGCCTCTGGGGTGTGTGTGTGTGTGTGTGTGTGTGGGAGAGGTTGGCGGTGGAGAAGGTGAGCCCTGCGAGAATAGAAAGAGAGGAAGTTAGGTGGAAAGCAGCAAGCGAGCTGCCGGAGGGAAAATTCTGGAAGGCCTTGGCTCCCCCTTCATGCCAAGAGAAAGCAGGATGTAGCAACTCCTAGCGGGCCTGTTAATAAGAAGTTGGACACGGTGGAAGCCTGTGTGCTTAAAACTCATTTTATTTGACAAAAAATAAGATGCTGAGAGTCTTAACTTCTGCAAATTTGTCAAGGACTTTTTCAAAATTTGATCTTGGCATATTTGTATTTATTTATTTGTTTATTTTATATTTTTTAAAGATTTTATTTATTTATTTGACAGAGAAATAGTGAAAGCACAAGTAGGCAGAGCGGCAGGCAGAGGGAGAAGCAGACTCTCCACTGAGCAGGGAGCCCGACGTGCGACTCGATCCCAGGACCCTGGGATCATGACCTGAGCCGAAGGCAGACGCTTAACCGACTGAGCCACCCAGGCGCCCCTATTTGTTTATTTTAAAGATTTTATTTTTAAGTAGTCTCCACCCCCAGTGTGGGGCTCGAACTCACAACCCCGAGATCAAGAGCCGCACGCTCCGCAGACTGAACCAGCCGGCTTTGTTAATCTGTTTTCATTTGTGCTCGAAGGACGCCTTTTTTTTAAAAAATCACTTAATCATATGAAGAAGGAAATGCCATGTTGAAGATGTTAATGGGTAAGTTTGCCAAAGATTCATAAAAATCCCATTTTACAGTAAATTCCAGAAATTGGGTTCATGACTTTGATGCAACTCATTTTTCAAATCCCACCCACCACTTATGCAATTTAAAACATATGGGATCAAAATCCACTGAAAATACTCATTTGGAGTCTTTTAAACAGATGAGGAAATTCTGTGTTAAGTGTGCAGTTATGAGAGTTTAACAGAGGACATGTCTTGTTTGGGGCGGCTAAGCCATGTTGTACCGTAAGCATTTCCATGTGTCTGTGTTTGGAAGCTCCCCCTATAACATCACTCTCTGGCATACTCACATTTAATGTGACTCTAACTTTGAAGGGACAGATGGAGCGTCCGTTTTTTTTCCCCCCCGAAGTGTTTGTACGATAGAGGAATACTTAACTAGTTATCTTGAAAAAGTCAAGCCAGTATGGACACCTTATTGTTTCGGTACAAGTTAAGTGTAACCGACCTCTTGTATAGACTTGACAACTCTTGTCAGTACCTTGCCTTCACTCATAAATCCCAGTGAAGTAACAGAATGAGTCGCGGTCTCCCGTTTCATTTACGTCGTCGTATGCCACTGAAAGGAATAGAATCTGCACCTGTCTGTGATGGGCAGCTTTAACTGTAATACGCCTCCAGAGCCTGAACATGAACCCTCACGTGGGGACACCACCATCACGTCCCTGGCGTGCCCCCCCCAGGTGACCTTGTGATTGGTTGTGACACGGACCCGGTGGGCCGCCAGTGTTCATCTGTGTTTCAAATACAGGTTGTGTGGCCTCAAGCAAGTCACTCACTTCCTGGCCTCGGTTCTATGAAATGAGAACTGTCACGGCCGCAATGCCTCAGGGGGCTACTGAGTGGGTAAAGTGGACTCGGCAAGGAGAAAACGCGTTGTAAGCACATCCTGAATGTGGGGTTCTTTAGAGTTGAGAGAATGGAGCAGAGACAGTGCAGAGAGCTGGGGGGAGGGGGCCAGGGGAGGTGCCGTCAATCCTGGGCTGGGGGAGGGGGGCCCTTTTTGCCTCTCGGTGATGTGGCATTTGACTGGGTTCTAGAGGTGGGACCCTTTAGTGGGTGGGAATTCAGGGCAGGTGGCTTCCTGGTGGTGGAGGCCCAGCGGAAGAAGGAATCCCAGTGGAGGATGCAAGCTGGTTGCAGGCTGTCCAAACTGGGGGTGGGGACGGTGGGCGAGGCGGTGGTCTCAGCAGAGGCTGTGATCACCAGGGAGTGATAGTCCCCGTGCGACCCCAGGCCCTTCTTTCTCCCCCAGTATCCCGGGGCCTCATGCATTTTGGCAGTTGGGTTGAACTCATCTGTGTCCACAGGTCAGGGGGGATTAGCTCTGCCCCTTCCTCCTTCCCCTTGCACCTTTGGCCTTGCTCTTGTGCTAGTTTGACTTGTCTAGAAGGGCTTGGTTACTTAGAAAGGGATGCTAAATAATGATCTTTGAATTATTAATGATTTCAGCATTTTCTAATTAAAATGCTCATTTTCTCCATGAATTTTAAGGGCACATATATCACAAATACAGACAGAATCTATTTTAATGAATAACATTAAAACACTCAGTTCCAAGTAATGAGGTTATTTCCCCATCTTGGCTGATAGTCCATATTTGATTGATTCATTTATTTATCCATTCACTTACCAAATATTTTTGCCCCCCCCCCCACTACGGGGAAAGTATTAATACAGCTTTGCAAATGTGGCTTCCATAAATTATGTGAAACAAATTCTCTACGCCCGAGTAGCACCCAATTCATCTTACGGAAGATACTCTTTTGGCTGAGTATTTCATGCTAATACGCGATCAGGGCACACCTGCTTTTTGTGAAATAGTGCTGACTATTCCGGAAAACATTCTGGTGGGAAAGGGGAAGTTTCCCAGGGCAGGGCCAGGAGGATCAAAGGGAACAATGAGTTACTTTGTAGAATCAAGTCATTTGATTTTGAGGTTTCCCAGGGCCTGAAAGGATGTCCGAGAGGTGACAGGCAATGTGAGGAAGTCTCAGAGCAGATGGTGTTTTCTAAAGATGGGCCCCTATAACATCTCCTGTTGCCCCTGCTCTTCTAGCCAGAGGTGAATCTGTGTCCTTCCTCTGGGCCCTGGGTGGACCTTTGTGATTGCCTCAAAGCTGCTAGAAACATCCAGATGCAGGTCTTTGTGTGGATGTGAGTTTTCAGTTTCTTTGGGTAAATACCAAGGGGCGTGGTTACTGAATCTCATGGCAAAAGTATGTTTTACTTTAAAAGAAATCACCCAGCTGCCTTTCAAAATGCTGTACCATTTTTGCATTCCCTCCGGCAATGAATGAGAGTCCCTGTCGCTCCATGTTCTCGCCAGTGTTTGGTGTCGTCCGTGTTCCTGATTTGTGCCATTCTGATAGCCGTGTAGTGGAAACTGGTTTTTACTCCTTAGTTGGTGGTGGTTTGTGAATGGCAGTAGTGACGGGAGGTGGGGAGTGGGGAAGCTGGTGAAGGGTGTGTGAGTGAGCAGGACACCCCTGTAGGCAGCTGGACATGAGTCCCCCAGGAGTTCTCTGGGAGGCCATGTGTCATTCCCCCTTGGGGCAGGGGCAGGGGGAGTCACTGGGCATGTGTCTCCTGTCCCCATTCCTGTTGGGGGGCGTCATGTTGGGAGGGTCCCCCGGGTAGCTCCTCCCCTACCCTGTGCTTTGAGCGAGCTCTCCAGCAGCCAGAGAGGAGCCTGGTCGTGGGGGACATGGCGCTGGAGGCGGCAGCGCTGGCTTATATGGGACCGTCTCCTGGTCGGGCAGTGGGGTTGGGGTGGGAACCAAGTACATTTCTTGCCAGGCTGCAGGAGCCTGGTCTTGAGTTGCTGCCTGTCCCTACCCACATCCATGATGCTGGGCACAATATTTAAGCTCTGTGTACTGGTTAGAGTCCCCAGGGGTAACAGATGGCATGTTCTGTTAGGATAAATTGAGGAGGTTTTATTTATAAGGCACTTGTTACAAAGGCATGGCAGGTTTCGGGGAAACCATGGCATAATGCAGGGACCAGGGCTAGCAACTGTGGAAAAATTGCCATCCTAGGATGAGGGAAGGGAGAGGTTACTGAAACCCAGAAGGAGGGATTACAGTTGAAGCAAGCCTCCTCGAGAGGAGCATTCTGTGACATTCTGTGGAAGTCTTACCAGTCCAAGTTGTCCTCATTGAGGAACCAGAGAACAAACACCCTGATTCACTGTTGTCTTCCTCCTTCTCCTGCTGTGTTTTATTTTTATTTTTAAATTTTATTTATTTATTTATTTTAATTAATTAATTATTTATTTATTTTAAAGATTTTATTTATTTATTTGAGACAGAGAGAATGAGAGACAGAGAGCATGAGAGGGAGGAGGGTCAGAGGGAGAAGCAGACTCCCTGCCGAGCAGGGAGCCCGATGCGGGACTCGATCCCGGGACTCCAGGATCATGACCTGAGCCGAAGGCAGTCGCCTAACCAACTGAGCCACCCAGGCGCCCTATTTATTTATTTATTTTTAAATGTTTTATTTATTTATTCATGAGAGTCAGAGAGACAGAGAGAGAGAGAGAGGCAGAGGCAGAGGGAGAAGCAGGCTCCTCGCCTAGCAGGGAGCCTGATGCGGGACTTGATCCCAGGACCCTGGGATCATGACCGGAGCCGAAGGCAGACACTTAACCATCTGAGCCACCCAGGCACCCTTATTTTTATTTTTTAAGATTTTATTTATTTGAGAGAGAATGAGAGAAAGAGAGCATAAGAGGGGGGAGGATCTGAGGGAGAAGCAGACTCCCTGCTGAGCAGGGAGCCCGATGCGGGTCTTGATCCTGGGATTCCAGGATCATGACCTGAGCTGAAGGCAGTCGCCTAACCAACTGGGCCACCCAGGTGCCCATCCTGCTGGGGTTCTCACTAGCTGAACCCAACTGGAAGCCAGACTTCTCTGGGGACCTGTTCCAGAATTTCATCAGTTTAGCATCCTGGGGCAGAGACCAGGGTGGAGAAGGATGGAGACAGACCCAGAAGAGCAAATGGAAGGATCTGGGCGAGCATCCATTCCTCTCCTTCTGGATGAGGAGCCCACCTCCCCAGCAGAGGGAATGTGTGAAGTCCCAGCTATTCTCATGTAAGGTGATGTTAATTTGCTCAGTATTTCCATGTGAAGCCCATATTGTTAGCCAAGGCTGTGTGCTTCATATAAGGAAAATAGAAATGGGGCCGTCATAAAGAACTAGGACTGTAAACCCAGCTGCTACAACCCCCAACTTGGTAGCCACTCAGGGGGCCTAGAGAGGCAGCTTTTCCCACCACCCAGTGTTTGATGCCCCTGCCATGAGCCAGCCCTGCACTGGATGATTCTTTACCTGGCGAGGTGACCCACACCTTCATTCCTGCAGGATATAAGATCTTGGTAGTCACCTAGTTCTCTTGAAACTACAAGGTCTGCAGTTTCATGCTGACCAGGAATGTGGGGCAAGGGAGAAAGAAGAGATACCCCAACAAATCCTCCAGGCTTCACAGTCCTTCTGGAAACCACCCCCCTCATTTTCCACTGGACCCCAACTCTGGCTATTGGCTCATTGGCATGAAGAGGGCAAAATAGACTCATAGGGGTGGTCTCAGCTTCCTGTTGATCCGTGACCATTTCCTGCTTTGGTCAAGGTTGTGATCATACCCAAGGTTATGGGCATGGGATGCTCAACTTCCAGTTTGTTATTAGCTAGTACAGTAAGAGGGGCCACTCCTACCTCCACTCCCTGTTTCCCGGGCCTGTGCTTCCGGCTACTGGGGGGAGATCACAGCATATGTTGATCACTGGCTGAATCCTTAAATTTTAAGGTAGACATGTACCCTATAACCTTATAGATGTTTGCTTCCAGCTGGTACTGTAATTGGGCTTTTAGCGCACCATTCCATCATTGTGTCAAGCCAACTGCTTCTGGACAACAGGCATGTGCTAGACACACGGAATGCTTGAGGCATGAGACCATCGAATCACTTCCCTTATTGAAAATGTCCCTTAGCTGATGTTTTGTGGGCTACCAGGGTGCTGACTCAGGCATTCTGACATTCTGTAAATCCACTACTGGTGAAGCTGACAGAAGAGCTGAGGGCAGGGGAAAAAATTCATACTTGGAATATGTGGTACCCTATGAGGACGAGGCATTGTCCCCTCCATAAAGGGAGGAGTCTAAGGTCATGAGCCTGCCAGCAGGGATCCAGCTGGTCCCCCTGGGGATGGTTCCGTAGGGGAAACTCAGTACTGTCCTCTGCTGTTGCAGGTGGGGCACTCAGCAGTGATGGTCACCATATTTATCTCGGTGAGGGCAGCCATGCTGTTGGGCTGTTGCGTTCATGTGTGGTATCCATCCTGGCCCCGTGTCCAGGTTTTCCTATCCACCTCTTATAGGACGCCTCTTCCACTTGCCCACAAGATAAATGTGGAGTTGGAAAAGTACCATCTTCTAGGCATTAAAGATCAGTTCAGGCAAAAGGCGTCACCCGAGGGGGCAGCTTTGAAGAGCAAGGTGTCTGCATGGTCTCGCAGTGTCGCCCTACAGACTGCTTGTAATTACAAGGGGCGGGGGGGGAAGAGCAACTATGCAGGGGAGAAATTGGGCACTACTTTGACCAGGTGGTAGAAATTAGCATCACCAATGAGGAGCAGATCAGATATCATGGTCTTCCAGGTATGATGCTCCAAGAAGGATGGAGCATCACTCATGGCATTTTTTGTCCTGGAATGGAGTAACCTGAATCCAACCACGAGGGACCATGAGACAAACCCAAAATGAGAAAGAGTCTGTTTTTTAAAAAAATTTATTTATTTGGTGGTGGGGGGCGGGGAGGAACATGAGTGAGGAGGGGCAGAGGGAGACAGATAGAGAGCATTCTTAAGCAGACTCCCCTCTGAGCGTGGAGCCTGATGCAGGGCTCGATCTCACGACTCTGATATGATCTGAGCCAAAATCAGGAGTTGGCCGCTTAACCATCTCAGCCACCCAGGCGCCCCAGGAAGAATCCATTAAAAATAAATTGTATTTTTTAATGGTAGGCCTTAGTCCGTTTTTGCTACTATAAAAAAATACCATAAACTGAGCGGTTTAGTAAATTTTGCATTAAAATGAGCCACACTGAGTCTGTGGGATGCAGTACGGATATTGGAAGGATTTTTTTCTTTTGGAGCCTTTTATTTTAACCAAAATTCTGACCAAAACTCTCCCATATAACTACATCTCCATTTGGGCCAACTAACAAGTCAACTAGTGGGTTTTAAGTGTTATGTCTGCACATAGACTCACATTCCACAGCTTCCCAGAATGCTTCAAGTGTCCTTTAACGCAGCTCTTCCTAGAGCTGTCCTGTGGGCATTGCTGTATCAAAATATTTTCTTTCAAACGGAAAATCCCAGTAGCTCCAAATCATCATGCAATGAAGCAGGAGAAAATCTGATTTAATATCCATCTCTGCAAACTGAGCACTTAGGTGAGGAAGGCAGGGGCCGAGGAATTCCTTCAGGATGGAGAAGGAAGCCAGCGACCTCAGGCAGCCACGCATCCACAGACAGCAAGGGAGGGAGGAAAGGTCTGGCAAAGGCCAGGATGTCACATGGGATTTCAGGGGAGCGCTCCTGGGGGGCTCTTACCAGTTTAGGAAATGAAGTTATTGAAAGTCCACTCACCCTTCTGTCAATCCCAGTTCCAATCTTTTTTTTCCCTACCCCTCACCTTCCCCTCTGTACTGGGTTGAATAGCGTCCTTCTAACGTCATCTCCACCTTGAGCCTCAGAAGGTGACCTTCTTTGGAAAGAGTGTTTGCAGACGTTAATTAGTAGCAATGAGGTCATACCAGAGTGGGGTGGGCTCTAACCCAATGGCTGGTGTCCTGGTAAGAGGAGAGAACAGGGACACAGACACAGAAGGGGGCCACGTGGTGACGGAAGCAGAGAATGGAGGAGTTGCATCTATAAGCCAAGGGACGCTAAGGGTTGCTGGTGAACCAGCAGACGCTAGAAAGGGCAACAAAGGCTTCTTTTCAGAGCCTCTGGGGGGCACATGACCCTGCTGGCACCTTTACCTTGCACTTCTGGCCTCCAGGACCGTGAGAAAAAAAGTTTCTATTGTTTTCAGCAACTCAGTTGTAGCCATTTGTTTCAGCAGCCCTAGGAAGACAACACACCCTCTTAGAAGAAGTGGTGTAGCTATTTGGGGGCCATTTGAAAGACCAGAAACTTCTTTATCTTCTTGGGTGGCCCAGGGTCTCTCAGCTTGGCCCCGTTTGCACTCACAGGTGAGTTAAATAGCTGAACACAGGCTAGTTTGGCGTTTGAAGCTGTTGAACTGTCAGGCTTATTTCAGAGATGGTGGCTTATTATGTCTTTTGGTTGTCTGAGGGGTCCCTGGAGCTGAGTCTCAACTGGTCTCTGAATTTCATGAGAGAAAGCTTACTCAGGTATTTAATGAAGTTCTTAGCTCTGTGTCTGGTGCTGCGGGGGCTCCCTCCCTTCAGGATGAGGCAGATTTGGATGCTCAGAAATGTAAGACATGCACAAAGCAAAGGATGGGCTGTCGGGGTGGGCTGGGTGTTCTCTGCTGGGAGGAGGGGAGATCACATTGGGACGGGTTAAGGGGTGGAGAGCCTGGGCGGGCATTGTAGGACATGCTGGAAGAAGTATCTAAGAACTGTCGTCTTCGTATGAGTTTGCAGGATGGGTCAGATGAGGGGGAAGCCTGCAGATAGAGAAAAGGGGAAATCCACCTGGACAGCTTCTTTTCCTGGGTTGTGCTAGGACTGACGGCCAGTTCCAGACAGCATCACCACCAAGACAGCCCGAGCTGGTGAAAGGCAAATGGGGCCAGGACCTTGCAGCCCATGGCCCTGAGTCCTAATTCTTGACCCGTCACTTCAGCAAGTCCTGATGACCTTTTTGTGACTTTGTTTTCCACCCCAAAATACCAAATCACCTGCTATCATGCCCAGTTTCAAATGGCACATAAACGATTGTAAAGTGGGTTGGAAATGTGAATGGCCCAGAAATGATAAACCATGCTTCCCTCGGATCACACCAGTCTGGCATTAGCTTTGTGCTGCGAAGCTTCTGACTCTCTTTACTTTCCACTGGCCTTTGAGTATTTGACGGTGAGTAGGTTTTGCTGTCTGTTTTTTTTTTTTTTTTTTCTTGTATAAACACACGCATGATGTCCTCTACGTGGACGTAAACGTCCTGGTTTATTTTTCCCTTGCATTTCCTTCCCAGCTCTTTTTCGAGGACCAGATCTCCTATGTCTACTAGCTTCGTGGACGTGATTAGGAGTGTAGCAATGGCAGTATGCATGCACCATGTGATATTTTGCAGAAATCGAGCTCTGCAGAGCTGCTGTAGTTGAGGGAAGGCATCAAGGTGTGGCGGAACGGACTTGAGATCTGTAGGGCTGGGTCCTGCTTGCCCATCTGGTGTGGTGATTACCATTCGATGGGTATTATGCTCAGGGCCCCAGGGCGGGGTGCCTCATGAAATGTTGTTGCTGTCTTTTGCAGTTCTTTTCTTTTTTCTTTTTGAAAATTGATGTGAAATTCACATAACGAAATTGACCATTTTAAAGCAACACTTTGGTGGCCTTTAGTATATTTACAATGTTGTGCAACCACCACCACCTCCATCTAGGTCCAAAACATTTCCAGTACCCCAAAAGGAAGCCCTCTCCATGAAGCTGTGGCTTCCCTCATGCACCCTCAAGCATCCACCCAATCCGCTTTCCTTCTCTGTGGATTTACCTGTTCTGGACGTTTCATATGAATGGGATTAGACAACCTCTTGGTTCAGGCTTCTTCCATTTACCGTAACATTTTTTTTTTTTAAGATTTTATTTATTTATTTGACAGAGAGAGGAGAGAGAGCACAAGCAGGGGAAGTAGCAGAGGGAGAGGGAGAAACAGGCTCCCCGCCAACCAAAGAGCCCGATGCGGGGCTGGATCCCAGGACCCTGGGATCGTGACCTGAGCCGAAGGCAGACACTTAACCGACTGAGCCACCCAGGTGCCCCTGTTTACCGTAACATTTTTGATGTTCATCCATGTTGCAACATGTCAGCATGTCATCCTGTTGATGGCCAGATACTCTCCATCTCATGGCTGTGCCATACTTTGTTTCTGCGTTCATCTGCTCGTGGACATTTGAGCTTTTGTCCGCCTTTGGCTGTAGTGAGTAGTGTTACCATGACTATGTGTGCACATACATGCATTTATTTGAGTACCAGTTTTCAGTTTTGGAGGGTATATCCCTAGAAGTGGAATTGCTGGGTCATATGATAATTTTATGTTTAACTTTTCCCACAGTGGCTGCCCCGTTGTATGCTTCCACCAGCAATGTACGAAGGTACCCACTTTTTAAATTAAAAAAACCCATTTTTTTATTGAAGTATAATTAGCATATAGTGTTATATTAGTTTCGTGTGTACAATGTAGCGATTCAGCAATTCTATAGATTTCTCAGTGCTCATCAGGATAACTGTACTCCTAATTCCCTTCATCTCACCCATCCCCCACCCACCTCCCCTCTGGCAACCACCAGTTTTTTCTCTGTATTTAAGAGTCTGTTTTTTGCTTTCTCTTTTTTTACTTTTTGTTTCTTAAATTCCACATGTGAGTGAAATCATATGGTATTTGTCCTTTTCTGTCTGACTTATGTCACTTAGTGTTAAACTCTCTAGATCCACCCATCCATGTTGTTGCAAATGGCAGGATTTCATGTGATATATATAAGTATATGTCACGTTTGCTTTCTTCATTCATCTATCGATGGCCACTTGAGCTGCTTCCACATCTTGGCTATTGTAAATAATGCTGCAATAAACATAGGGGTGCATATATCTTTTCAAATGAGTGTTTTTGCTTTCTTTGGGTCAATACCCAGTAGTGGAATTACTGGATGATGTGGTAATTCTACTTCTAATATTTTGAGGAACCTCCACACTGCTTTGCAAAGTGGTTGCACCAACTTAACACTCACACCCACAGTGCACAGGGTTCCCCTTTTCTCCACATCCTCACCAACACATTTATTTCTTATCTTTTTGATTCTGGCCGTTCTGACTGGTGTGAGGTCCTATCTTATTGTGGTTTTGATTTGTATTTTTCTTTCTTTTCTTTTTTTTTTTTTAAAGATTTTATTTATTTATTTGACAGAGAGAGAGATAGTGAGAGAGGGAACACAAGCAGGGGGAGTGGCAGGCAGAGCGAAAGGGAGAAGCAGGCTCCCCGCTGAGCAGGGAGCCCAATGCAGGGCTCAATCCCAGGACCCTGAGATCATGACCTGAGCCGAAGGCAGATGTTTAACCGACTGAGCCACCCAGGGGCCCCTGATGTGTATTTTTCTGATGACTAGTGGTATTCAGCAGTGTGCACCTTTAGGGAGGCACTTAACTCTCAAGGGTCACACAAGTGCCAACCATGCATTTGAAAGACCCCTGGCAAGTGCCTCCCTCGTCATGTGTCTGTCCCTCTGGGATCAGGCTCAGATCTGTCTGTCCTGGGTTAGGTGCCCACTGCAGACCAGTCCACAAGGACAGGGGTGGGGTCTGTAGGCAAGGGACATCTGCTGTTGGGAATCTGTGCTTGGAGTGAGTGGGAAACATTTTCCGGAATGAAGGAAGAACTTTCTCTGTGGAAGCAGGGAGGATTGGTGGGAAGATTGTCTCTTGAATGGGGGGCAGGTCTCTCACTGCACCGCCAGGCCCTGAGCGGCCTAAGGCAGGAGACTTTTATTAGCATACCTACTGCAAGGAGGAAAATAGGAAATCTGATTGCATATTGAGAATGTCTCAAGCTTGGACAATTTGCTTAGCAGCATTTCTGTTTCTGTAAAATTGACAAGGTAATTTCCTTGGCTTATGTTATACTGTACTTTGTTACCTTTTTCCACATTGTGGCATGTGCAGAAAATGACAGCATAAATGGAGTAAGTGGAGGCAGCTGCCCATGGCCCGGGTGGAGGTCTGGGCTCTGGCTATTCTGGGTCTGAAGGTGTGCAACCCCACAACCACCTTTAACCTATTTGCCAGATGCCACTGAACCATGGCACCCCGCTTGGGAGACTTTCTTCCAGGGGACAGCTTCAGTGCAAAGTCATTATCTTTTTTTTTTTTTTTTAAGATTTTATTTATTTATTTGACAGAGAGAGACACAGCGAGAGAGGGAACACAAGCAGGGGGAGTGGGAGAGGGAGAAGCAGGCTCCCCGCAGAGCAGGGAGCCCGATGCGGGACTCGATCCCAGGACCCTGGGATCATGACCTGAGCTGAAGGCAGTCGCTTAACCAACTGAGCCACCCAGGCGCCCAAAGTCTTTATCTTTATTAAGAAAATTTGCACCAGGGCACGTGGGTGGCTCAGTCAGAGAAGCGTCGGACTCTTGATTTCGGCTCAGGTGGTGATCTCAGGGTCCTGGGATCGAGCCCCACACTGGTCGGTCTCCATGCTCAGCACAGAGTCGATTTGGGATTCTCTCCCTCTCCTTCTGCCCCTCCCCCTGCTCATGCTCTATCTCTCTCTACAATAAATAAATAAAATGTTAAAAAAAAAAGAGAAAATCTGCACTTTGTGGCAGCCATTGTCTGTTAGTAAGGCAGTAATTCATATACGCAGAGTCCTAAGGAAATGATAACCTGCTTGCACAAAGAAGTGTAATGGCTACATACAACTCTTCATGCTAATCATTCATTCATTCATTCACATTTAGTATTCTCTGCACCCAACATGGTGCCTGAACTCATGACCCTGAGATCAAGAGTCACATGATCTACTGAGCCAGCCAGGTGCTCCCATGCTAATGGGATCCAAACACAAAATACCCTATCGTTTCAATTTCCATTGAGTTCAGTTCATCCAAAGAAGAGTTAACCCGCAGTAGAGAATGCCTCCTCCTTGCTTTGGCTACTTATTACGTCTAAATGGCTTATTAAATGCAGAACGTTTTCCATCTACGCTCACCACAGATGAAAAGATGATTCCTGTGGTTGGATGTAATGTCTGTTCTTTGGTTTATAGATCCAGAACACCGCAGAGAGTTCCATGGGAGGCCTGACGCTTGTATAATAAATCATAACTAACTGGAAAAGGTTTCAAAGTGCCCCTTGTACTGTTATCTATGCTGCAGAGAAGACTTCTCTGGAAAGTGCACAATAGGTCTTAATAATCCCTTCTGTTTTTAGTGGAGGTAGAGGTAGGAGAGGGGGAGTGGCTTGATGCCACCACCCTGTTGCCTCACTTGGACAAAATGAAATATGTTCCCATCATGGAGCAGGGCAGGCTTTGGTCTTTGTTGGTTCTGGGTAAAAGGAGCTAATTGAGGAAGTGAGGGGACGGATGGAAAGTCACTGAGTGTCAGAACTACCAATCATCCCAAACCAAGGAGCTGCTACTCAAAGGCTTCGAGGCCATGGGGTGGTTGGAGTGAATAATTACATGTCAAAGACTAAGGGAAAGGCTACAGAGCTCAAAATAATTTTATAATTTATTATTATATAAAAAGCTAAGAGGCAACTCCTTGCCCTCATCCCCCCATATCCCCAGCATTGGGAAGAGTACTTGGAACATGGTCAGGGATCAAGAAATACTTGCTGAATGAATAAATGAATGAACCCAAGTGTTTCTCTACATGCCTTGTCCATATCCTGGGAAGATATCCCCCCATAACAGAGGGCAAAAATCCGACTAGTCAGATACAAGAGTAAAATAGTGTGTTAGAAATGTGAAATGTTTTAAAACTTGAGAAAAAGGCATGGGGATGGAAGGTACAGCAAAGGGAATATCAGTCAATAGTAGTGGGAAAGCGCTGTGTGGTGACAGATGGTGGCTACACTTAGGAGCACAGGGTAACATACAGAGTTGTCGAATCACTGTGTTTTACACCTGAAATTCATATAACATTGTGTGTCAGACATATTTTAAAAAATTGAGCAACAGACAATGTCGAAAACAAAAGTAATCTAAAAACTACTCAGTGATGTAGGGGAATGAGCACCAGGTTGGGGATTAGGAAACCTGACTTCTATACTACGTGTTTTTCAACTTGATACACACCCCTACGAAGGAAAGACTATTCAGTGCTGGTGTGGGAACCCTTGGTAAGGAAATGGGAAAAAATACCATTGTAGGACATCAAGTCCTACCATACGACTGAATAAATTCCTGCTGTGTTAAAAAGTTAAATGAAAAAGTGATAAAAGTGGTCAGATGTGAGAACATAGAATTGTGTACTTATTGATCTCTTGATGAGAAGAAATTTTTGTTCAAACGTCGTTTGGATTAGTGTGGGTTTTAAGAGCTCTAGAACATTATTTTCTTATTTTTGTTCAAACTTCTTTTGGATCTGTGACGAAATTATATTTGTTTTTTTTTTTTTTTAAAGATTTTATTTATTTATTTGACAGAGAGAGACACAGCGAGAGAGGGAACACAGGCAGGGGGAGTGGGAGAGGGAGAAGCAGGCTTCCCGCCGAGCAGGGAGCCCGATGCGGGGCTCGATCCCAGGACCCTGGGATCATGACCTGAGCCGAAGGCAGACGCTTAACGACTGAGCCACCCAGGCGCCCCGAGGAAATTATATTTGTAAGATAAACCGGAAAATACACAGGCAATGCACAGACTAATGCCTGTCGTGACCGTGACTAGAGGCTCGCAATTCCAGCGCCCCTCCCCTGCCCCCCTCCCCTGGTCCCCAGGGAGCTAGCAGGAGGTCCCTTTTCAGATTCTCCTGATATAAAAGGTATCACACCTTATAAATTACTCCGAGACTTGTAGTTTTCATTCAGCATTATGCCTTGGAGAACTATCCACTTTAGTACATATTGATCTGCCTTTTTTTTTTTTTTTTTTTTAAGTGCTAAAAGCAGGATATGAAGACAAATAGGGCAGTACCTTGAAAATCCTGGGGGAATGTGACTTCGTACAAGAATGACAGTAGAGGGCGCCTGGGTGGCTCAGTTGGTTAAGCGACTGCCTTCGGCTCAGGTCATGATCCTGGAGTCCCGGGATCGAGTCCCGCGTCGGGCTCCCTGCTCGGCAGGGAGTCTGCTTCTTCCTCTCCTGCTTCCCCCTCTTGTGCTCTGTCTCTCTCTCAAATAAATAAAATCTTAAAAAAAAAAAAAAAAAGAATGACAGTAGAATTCTATGCCCAAAGTATCCATCAAGTTGGAGGGACACTTAGAGACATTTTCAGATGGGCGTGGGCTCCAAGTGTAAGGGACAAGAGGTCAGCCAAGTGGCTGGGAGTCACAGATCGTGGAAATACCCAAGGCTTGAACTTGCCCGGTCCCCTGATTATGTTACATTTGCTCTGGCTCTCCGTCTCTGTCTCCATCTCTTTCTGTCTCTCTGTCTCCCTCCACTTCTCATATTTCCTGCTTGCTATCCTCTTCAAGACCCTTACCCCTCCTCTGAGGGTCCTCGCCAAGCCCCGCCCCCTCACTTTATTACACAGAGCAGTTCAGTCCTCCTTTTGTCCCCCTGGCCCACCTGGCTCTTTACTTCCCTAAACGGTCGTGTCCCTCTGTGCAGAATTCTCTCCCCAGCCCCACGCGCCTTGTGGCCATTTAACATGGAGTGGGCATTGAAATCCAATAAAAAGTCACTCAGTTGAAAGAAATTGTTGTCTGGGCAAGACTTGCCTTCAGATTTATTTTTTCTACTGTTTTTCTTCCTTCTAACAATAATTATTAAGTCCTGCGTTTTTCTTTAATAATACTTTATGTGGCTTTCCTTTGTGTCCTCCCAACGTTTTTAGTGGCGTTCTTCATTCATTTTAAGTTCATTCTTTGTTTTTCTTCTCTTTTTAGTCAATAGAACTGAAGTGTTTTCTGCTGAGCTTTTCTTAGCTCTCTCCTTTGGATTCTTACTGTGACCATTTCATGACAGTTTCTAGAAATTATGTATTTATTTGTCCATTTTCTTTAACTCAAGGAAATTGTAAGAGCATTTCTCTCTGTCCCAGGTGGATAGGACTTTTGTGTTCTAATTTGATTTTCAGTTTTTAGTTTTATTGCATTGTGATATAGGAAGTGTTCTGCCCTGTCTTTCTGGGGATTTTCTTTTTGGTGCCTCACCGAGTCCAGTTTTTCTGAAACTTTCATGGGCACTTGAACTGAAGGTATTTTCTTTGTTTTTAGGGTGTGTGTGAATGTATGCGTGGGTGTATTTCTGTACATGTAAAACAGACCTACTTATTAATTATGCTACTTAGGTCATCGTCATCTATAATTTATTTTTTGTCTACTTTATGTTCAAGGACAGAGGGAGGTGCACAGAAATTCCGAGCTGTTATCTTTATTATGAGATTATATCATTTAACTTCATAGAGTGCCCATTTTTGTCTTTTTTGTTAATGCTTTGTGGCCTGTAGTCTATCTTGAGTGATGTTAGGATCACAACCCTTGCTCTTTTTTTGTTTGTGGTTGAGTTTTGAAAACCTTTTATTCATAAAGACTGAGAAGTCTATGAAATATGTTGGTTTGGGAGTGGCTGTTGTGTGTAGCTTGCAGTTGGGTTTGCTTTGGCCCCCAGTCTCTCTCTTTTTTTTTTTTAAAGATTTATTTATTTATTTGAGAGAGTGAGAATGAGAGAGAGTACATGAGAGGGGGGAGGGTCAGAGGGAGAAACAGGCTCCTCGCTGAGCAGGGAGCCCGATGCGGGACTCGATCCCGGGACTCCAGGATCATGACCTGAGCCGAAGGCAGTTGCTTAACCAACTGAGCCACCCAGGCGCCCATGGCCCCCAGTCTCTTCCCTCATTCCCTTCCTTCTCCCATCCTTCCATCATAGATGAGTTGAGCTCATTTACCTCTATTAATGGTAGATGGCATCGATTTTTAGTTTTTCGTATTATTTTACATTACGATTTTAATTTTTATGCTTTTATATAAAGTCATCTACCAGGTGGTCTATTGTCTTTGAAAATCCTTCTTAAGTTTAGGAAGGTTTGCATTATTATTCTAATGGTTGCTTCTATAATTTCATTTAAAATTAACACCCTGGGTCCTCTATTTTTTACATAGTATGTTCCGCTCAACAGAGTAACAATAAAATCACTGTGTGCTTCCCTCCCATACACCCAGTTTTAGTCAATAATACCCATCTGTTTTAGCACGCATCCTTGTAAGATAGACGTATTTATACGTCTAATACATGATTTGTCAGCTGTTAACGACTTGTTGCTTTTCAGTTCTTATAAATGAGGCAATTGACAAACTTACTCTGCCTTTCACCTTCTTATTCCCTTCTTCTGCCCAGTTTTGTTTTTACATCATTTCTACATTGTCATGGCCTGTGGCATTTACTTCTGCTCTGTGAAACTGGTTCACACGTTTGTTTTGGTCTTATTTTTCAATCAGACATATCTGGTGCTCACTACTAGGTTCTTTCCCTGTGGTTTTCCTAATCATCTTCTGGTTGGCTGAAGTTTGTTCTCTTATAGCTTTCTCAAGAAGGGCTCATGATAACAATGCTCCCTAATTTCTTGCAGTTAAAGAAAAAAGTACGCTTTATACTTGAAGGACAGGTCATACTTTTCCCATCAGTACCTCTAAGATGCTGCTTATCTTTTGGTGATTAATGGTGGATAAATCCAAAGCCAGATTGAGTTCTTTGCCTAGAAATTTTTTTCTTTTTTTAAAATCCAGAAACTTTACTGTGATTAAGTCTTGGCGTTAACCATTCTAGGTCAACTTTTTGTCTGATATACAGTATAATCTTTCAGTTGTCCAGATAGCATTCTTTTTTTTATTTCATGAAAAATTTCATGAATTGTGTCATTAAATATTTGCTTTGTTACATTGCTTTGTGTTTCTTCAGGGATTCCAATGATGTAGGAGTTGAATCTCCTTTACCTGTCTTCCAGATCTATCATTTTCTCTCTAAGAAAAAAAAACCTTTCTTTAATCTTGTTTTATAATGCTCATATGTCTCGTTATTGTTCTCTCTGCTTCTTAGTGAGCTTCCAGAGTATCTAGACTCATTTTTGCTCCTTCTAATATTTATTCATTTATTCTTTCTTGGAGTATAGCAGCTCATGTTTTATTTCTTTCTGATAAAAATTTTATTTTTCCTATGTTCCCATGTTTCTGATTGTCCTTTATAGAGATAACGGCCACACTGAATATTTTAAAATTCATGGTGAAATACTTAGTTAAAATTTTTATCTGCTCTGTGGCAACATTTTTCTGGTGAGTGTTCTTCATCTTTGATATATTTTGTTGCTCTGTCCACCAGTATTTCCTAGCTCATCTTTGTATTAATGCTGTGCTAATTCCCTTTTTATCACTGATCACTGAATGATCATATTCTCCTTAGTCAGTCTGTAAGCGGTTTCCAGTTTGGGGCCAGGGTATATTGGGACTAATAAAGCTTTCCAGAGGCAGGCTGCTTCTTGCAAATACGGTTTTAGTGTGATTCTTTTAAGAAGATTTTAGTTATTTAGGCGCACATGAGCAGGAGGAGCAGGAGGGAGAAGCAGGCTCCCAGCTGAGCAAGGAGCCTAACGCAGGACTCCATCCCAGGACCCCTGGGATCATGACCTGAGCCAAAGGCAGATGCTTAACTTACTAAGCCACCCAGGTGTCCACTTCTGGTGTGATTCTTAATGAAGGCTCTTCTGCTCTGTTTCTTTCAGTCAAACAGGATCAAGGCGGGCTTTTGCCCCTGGCTCTGCCCCTGCCCATCATTCACACTCACTGCTGTACGTAGGGGCATGCCTGTTACTAACAAAGTGACAGCCTTTCATCTTCAGGAGGGGCATTCGGTGGCATTTCTGGGCTCTGGCAGCTCCGAGTCCGCTCCATGCTCCCTCTGTTTTTTTTTTTTTTACTTCCTTCCACGTGGCTTCTGCTCAATTTCAACTGCATTTCTCAGTCTTTACATAGATCTTCAAGTCCACCAATGATACTTTATTCCAAGTCTCACTGGGAATGAAATTCCTGTGTTGTGTTGGCAATGCTCTTGTTTGTATCATAGGGGGCAAGGAGGGATTCATACACTTAAATAGCCATGTTCACACTTGAAGTCCATCTATGTTTCCTTAAGCAATCTTTATGATTTCATTTTTGATGTATAACTAAGCCATCAGGCATTTACATTTTTGTAAAATATTAGCTTGAGGTCTGATATATATTTTTTCTAGTTCGAATATCTTTTATTGAATAATCTGATCTTTGCTTCTTGTTTTGAAATGGCATATTTGTCATATGCCATCATCCTCTATTTACTCTTTTTGGAAGGTTTTTTCTTTAATGCCTGTTCTTTCAGTTACTATTACCCCAATATTTTAATACTGAATATTTATAATGTGCTTTTGTATCTTTTTTTTCCAGAATTTATTTGCTATTTTTGCTATTCTTCTAGATTTAATACAGTGAAGTATATTTTGAATGGGAATACGACATGTATTATTTTCTGTGTTTACTGAAATGTGGAATTCTTTCAATAGTAGAATAAGAATTTCTCTCTTTGAAGCTGGTTCTATAAGGCAGTTTGAGAAATGCTACTCTAGTATTTTAGCAGTAAACACCATGCTTACTGTTGACATCAAGAAAATATCATGGGGCAGTTGGGTGGCTCAGTCAGTTAAAGTCTACCTTTGGCTCAGGTCATGATCTTGGGGTCTTGGGATCAAGCTCCTTGTTGGGCTCCCTGCTCAGTGGGGGGCCTGCTTCTCCCTCTCCTCTGCCCCTCCCCCCCACTCGTGCTCTCTCTCTCTCTCTCTCACTTGTTCTCTGTCTCAAATAAATAAGTAAAATCTTAAAAAACAACAACAAAAAAGAAAACATCTAACATGTTATATTGGTCTATTCCTGTCTTTCTAAGTTTTTTTTTTTTTTTTTTGAGAGAGAGAAAGAGGAGGGGCAGAGGGAGAAGGAGCGACTCTCAAGCGGACCTGATGTGGGGCTCGATTGATCTCACGACTCGGAGATCATGACCTGAGCTGAAACCAAGAGTCCAGTGCTTAACTGACTGAGCCACCCAGACGCCCCTGTTTTTTTAAATTTTTAAACAGTCAGAAAGGAGATTAAATTTTGCATCCATTGAGAAGAATCATTTCCCTCCCTTGACCTGTTAATATAATGTGTTATGTCCAGAATTTAATTCTCACTGGGAGCCATCTCTACATTTCTATGATAAACCGTATATGTTCAAGAGCACATTATTACTTTACTGTATTTCTAGACTTGATATAATAAGATTTTTGCATCTATCCTTGTGAGATTTAGTTAGTAGTTAACTTTGTCACATTTTGATTTTAGGTGGTTCAGGCTTCTTAAAATAGAATGGAACACTTTTTTTTTTCCTCTTCGTTTTTCCCGGACAATTGAAATTCTGTAGAAATGATCAGTTGCTCAAGAGTTTGAAGCAGCTCACTGAGGAGGCCCTGGTGCCCTCCTGTCTCCTTAGGGGCTGTTCTTTGGCATATTATTCATTTTCTTCTGTAGTGTGGAATAATGGACTGCCCAGATCAGAGTGTGCCAATTGCAGTTACTAGAGTGTGAGGAGCTTCTTAACCTTTTTAAACTTCTCTGTCTTTACCTGAAGAAACATGCATAACAGGATCACCAGGTTGCTGGGTGGGTGAATGGAGACAATACAAGGAAAGCATTTACCCAAAGAGCCCTTGACACTAGCAAATGCTGGGTAAACATTGGCCATTTTCTTATTATTGATCTATTCAGATTTGCTGCCCCTGTAAGAGTCAATTTTAGTAAATAGAATATGTCTAGATAATTAGCCATTTCATTGAGAGTTAAACATTTATTATCATCTAGTTGTTGATAGTATTTGCTTATAATTAAAAAAAAATTTTTTTTCTACATCTGTGGCTCTGATTCCTTTCTAATTTTCAGTAATGGATATTGGTGGGCTTTTCCCCCCTCATTTCTCTTGATTAGCATTGTTTGGGGTTTATTTTATTGGTCTTTTCAAATACTGGATTTGTTTATTGATGTTGTTATTTTTCCTGCCTTCTCTTTCATTAATTTCTGTTTTTGGCTTCATTATATTTTTATTCTTGCACCCTCTGTTTTCACTGTTGTTGATGTTTTTCTAGCTTCTAGAGTACATTACTTATTTCATCGATTTCTATTTCTTCTTATTTAGCAATAAAAACATGTAAAGTTAGGAATTTCTCTCTAGGTGCTTAACATTTAATTAATATAAAGCAAGAATTGGCAAGATCAAATTCAGGCTATGGATCAAATTCAGCCTGCTGTCTGTTTTTATAAATAAAGTTTTATTGGAACACCTGCCCAGCCAGTCATTTCTGTTGTGTATGGCTGCTTTCACATTATCATGGCAGAACTGATCAGTGGCAGTAGAGATCTATGGCCCACCAAGCCTGCAATATTTACTGTGAGGTACTTTTCAGAAAATGTTTGCTGATCCCTAATAGGAAGCATTCCATAATTGTTGATATATACTTTTGTCATTTCTTAAAATTTTCCAAATAGTCTGTAATTATACATCCCACAGGTTATCTTGGGAAGCATTTTAATTTCTTTGTGGTTTGAATTTTCTTGTTTGTAGTTTCTTTAAATTTTAGTTTTATTGCATTTGGCCAGAAAATATTGCCTGTACAATTTCTTTTCCTTTCTTTTTTTTTTGATTTACTGAGATGTTCTTTTATGGCCTAACAGTATGACTGATTTTTGTAAATGTTCCAAAGACATTGAGAAAGAATGCATATTTTCTTTTCTTTTTTTTTTTTTTTTAAGATTTTATTTATTTATTTGACAGAGAGAGACACAGCAAGAGAGGGAATACAAGCAGGGGGAGTGGGAGAGGGAGAAGCAGGCTTCCTGCCGAGCAGGGAGCCCGATGTGGGGCTCGATCCCAGGACCTGGAATCATGACCTGAGCCGAAGGCAGACGCTTAACGACTGAGCCACCCAGGCGCCCCAGAATGCATATTTTGTATAGAAAACAAAAATTTGATACTTACAGACTTTATTCATTATATTATCTGAATCCTAATTCTTCATCTGCTTCATATCTATATAAAGATTGAGGGCTGAAGATAAAGCTATGGTTGTGTTCTTTGTTTCTTCTTATATTCTGACAGCTCTGGTCTGGCTTATTTTGACACTGTTGCTTACCAGCACGGCAGAAGCACAGCCTGAAAAGCACCTGTTCACTGGGGCTTGTTCTTGTGCTGCTCGGGGAACCCGTGTGGCCACTGCCGCAGAGACAAGCCCCAGGCCAGCCTGCCGGATGAGGAGATACCCGTGGCTCAGTTTCTGTTGTTGCCCCTGTCAGTCCTGCTTGCAGTCAGTCAACCCCAGCTGCAGAGCGCAACAGCTGATCACAAATCCTGAGCGAGCTCAGCTGAGACCCTCAGCAGAGCTGCCCAGTTGAGCCCAACCCAAATTGCCAACCCGCAGAATAGTGCACTAAAGAAAGGGTTGTTGCTTTCGGCTCTGAAGCTCTAGTGTGGTTGGCTGTGTAGCAAAGGTGGACATGTTCATTGTGAATTTTGCCTTTCGTCAATATCAGTAAACACTCTGTGTCCAATGATAAACCTTCCCATGTATTGTAGTTTAACCATACTATCTGTTTTGCTTTCTTTCTTATTTATATATTTTTCTGTATATCTAAGGTATGCAACGTGATGATTTATTCTACACAGACACAGCGAAATGACTACTACAGTCAAGCTCATCATCATGTCATGTCTTCACATAGTTATGTGTGTGTGTGTGTGTGTGATGAGTGCATCTGAAATCTACAGGGGACAGTCTCTGGGAGCTGAGAGTCTCTGTCCTTCAACCACAAGTAAACTAAATTCTGACAACAGCCAGTGAATTTGGGAGAAAATCCCAAGCCTGAAATGGGATCACAGTCCTGGCTATCTTCTTGGTTTAGCCCAATGTGACTCCGAGCAGAGGACCCAGCTAACCCATGCCAAGATTCCTGAACCATAGAAGTTATGAGATAGTACGTGTGTGTTGTTTCGAGCAACTGTTTGTGGTATTTGTTACACAGCAATAGAAAACAGTTACACCTTTTAAAAATAATGTGCTTATGTTGCTATTTATGGAATTATTAGTTGTAGGCATCATGGATGACTTCTTACTCTGATGGGTGAAGGGTTCGTTCACTACAATGCTTGATCTCCTCTCCCCATTTGTACCCCATTAGAGTTGTAACAGTGGGCTGCCCAGGCTACTTGATTTCATCTTTGCCCCAAGTATGAGTCTTAACTGGGCTCTGTAGCTCAAGGCCTTCTCAGTTTTACCTCTTACCAGTTGGAGATGAGAAACAGTTCCATTTTCTAACCTGCAAATCCTGGAATTTATGGCCTCTCTAAATGCTCTTTCAATCCTGCTTGTAAAATGGCCATTTCTCTTATGAGCTTATTTCTTTCTTATGGTGCCTTGTCAAAAACAGCCATTAGCGAATATCCAGTGTTACCAGTATTCTGCTTTCCCACTTTGCTAAAGCCACAAATTCATTAGTTACACTCTCAGCCTTCTAGGTTATCATAGGTGATCGTTTTATCAAATGCCTCACCACTGCATAAAAAGCCTTTCCTGGCAATTTTCTTGCCACCTGTCACTCTGTCTGAAGACCCATGCATGTATTTGGGGTATTATTATGGTAGCACCTCACTGCTGGTGTCAGTCTTTGAATTGTTCAGCTCTTTGACCGTGACAACCAACACCAAAATCAAAGAACCAACCTCGTGGCTTACGGTAACCAAGGTTTATCTCTGCTGGTTGTGGGTCTGCAGTGTGGGTCTCTTCATTCCAGGATCCAGGCCAAAAAGGCAGCCCCTTTCTTTTTTTTTTTTTTTAAAGATTTTATTTATTTATTTGAGAGAGAGAGAATGAGAGGGAGAGAACACATGAGAGGGGATAGGGTCAGAGGACGAAGCAGACTCCCTGCCGAGCAGGGAGCCTGATGCGGGACTCGATCCAGGGACTCCAGGATCATGACCTGAGCCGAAGGCAGTCGCTTAACCAACTGAGCCACCCAGGCGCCCAAGGCAGCCCCTTTCTGAGAGTAAAGTACATGGTGGTTTCATGCAATGAGTCTTAAAACTTTTGCTTGGAAAGGTTGCTTGTCACTTCTGCTCGCATTTTATTGGCCAAAAGAAGTCATGTGGCCAAGCTTGTTATCAATGGGTCAGGCATGTGTAATCCCCGCTCAGGGATGGGCAACAAGTATCTGCTCCAGCACCAGAGCCCCTGTTAATAGATTGGGAGATAATTTTTTAAAAAGATTTATTTATTTATTTGAGAGAGAGAGAGTACGTGTGAGCGCACATATGAGTGGGGGGAGGGGCAGAGGTAGAGGGAGACAAGCAGACTCCCTGCTGAGCTTGGAGCCCCACATGGGGCTCCATCCCAGGACCCTGAGATCATGACCTGAGCCAAAATCAAGAGTCAGACTCTTAAGTGACTGAGCCACCCAGGCACCCCAGGGAGACGATATTTTTAAGACACACAACCAAAGAATGGTTAGTTTCTAGAGTATTTAAGGAGCACCTGTAAATCCACAAGAAAAAGGCAGGAAACCAATAGAAATATGGGCAAAGGGAATAAATAAGGAGTTCACAGAGGGGAAAGCTAATGTTTGTAAGCATATGGAGAGATGCTCAATCTCATTAGCAATCGGAGACATGCAAATTAAACCAAGATATCCATGCAACTGTCAAAAACTGTAAAGTTGGAAAATATCAAGTATTGACTTCAATGTGGGGAACTCTTTGTGTCCTGCTGGTGAGAATGTAGACTGGGGTGGCTAGTCTGGTGAGTAATTTGGGAGGAATATGTGAAATGGCATGGACAGAGTGAAATGAGGAATGCGTTTTGGATTTGAAAGATCTGTCTTTGTGAGGTTATTATCCTATCATCTTTCCAGTTCCACCTCTCCTTCCTCATTCAGTACTCGAGTGGTGAGCAGTCCTGTCAGACCATAAGATCTGAGAGGGTGGGACCATGTCTGATTTGTACACCATTGTGTCCCCTGCACCTTGCACAGTGCTTGGCTCAGATAGATGTGTAGTGTGTGTTTGGTAAATAGATGCATGTTTTAAAAAATTCATTAAAGTGAGTGACTTGCCTCCTCGAGGGCAGGAAAATATGGATTGGCTGGTATATACTTGTATTGCCTGAGTCAGTCCTCCTTTGGGATCTGTTTTGGACTGAGTTGTGACCTTCTGCCCTGTTCTTCCAATTCCGGTGTTAAAGCCCTAATCCTTGATGTGACTGTATTGGGAGATGGGGCTTTGGGGGAGGCAGGTAAGGTTAAATGAGGTTGTAAGGGTGAGCCCCTAATCGAATAGGGCTGGGGTCCTTATAAGAAGAGGAAAAGAAGGGATCCCTCTCTCCATGCACCCACAGAGAAGAGACCAGGTGAGGACACAGGGAGAAGGTTCCGTCACTAAGCCAGGAAGAAAAATCTCACCAGAAACCAGCCCTGAGGGCACCTTATTCTTGGACTTCTAGCCTCTAGAACTGTGAGAAAATAAATTTCTATTGTTTAAGCCCCCCATTCTGTGGCGTTTTGTCATGGCAGCCCAGGCAGACTAATACAGAATCCAATTTATCGTTTGATATAAACCTACATCATTTGGTTTAATTTGTACTTCTACATAGTGATTCATACAAGGGCAGAAAACTATCAAGCTATTCAAGTCTCACCTATTGATCAGAATTTGCTAAAATAGAAATGTATTTTGGGAAGCTTTCTATTTGAGGTGGCTGGGAACTTTGATAATACAGAGTTCACCAAGGAACCTTAAGCAGAAGTTTGAAATGGTTGAATAAATGTAGGGCATGTCGTTCTTTCCAAGCTGATAGGGAGTTTTCAGATCACCTACTTTTTGTTAGTTTGAGACCTGGTATAGGAGTTGGGTCGTCACGGTGTGAAAACCAGGTTCAGAATGGAGGGTCCACCTGCAAATTTAGGTGGTATGTGAATGCATCCTAAGATGCATTAAGAGAAAATAATGGCCCTACCCACATTGGGAGGCAACTTTACAGTGTTTCCAGTGCTTTTATAAGTATGATTTCAGTTGATCTTCCCAACATGCTAGTAAGGTCACTGGGGCAGGTGGTACTAACCCTGTGCTGATCAGCCTTTGCTGTATAATAATCCACTCTGACTTCTTTATTCTCACGGATGGCTCAGCTGGGTCCTTTGCTCGTCTCAGCAGTGTTTGTGCATGTGGAGTGGGAATGGGTTTGACTTGGCTGGAGAGACTTGGCTGGGACACTTGGCTCTGCTCCACACATCCCTCATCCTCTTCAGGGGGCTTGCCTGGGCATGTCCTTCCCATGGTGATGGCAAAAGCTTAAGAAAGCAAGTGGAAATGCTCAAGGTCTCTTGGCGTAGACCTGGCACTGAGGAACTTTCATTTCTGTTGTATTCTATTGACCAGAGTCACATGGCTGAGTTTAGAGTCAGCATGGGAGAGGATTATCAAGTTACTTGGCAAAAGGTAAGGATACAAGAGGGGTGAGGAATTGGACCATTAATATATCAACTACTGCACCCCACTTTACAAGTACTGAAGCAAAGGCTTAGAGATGAAGTGATGTTTTCAGGGTCTACAGCTGCTTGGTGGTCAACCTAGGATAATACCCCATCTTACCACCCATCTAATGTGTTCTAAAATGACAAATATGACCCACAGGGGAGCAGTGGGTTTTAGTTCTGTTACAGTGCCTGGTGGCAGTGAACACTTGAATAAATCTCTGGAAAATAGATTCAATTTTTTAAAAAGCCTTGGCTGTCAAAATCTGATTTCCTGGTTGAATGAAATGCCTTTGTTGTTCAGATCCTTTGAGTCTAAATTTATTTTACATGAATTTACTTAAGAAATTGATTATAATTCCCTCTCCATTTGGTGCTGCGGGGGGTATAATTGGAAGTTTAAAGAGAAAAGACAAGACAGCTTTAAACTATTCACATACCACCTAAATTTGCAGAAGGGTAAAAAATATAGGAGACTTTGAGGAAAGTAGGCTGCATTAGACTCTCTTTGGGTTTAACTAACCTTGGTCTTTTCTAACATCAGTGGTCATTGGGGCTTTTAGCCGTTCATTTTGGAAAACAAGTCCAAAGGGTTTTTGCTACTTGTCACTCTTCCCCCCCCCCCCCACCCTACCATTTTTGGCACACATTGCCCCAGGAGAAACCCGAGGCTATGCACTGTCTTTGCTACATGCCCTTCAAGATGGAGCCTGTCTGTCTCTGTGTCTCTTGCTGTCAGTGATGGAGATACTGATAACGATCAAGTCTCAGTTGGTTGTTGAATGTTTGTCACTCACTCAAAACCGATTCGAATCTCTACTACAGAGGAATGGCTTTGCGGATTTGGGTTAAATCTTTGGCACCAAAACATCCTGGGCACACAGGATCTTACCTGAGGTAAGCACTCCATTTACAGCTAAGAAAACATTTGGAAATTGTAACTTGAAGGTGAATCTTAACCGTTTTTGAGGCTGGACCAGGCTGGGGGAAATCTCTCGTGATAAGGACATCTGTGACGCTCAGATGTTTGGGGTTGAGGCCCCTGAAGAGGTGGCTTTTTCATACAAGGCATCACAGCAATGACAGTGTTGTTGACTTCTGGATGGTGGGCATCCATGTTGTGTTGGAGAAATGAGTTCTTTTACTCATCAAAGTTCTTTAGTACCAACCATGGCCAATCATCAACATTTGGTTCTAGTGGCCTGTGATTCTACTTGTCCATCTCTGCGTGCTCTTTACATCACCCCTGTTCCTCCAGTAGACTCACCATAGATATAAATGCATGTAGTGGGGGTGAGGGGGGTGTTGTGGCACAGTTCTGCCCTTTGCAGCTTGAGTTCTGAGCCTTTTTTCTTCTCCTGTCTTCCCTCCTTAGTCTCTTCCATTTCTGACCCTCCCTTCTGCAGGTAGGGGAGCTTTCAGTCTTGTTTCTGTACTTTCCCTCGGGCTTAATGCTTGGCCCATTTTCCTGACCGTGACCCTGCCCCCTCTTGGTAATGACTGTGACCCCTCATACTTACTCTGCTGCCTTTAGCTTCCTTGCATATACACCTTCACCTCAGCCAGCCAGGGGACCCTCCCGATTCCGGGGAGGTGTCCTCATGAGACCCTCCCGTGCCCAGGTCTGCCGAGGGTTAGCTGGATCCCTCTGATCTTCCTTGTGTCCTAAAAGTGTTCTTGTCTAGGAGCCTGTACCTCCAGCATGCATGCTCTATTTCCTGTACGCCCGGTGTCCTGAACGTCTTGACCACACTGCTTTGTGGTGACGTGTCTTCACCGCTAGGTGTAAGCTGCTTGATGGTAACAGCTGTCACTTACTGAGTGTCTTTAATGGGCTGTGATGGCTAATTTTATGTGTCAACTTGGCTTGGGCCACCAGTATTTGGTCAAACACGTCTAGATGTTGCTGTGAAAGAATGTTTTAAATGAGATTGACATTTAAATTAGGAGGCTTTGAGGAAAGCAAACTACGTTCCATAGCTTCCGTAATGCAGGTGGGCCTGTCCAGTCAGGCAAAGGCCTTAAGAGGATAAAGACTGACCTCTGCTGCGGAAGACGGAATTCTGCCAGCAGACGGCCTTTGGGCTCAAGCTGCGCCAGTTCTTCTCTGGGTCTCCAGAGAAGGCCCATCAGCCTACCCTGCAGAGTTTGGACTTGTCAGCCCCCACAATCACATGAGCTGATTCCTTGAAATAAAGCAGGTGCTCCCACCCAGCCCACACCCTGTTGATTATGTTTCTTTGGAGGACGCTGACTAATACATGGACCAAGCACTCTACTAAGGGCAAATATGTATTATCTCATTTAACACTCGCAAGCAGCCTTTTTAGGTGGGTGTTACTATTCCCATTTGATAAAGAGAGTCACAGAAAAGGCAAGGAACTTGTCCGAGGTCACATAGCACATGGCAGAGAGGGGAAGCAAGCTGGCACTTGCTTCATGCTAACGCCAATGAGCTTCCCATGAGTGCCTTCTCTTTGTCTTGGAATTGTCATGGCTTATCCAGTGCCTGACACCTAGTAGGAGCCTGGTAAAAAAATTTTTTTTAGTGGCTTAGAACAACACAAATTTATTATTGTACAGTTTTTGTGGGTCAGGAGTCTAGAGACAGGCGAGCAAGGTCCTCTCCTCGTGTTTCATCGGCTGAAATCATGGTGTTGGCCACAGCTGCATATTCTCTGAGGCTCAGGATTCTCCCCCAGCCTTACTAGCTGTTGGCAGAACCCAGTTCCTTGTGGTTGTAGGACTGAAATCCCCATTGCTTTGCGGGCTTTGGTTGGACGCTGCTCTCTGAGCCCCCTTGCTGACTCATTGGCCCTCCCACAACAGGGCAGTTTACTTCTCCCTTGAGGCCAACAGAGCAGCTCTTCTCCAGTACTTCACCTTCATCTGAAGGGTTCCCCTGATGAAGTCAGGCCCACCCAGCATAACCTGCCTTTTGATTCATTCAAACGCAACTGACCAGTGGCCTTAATTACATCTGCAAAATCGCTTCTTCCATAAAATGTATCATGATCATGGGCATGATACCCCTTCACACTCACTCAAGGGAAGGGGCGTCTACAGGGCATGAGCACCAAGGTGGGAAACTTGGGGCCCATCTTTGAATTCTACCCACCACAGTTACAGACACCAGAACCAGATATGGGAGCATCTCCCAGCAGAAGAGCCTTTCCAAGTTCCTTCAGTCTTTTTGTTTCAGTAACTTGTTATAAACATGACCCTGAAAAGAGGTGAGGGGGAGTTCTGGTTTTCCCTCCTGCCTGTGTGTCAACTCCAACTTCCTGTTTTCACTTGGCAGCATGAGACTAAGGGGCTTGCTGTGACTTTGCACCAGCGTGGGTAGAAACAGAGGCCCCCTTGGCCAGGGTGCGCCCTGGGGCTCTCCCTGCCGCGTGTGTCATGTGGGTGGTCACCTTCCTCCAGTTCCTTAGGACTTCCCATTTGTATTTTTAGACACTTAAAAATGATTCCATTAATATATGCACACTGTGGAAAAAATAAACAGGCATAAGAAGAATAATTAGCATAAAGAAGCATAAAGAAAATGAAAATCGCCCTCAACCATGCCACCCGATTTTTAATATTTTGCTTTAGAGCTTTTCAGATTCTTTTCATGCGCATTTTAATATATTTTAATATATGCACTTTTATTTTTTTATTGGTTTCAGAGGTAGAATTTAGTGATTCATCAGTTGCATATAACACCTGTTGGTCATCACATCAAGTGCCCTCCTTAATGCCCATCACCCAGTTACCCCATCCCCCCACCCACCTCCCCTCCAGCAACCCTCAGTTTGTTTCCTAGAGTTAAGAGTCTCTTAAAGGAGCCTGGTAAATATTTAAGCAAATGAATGAAGCCGCAGATTTCATTCTATTTCGTTACTTCTTTCTCTTACAGAAGAAAAAAAAATTGTAGGTAGCATATGCAATACCTAAGACTTTGTCGTACATGCTCACCTATAAAATCTTGATCGCTAAATTGTCGCGTCTTCATCTGGATAAACACGTGGTAAGAAATTGGTTGGAGAAGTCATGTGTTATAATTCAGCTGTGATTTGCTAGCCAGCATGCCTTATGACTGTCTTTAGGATCCTGGGGAGGATTTTACTGGTGCCTTCCATCCCACCTGTGGTGGATACGGTGGACGGGCCCTCAACATCTACTCCAGCTCCTTTCTGGAATGTACCTTCCAGCACTGCAGTCTGGAGGGCTATAGGTCACCTTCCCAGCCTCCCTTGCAGCTCTGGCTGTGAACACGAGTTGGATTCTTGCCCTCGGAGCCTGCTCGCTGAGTGCAGAGAGCCCCCCCTTCTGCTGCTTGGGTATTGCTGCCGTCGGGGAGGGTCCTGGGATGGTGGGGTTGGCCGCAGGAGTGTTTCAGGTGCTTTGCTGGCCTCCGGGCGGGGGCTGTGGCGTGAACCTCCCAGCAGTATTTGCGGCTGGCTCACTGTTTCCGTGTCACTTGCTCTGAAGGTGGGGGATGTCAGTGTTGTAGCCGGTGCCCCGTGCTTGGAGCAAGAGGAGACACAGCTCCCCGTAGCGAGGTGAGGTGTCCTGGGGCAGACTTTCAGCCCCATCTCTAACTGCGGCACAGCTAGCAGCCCCCGTGGGGGCCAGTTTGGCATCTCGTTGTGGGAATTCCTGCTGATGGCCCAGCGCCATCGTCCAACGCTTCTGATGATTTTATAGAACCCTAGGTCCCTGTATTAAGTCGCGTTCTGCTTCAAATAGCTAGAGCGGTTTCTGTCCCCTATAAATGAGCGCTGCCCGATGCGGCAGCCTTAGCAGCTGTAGAGAGGTGTAGTTGATCCATTTATTGGCTCATTAGCAGGATTTCCACTTTGAGCCTCAACGTACAGCTAGAGTCTGTCTGTGGTGATCTGCCACGTTCATTGGAGAGAATGGGTAAAGGAAGGGAGCCCACAAAGAGAAATTTTACCGGTGACCTGAGTTGGAACTGACCTCATCAGAGAGAAAACTGTACCGCATGCTTTCTGGGGCTCTTTTCTCTGACTCTTACTGCTGTTGATTCCTTCTGTCTTGAAATCTTCTCTTCCTTCTATTGCCCGTTTTAGTCCCTGAATGCCGACAGGTTTTCTTTTAAGCCAGTTAACCGGGAGCTCTTTGCTACATGAATATTTCTATGTAAGCCCCCTGTTGCTTACTTCTGGATACAGAAAAATTATCCCAAAACCCAAATAATGTATTTTTGTCTTGTGCCATTTCATTCGAGGGCAGTGCACATGGAATTTTGCCAACTTTACTCTTGTCACTTGTCAATTAAAGGAGTAGAAAAATCATTTTGGGAATAAAGAATGATGTCATAGGTTAGACTCAAAACTGTGAAATTTTATCTCTCGTAGGGACCTTGGTCATCATGTGGAATCTGTCTATCTCCTCACTTTGAGACGAGTCAACTGAAGGCCAGAGAGATGTAGAGGGAAATGCTCCCAAGCTCACAAGGTGACTGGTGGCAGAACCGGGCTCTGGGCATGGGGTTACAAGTGCAGGGAATGTTCTTCCTGCCCCATCGTGTGGCTGAACTCACAAAGAAGGCTTTGGTTTATACCTGTTTACTGTGTAGTTGAGTGTGAGCACATAATAAGGGAAAGATGCAATTTTTTTTTTTTTTTACTATCTGTTTTTGCTACATGTACATGTATTAATGGAGATGATTTTCTAAATAGAATCGTGTTTTTGTAATCATAGGAAGTGGCATGTTGGGGTTCTTTTTACACAGGACTGCTACAATGCTAAACACATTTAGTACATAAACATTTGCTAAATATTTAATACAAATGGTTAATTTTTAACCATCGATTTTTGGGGCTGATATTAATTATCATCATTATTTATTTAGAGAGCATTAGAGACATCTAGGATAGTTTAAGAGAAATCAGATGTCACTTTAAAAGGTCAAGGGCAAGTTGGCTCCATTTCCTCTGATTACATTCTGAATGTGCCAGAAGGTATATGTGGAGCTTTGTTATCCAGAGAAAGTATCATTCCAAGGGAGTGACCGCTGAACCCTTAGCAAGCCGCCCATGGTTCAGTTGACTTTGTTGAATTTTTAGAAAATGAGAATTTAATGAATTCCAGATGGGGAGATGATTAGTTCCGCAATGTTTTAAATCTTCTTTACAGAGCATGTAGAACCACACTGTCAGGATTCTTTGGAGAAACAGAACCAAGAGGGTGTATGTATATATAGAAGGAGATTTATTATAAGGAATTGGCTCATGAGATTACGGAGGCTGACCAGTTCCAGGATCTGAAGTCAGCAAGCCGGAGACCCAGGAGAACCTATGGAGTAGTTCTAGTCTGAAGGTTGGCATGCTTGAGACCCGAAGAGAGAGGATGTTTCAGTTCGAGTCCAAAGGCAGGAAAAGACTGATGTCCTTGCTTGAAGGCAGTCAAGCAGGAAAAGTTTCCCTTATTTGAGGGAGGGTCAGCTTCTTTGCCCTATTCAGGCCTTCAAACTGATTGGATGAGACCCACTCACAGTAGGGAAGGCAACCTGCTTTAATCAGTCTACCAATTCAGATGTTAATTTCATTCGGTAACATTCTCAGAGACGCAATGATGTTTGACCAAATGTGTGCTTACCCTGCAGCCCATTCAAGCTGACATGTAAAGTTACCCATAAGCGCCGTATACAATTGAGAGTTCAGGAAAGGCTTTCTGAGAATATTGAATTTTCCAATGTTGAAATGTTTGGGCAGGTAGGATAACGTTAGCATGGAGTGTCCGAACTCTACCTGCTAATAAGAATGGTGATCTTGGCTTTATAGTCTTTTCCACTGATGGACGTATGCCAATTCCATTTGTTACATTCAGTCCTGGGTAGGGTGCCATGGGGGATGGCAGAGGACAGGGCCCAGCTCCCAAGGAGTTTTCAGTCCTTTGGGGTGGCCAGACTACTACACATGACCCAGACAAAGAACAGTGAAGTGATTACAAGCGGCAGAGAAGGTGTTTTGAGAAAGGGAGAGTGGCCAGCATGGGTGAGTGGTTCTCAAGTCTCAGGCTTCAATGTCTTGAGACAATTGTGATCATCACAAATGGGTAGGGGGGTTCCTGTTATTTAAGGATGCTGTTGACCCTCTGTGATGTACAGGGCAGCCCTCCATAACAAAGAATTGTCTGGCTTAAAATATTAATAGCACTAAGTTGGAGAAACCCTGATTTTGGCTGGAGCAATGAGATCAGGCTTTATGGAGGTGGTGAGGTTTAATTTACTTTTTGATTCATTCATTCCCATACTCGTCAAACATTTATCTAGTGCCTACCATTCTCCAGTGTCTGTCTTGTCCTGAGGCTGTGGTAGGGAACAAAGCAGTTCTGTGGGTATGTGTCCTACTGGTTCATGGGAAAAAATAACATTTAGAAAAAAAATCAAAATCAAGTATAATGATTATTAGGATGGGTGCCAAGGGAACACATCACAACGAGATCCATCTTAGTCAGAAGCTCAGGAAAATCCTGCCAGAGGGAAATGTCCTTTAAAATACAGCTCGACGGGTAAGTGGGAGATGGGAGTGGGTGTGTGTAGGAGTTGGAGTGCAGGGAGAGGGGCACCGTTCGAGCCCGTGGAGCAGCTCATGTTCAGGATGGGAGGCGAGGGAGGCAGAGCCTATGTCTGGGAGCACCTTGAGTCGGGCCAAGAGTTCAGGTTGCAGCCTAAGGACAATAGCACATATTTAAGACTTTCAAAGCTTTAAAGCAGTGGGGTGCCAGGATGGGATTTAAGTTCTGGCAGGTTAACTCGGGCTACAGTGGGGCCATGAGGGGAGGGAGAAGAGCAAGGACGGCCGCAGGGCAGGTGGGCTGGTGGGGCCAGACTGGATGGCGGCTCGCAGGGCAGGCAGACAGACTCGACCGCTACCGGGGAGGTAGGAGAAAAGGTAGAAGCAAGACAAGGTAATTAAGACATCCCCATTTCTGACCGGCATGAGTGGGTATTTTGGGGTACCATTCTGGAAAGGGGGCACGCCCCTTTGGGAGTAGTTGGAATCATGTGCATGACAACATGGAATGGTGTTGAGTTCAGCTCTGGATACGTAGAGTTTGAGCTTTCGGAGAGGTATTCACCTAGATGTGCGGATTAGCCCCGAGAGCTCTGGGCCCGAGATAGTCGTCTGAGTGTCGTCTGCTGGATGAGACTGTAGAGTGAGGACAGGAGAACAGTGCTCTTAGAAATGGCAACATTTAAGGACAAGAGAAGGTGAGGGGCTTGCAAAGACTCCTAAAGGAGGGACCAGAAGGGTGGAAGCAAAGCCAGAGGACTGTGGTGTTGGGGACATAGGGAAGAGCGATTTAGAGAAAAAAGGAGTACTCTGTGCTCTCCCGTTGCTTACTGTTGCTCAAGATAAAGCCTCAAACTGCCCATGCCTTTGGGAACACGGTGGTCCCCGGCGATCTTGGCAGAGCAGTCCAGATGGAGCACGGCAGATGGAAGCCAGGCTGGAGTGGATCAAGGAGAAGAGGGGAGCAGAGAGCATCTGCAGAAATGGGTGACGGCCATAGCCAGGGGTACGGCATGGGGGCTGCCCCACCGGAAAGGCTGCCTCCTGATGGGGTACCAGAGCGTTCTGATCGTTATCCAACCTGGCTGGAGCTCTGATGGGCATATTTCCCAAATAAAGTGGTAGGGCAGCTGGTTTGGACATGTAGTCCGGGGGGGGAAAAAAGGACAGTCTGGGACATGTGGTTGTTAAGGGGAGACCCATCCCTGGAAGGCTGGTGGTTCATTGACTCGCTTGGTATAGGATCTGAAGCACTGAGAGGACAAGACTATGTCAAGGTCATTTGAAGGTGACGTCAGTAAGGTTTTTCAATACTCGTATCTCTGAAATGTAGCTATTTATACCTGTAACCTAATTTGGGGCACTTCTGCAGAAAGTTATTAGCTAAAAAGAATAAAATGCATGGAAAGATGAAATTTTCTATACATTTTAGGGAGCGTATGAGTCTTACCTAGCAAGACACTTCCATTAGCACAAAAAATAATGGCCTTTTTCAACAAGATGACTGTCACAAAGGAAAAATGTAGACAGTCAAATGATTTATTTCCCCATCCGTATTGAGTTTATTCATGGGGAGATTCACCTTGTGAACTAGTAATTTTCAGGGCTAAGAAAAAGCAGCAGGAGGTTTCCTTTTTAGGCAATGCTTTTTTTTCTTTTTCTTTTCTTTTTTTTTTTTTTTTTTACGGTGGGTTTCTTTTGGCCTAAAAAAATCATCTAAGTCTATGGCTTTGATATCAGGGGAAAGGCTCCTTTCAATTGCTTTAACCTTTTTCAAAAAATGACGTGTTGGGATAAATGTCCTCATGCTGAGAATCGAGGTTTTATCCGATGTCTAAAGTAAGGCAGGCAGAGCAGGATGCAGAGCACTTCCTTGAAGTGGTTTAAGAAAAAGTCAAGATCTCAGACGGAGAGAAAGAACTCCAAGGAAAGGTCAAGTTTAAGACCCATTCTCTAGGCAATTAAACAAGTGAAAAGACAGACCTCGCTCTCATGCTAGAGCATGAGAACAGGGGACAGGCACAGGACCAGGAATCCAGGAACCAGCTCAGAGGAAGGGTTCTGGTAGATTCCTTCTTTCCTTTGGGGTGAACAGTGGAGACCAGTGCAGGCAAGGAGGTGTGGGCAGGCACGGGAGTGGATCTGGGTGGCAGGGTTTGCTGTGCGGGAGGTCTGAGAAGTTAGAACTGAACTCATGATTGAGGTCCTTGGGTTTCCCGTTAGAGGCACGCATGATTATGCCCTGTTCTTCCCGCATCGGGTCCTCATGGTGATGCTCACGGGTCTCTGCTCAGGAGAGCAGGCGTCCGGGTCTCCCCTGTTCCTCCAGCTCCTTTGGTTGCTTCCTTACCACCTCTCCCCTGGCCCTGCACTCACCAGCCTCTGACGTTGGTACCCCTGTGCGGGGTTAGCTGCTCATTTCCTGTCTTGACCCTGATTAGGCTCATATTCGCATTAATTTCTTTTCTTTTTCACATTCATCTTTTCTCATTCTAGCTCTTTGTGGATTTCCTTACCCATCTCTATCTCCTGGACCCTGACCTTGGTCAGGAATGATTTCTGGATTTTTAGAATTGCTTCTCACAGATCAGTACCTCAAAGTGGCATTGATAATAACACTACATTTCATCCCTTGCAGGCGGCATGTATAATCCAGAAGGACTGTAATCCCACACAGAAGGACCCTCTGTGGGAACTCAGGTGTGCAAGTGGGAGGCAGAGAGGACAGCTTGGGAGCACGGGCTTCATGACCAGTCCCCTACACAGACCATATCCAGAGGGCTTACTGTTCCCCACTTACCCAGGCTTCCTTCCCTGCAGGTAGGCTGGGCCATGGCACTGGCAAGAGGTGTGGGAAGAAGCAGTTACGCCATCCCGTGTGACCCTCTTGTCCTCTCTTCCCTGGCTGTGGCCACCTTTCTGGACATGCTCTAGGTGACGTACATAGCCGCAAGATGGGGGAGCGGCTCTGACCCACTTGAGCAAGGAAACTTTTGTGATGTTAGGCCACCTCAGCGAGTCCGGGTTTTCTTGTCTGGCAGCACTTAGTTCCAACAAGCCTCTTCTCTTTCAAGGTCTTTTCCAAAGTGGTCTGAACAGGGGAAGGGCATTTTCCCCGGGATTGACCGATACATATATTCAGCTCTGTCCTCCAGATCAGGATTTGGGATTTGCAAATCTGCACGCGTGACCGTGACGTCTTGGCTTGTGTCCTCCGTGGCATGGGCTTTGGAGGCCGTTGAATGGTCAGACCCCTGGCGCAGTTCTGGGAGCTCTGTGGAAGTTCAACAGAAAACCAGTTTGTGTCTCCCGTGAGCTCCTGACCTGAAGGTTCTGGCCCACAGTGTGCCATGTTCCTCAGGCCAACGTTCTTCGTGGACACACACTGGCTGAGTCTCTGGGACCCTCCTTTGTTCTGTGTGCCTTTCGCCTTTTTCCTGAAATGCTGTGCTTTTTCTACATACGTCCCAGTATAATGAAAGCAGGTCAGGATGGAGACTAAGGCAGGGTCTTGGATATAAAGGGGGCACCCAGGGAACTTGGTTTAAGCAAACACCCTGAAAGAGCAGGAAATCCTGAAGCTGGGTTTTGAGGACTACCTACTTTTCTCCTTCCCCACTTTAGGGACCCAGAATTCTGAGACTCCTCTTTGCTTCTCATGGGGATTTTGGACTACACTCATCTTGGGGAAGAGGAAAAGAGCTTCTTTCTTCTTTCCTTTCTTATTTTTATTTTTTGGCTTGGTGAATAATTATTGTCTGTATCTGAAAAATCTTCACAGAAAATTGCGGTTTGGTTTATTAGCTCTCAACAGCCTGCTCCTGACCTCTAAGGAAGCTTGCCTTCTTCTGAGCTACCCAATCTTTCCTCTGGGTAAGAGCCATTTGGGGATGGTTCCCCCTCTTGTTTTTAACTCCTTTCTTAGGCTTCTTCTCATGGACTGGATTCTCTTGCAGCAGTGTGAGCTTTCTTCTATGTCTCCTCCCCCATGTCTGGAGTTACCTTGTTCTTTGTGTATTGAGAGAATTGTTTCTTGTAAGCATCTTTATCTTCTTCCATGAGGCAACGCATATAATCTGCAATGTTCTGACCCATGATGTGCTTCGATGTCCTTCTGCATTGAATACCTTGCTTTCCCAGTCATAACCAGGGAATCGTTAGGTGCCGTGAGGGATAGACAGGCCTCCTTCCACAGCTCCAAAACATTATTCCCGGTCGCAATTCTGGCGAGCTCTGCATCCAAATACAGTTGGGGGGGGTGGGGCGCCTGGGTGGCTCAGTCGGTTAAGCATTTGACTTGGGCTCAGGTCATGATCTTGGAGTCCTGGGATGGAGCCTCGCGTTGGGCTCTGCACTCAGCGGGGAGTCTGCTTCAGGATTCTCTCTCTTCCTCTCCCTCTGCCCCTCCCCACCGCTTATGTGCTCTCTCTTTCAAATATATAAATAAAACAATCCTTAAAGAAAATAGCAGGCGAGGCCACCAGGTTGACCGTCAGTGCTGTCCACATCATATTCATCTCCACTCACCTCCGCTTGGCCTTCATAGATCTCGTCCATGCCAAACCTACTGAGAAGACAGCAGCGGGCCGGTGTAATATGCCGCAGCATGACCGGTTAGGCCAGCCTTCACACCATACTTTGGGAGTGCATGAGCATGAGCTGCACTGACTATCATGTCTCCTTCTCTAGGGTCATAAGCGATCTGACAGTTGATGGCTCTGTTGGTCACCCGAACTATCATCCTGTATATAGGTGTGCTGGACTTATTTTGATCCTGAGTTACCAAGCGTTTCCAAGCATAGTTATCAGTTTTACCCTCTCCTCTTCTAAATTTCACCTCGTATCTCTCTCTCTTTTTTTTTAAGATTTTATTTATTTATTTGACAGAGGGAGAGAGACAGCGAGAGAGGGAACATAAGCAGGGGGGGTGGGAGAGGGAGAAACAGGCTCCCTGCTGAGCAGGGAGCCCAATGCAAGGCTCGATCCCAGGGCTCCGGGATCATGACCTGAGCTGAAGGCAGACGCTTAATGACTGAGCCACCCAGGCGCCCCTCACCTGGTATCTCTTGAAGTGAGCCTTATTCTTGACAACTTTAACAAGACGCATCCTGTGGAACAGAGACCGGCGTCCACGCCTCGCCCCTTATTTGGGGTTGGCGGCTTAATATGTAGGGTCAACCAGGGAGAAGCAGTTCTGTTTTGAAATTGTTTTTTGTCCAGTCCATGTTCCCGTGCTGCGACCTTGAATGTGACCTCCTGGCTTTGGGGGGGTTTCTTCTGGTGACTCCATGGGGGGGTGGAGGGAGCTGTCTTTAGCTTTAGGGGCTTCTCTGGAGCTGAGGAAACTTGCCCTATATCTTCCCCCATGAAGCTTATAGGCACAGGCATGGCCAAAACAGACCTACGCCTGTTTGGTCATGTGCATCTCTTGGGTTCTTCTTGGTTGATTTGGGTAGCAGCTAAAGAAGTCTGAGGCAGCTCAGGGCCTTGACATTTTGCTTCTTGGTTTTTGTTATAGCAATTCTCAAACCAGTTTCGGTCCCACACAAGACCTTTATTGAAATAGCCTTAATTTGCCAGCAGGTTCCAAAGTGTTCATTAAGCTGTTCTGTGAACTTAATGAAGTCCCAGCTCCTGCCCCTTAGGTGTTCTGACTCCCCACTGGGCAGAAGGAGGCTTGAGGCAAATGCCAAGGCTGTGGAGGCAAATGCTCTCACCCTGACAGCCAGCATCAGACAAACAAAATCCTCCAGGTCCAGGGCCCTACCATGGGTCGCGGGTGGTTTAGGGCTATTGTCACACATCTTCCCCAAGGGAAAGCGTTCAGGCATCGATGGATTCTTGTACCCTCTTCCTGTAGGATGTTTTAAAAAATATTTCAGCCAATCTGTGTAGCTTGAATACTTTTAATGTCACCATGGAGAGCTTATGTCTAGCAGCCATCATGATGATTTGGTCCCTAATTGCACTTACGGGAGCCATTTTTGATATTATTTGATGACAACTGAAATGCCTGCAGTTACCACCCCCGTGTCTGGGCTTCCTGCACAGAACACCAGCGGTCCACCCGGAGATCTGCTGTCTTGAGCCCGGGGCCTGAGCTCAGAACATCTCTGCTGTGCACTGGATTGGACCCAAAGCAAATGGCAGTCCAGCCAGCGAGAGCCGTGGCCAGCACGGCAGACCTCAGAAGCTAGCTGGGGGTGCCATTGCTCTGGTGATGGCTGGACCTCATTGGACATTCTTGGTCCCAATGATAAGAGGCCAATGCACAATGTCTTGACATAGGAGCCTCAGTTTCCCACGTATCTAGAGAGGGTCTGTCCAGGTGGGTAGAGGAGGGTTGGAGTTAGGTCATCTCACAGCTGCCCCAGTCTGTGCTCTTGTCCTCTAGCTGTGCCCCCAGATGGCCATCCATGAGCTGTGAGCAGGGGGCTACTGCAGAGCTGCCTGCACAGGTCTCCCTTCACTGCCTGGACCATACGACTTGGTCTTGGTGTGTCCCCTTGGGGGCTCTCATCCTCCCTGCGCCACTCTTAGAGATAGATCCTGAGGAAGTCCTCATTTTTTATGAGCCCCACCTTTCTGCTCTGCCTGATAGCCATTTGTACCAATGCAATTTACAGATGAGTTTGATGAACTTCAGTTCCTTGAAAATTTTCACTTAACACATCATTTATGAGACCAATATCAGTGCCTGTGGATTGATGGTAGTTGGGGTAGTGTATCAGGGTGGCTGAGCACCCAGGCTCTGGGGTCAGGCAGGTCTGACTCTGGCTTGGCCACTCCTGTGCTGTGTTGAGCCACATATTTGACTTGCCTGTGCTTCTGTTACTTTATCCTAGAAGGCGGATAAGATGGTACTTGCCTCCCAGGATTGTTGGGGGGTTACATGAGTTAACCTACGTGACTATCCACTCCCTGGCCAACTAAATTGAATGGATTTATGGTGAGACTTAAATAGTAATCTTTTCTGGAATTCTTTTTGTTGCCCACATGATTCAGGGCAGAGACTTTCGGGAAGGTGGATGAATGGGAAGAACGCACTGGAAGTGGCAGCAAGAGACACCTTGTCAAGAAGCACCAAGTGCAGCCATGAATTTTCAAGCCATTGGTGAGTGGCTTGGTTCTCACCATATTTATCTGAGTTTTACTTTGCTAAGTACTGTCCGTCAATTTTTGAATATCTCCGTTATTTGAGGTTGTTCATTCAAGGCAAAATGCTGAAAGTAAAAGTGAAATCAAGGAGAACCCTGGGGCTTTGAAGGCTTTTCTTAACTTCTGGCCATTTTCCGCCTTTAAAAGCACTGACTTTACTTTTACAAGAGTCTGTAGAATAATCTAACAGAAAATGGAAACCAAGAGCACAGTCATTCCCTTAAATATTTTATATTGCATTCGGATGTGCATTTTTCAAAGATCATTTCCTTGACATTTTCTGGGAGTATATTTCTTGGGAAATAAAATAAGTATGTTTGGTTGATGCTCATACCAATTTATTTAGAGCTATAAATAAGATAAAGATGCCTCCTGTCATTTGTACTAGAAAATACAAGGATCAGAGGAATATCTTAGGAGGACAGAGCAAAAGATTAATAAGACCATTGAGATTGTGCTGAGGTTGGTTAATGCTTTAAGCCGGTTTAGTGGATCCTCATGTGAATTACTCCTAAGAAGAATGGTGATGGAGATCCTATGGCCCATGCGCAGGCCAGAGATACAGTGCCCCTGGCCACATACTTCATTAGGGGCTGCTGAGTGGCAGAATCCAGATTTCCTAGTTTTTCAATCTGTGCATGTCGTGTATATTCTCTGGGGTTCCCAGATCATTCCGGCTTCCCTGAGGCTGGGAATGACCCTTCACAGGTAAGAAATTTGCATGCAAGCCTCCCAGGAAGGAATAGGAGAGGAACGAACTGGCCGCCTTCTCCCAGGAAGGAATCTGTTCTTACACTGAATTTATTGACTCATTGCTTTGCTGCTGTGGGAGAGAAGATGGAAGTGGCTTCCCTGGGGGTGGAGGGTGGGGCAGACTGGAATATGCAAGACCCATAGGACGAAGTGTGCAACTTTAGGGGAAGTAAAGGCAGAGGTTAGAAGGCACAGGAGATTGAGAGACGAGGCACCCAAGTTTGGGTTGGACAGGAAAGGAGGTGGGGAGGCAAAGGGGCCAGGGCAGGGGTCCAAAGGAAGGGAAGATGTTACCTGAGTGTGGGGGAGGGCAGGGCATTGGGTATGATAAAGGAAAGCACTTTGAGAGACAGCGGAGGATGAGTGACTCCACCTGACCCTAAGGGGGTGCTGGTTGTGGGCAGGTGGGGAAGAGAAGGTTCGCTGGTGGGCTGTCCTCTGGCTGTAGTCCCCGATCCCAGGAATTCAGGTTTGAAAATAACAGGAAGCAGTAGGTGATTTTGAAAAATAAACCAAATCAGGGGCACCTGGCTGGCTCTGTCAGTAGAGCATGTGACTCTTGATCTTAGGGTCTTGAGTTTGAGCCCCACATTGGGCCTGGAGCCTACTTAAGAAGAATAAATAAATTCTGAAAAGTTAAAAAAATAAATCAGAAAGGAAATACCTCAGAGGAATATAATCTTCTGAAGAACTCTTTTGTAAATCCTTTTAAAAACCAAAGAATATCCTTTATCATGTAAATGCAGTGAAAATAGTAACTTTTGACTTCAACGATCCTATGAGTTCAAATTTTGTACATTGTTTTCCTGAATTAGGTGAAGTGCAACTCCATTTCTCTTATCCCATCACCAAAATAATGCCATCCTGAAAGAGAAGCAAAGTATGGCGAGAAAAGGGGGAAATAAATATTCAGTAGAAGAAAGAGCACTGCTATCAGGTACTTATTTCGAGTTTTGTCTCAGAACCGAAAGCAAGCTTTTTATTTATTTCTTCTTTTTATTTTTATGTCAGTATATATAGGGTCCAAGTCACTTCAGAAATTTGGGACATTTTTTATCTGGAATCATTGATATGAAGAACAATGCAGTGGTGGTAGCTAAGGACTCATGGTGAGACTCATGGGATGGCTGGCAGGTGGCTTTCCAGCTCCTGTCCCCTTCTCTTTGTCGCCCAAGAGAGTCCTCCTTTTAAAATCAGAGCTCAGAGTCTGCTTCAGCATCCTTCTTAACACAACGTTCTTGGGCATTCTTAATTGAATTTGCAATCAGCTGGAACGGAGTTGCCTCCTGGCTTTGAGTGTAGGAGTGGTTCTCATGCCTTAGCAGGCATCAGAGCACCTGGAAGACTTGTTCCATCACAGGAATTGGACCCCACCCCTTCCGATTTAGTAGGTCTGAGGTAGGGCCTGAGAATTGGCTGCTGATACCACTGGGTGGAGAGAACGCTTTCAGGACCCCCATCTTGGATTTTAGAGGAACCATCAATAGGTGGCTGCTTAATGTTCCATTTTCATGGGGATCTGATGGGTGAAAAGAGCAGCTGTTTAGAATTTCCTTACATTTTTCTCTCACTTCCTTGTTCTCTGTAGTTCTTCTCTTGATTCCTTAATTAGAATGCTTTACAAACCAATGGCCTTAAGCAAGAAAATATCATAGTCCAGAATCACTTGCTTTTTGACATTCCAGTGACCATAGCACCTTAGCTGAAATACAAGTTAATGTTTTAGAATATGAAATGAGCAGTTTCTGAGTATAAGAAGAGCTGATGGGTTGACAGAATATACCAAAGAAGAATGTGCTGGAAACTTATGGAAAGTCTCAATTTTCACTCCAGGTCAAGGGTTTGTACCAGTGGTGATGTGGCTGGTGACTGGGAGTTGAGATGATGTTTGAAAGAGTGACAAAGGAGATTGTTGCTGTAACAAAGCACCCCAAAACTGGGTGGCTGCAACAGGAGAAAGGTATTGTGTCGGGAATCAGGAGCCTGGAGTGTGGAGGTCAAGGGTCAGCATGGCTGGTTCTTCCAATGCTGTGGGGGAAACTCTGCCCACCCCCCCACTTCTGGTGGTCTGCTCAGCTTGTGGAAGCATCACCCCTCCTCTGACTTTATTTTTTTTTTCCAGTTTTATCAAAATATAATTAACATAGAAAATTGTAAGATCTTTGAAGCATACACTGTGATGACTTGATACACATATACATCGAAAGAATTCCCCCCATTGGCTTGATTAACATCTAACATCCAACACCTCCTCTATCTATTTTTTGTGTGAGAGAAACTTAAGTTCTCTTAAAGCAAATTTCACTTATATAGTACAGTGTTGTCAGCTGTAGTCACCACGCGACACGAGACCCTCAGACCTTCTTAGAGCTGGGAGTTTGACCAACCTCTCCCTGTTTCCCCAGCCTCCCAGCCCCTAGCGATCACTTTTGTGCTCTGTTTCTATGAGTCTGACATTTATTTTTTTAGATTCCACATGTAAGTGATTCCATGTAGTGTCTGTCTTTCTCGGTCTCTTTGTCTTCACATGGCCTTCTCCCTGTATGCATGTCTGTGTGTCCAAATTTCCCGCTTTTATAAGAACACCAGTAATGGATTAGGGCCCACCCTAATGGCTTCATCTTAACAGTTTACATCTGTAATGACTCTATTTCTAAATAAGGTCACATTCAGAGGTGCTGGGGGCTAGGATCTAAACATGAATTTTTGAGGGACACAATTCAACCCCTAACAGTGACCCTGAGCTAGTTACTGCTCAAGCTGTCTTCAGGAGGCCTGACCACCATGAGAAGAAGCCTGCAGGGGTGGGGGCTCTAGGCCACCCTCCCCGCCCCCGCCCCCGGCTCTGGCGATTGGCCGAAGATGACACAGAACGTGTCTGGGGACATGTTCGTGACCATAAAATACCCTACTACATGGGAAACCTACACCCCCTTGTGTTCTTGCTTTGTACATTGAATCGTTGACCTCCGAGATTATACCATTGCAAACCGGAAGATCAGTTACTAAGCTTGAAGAAGCACCGCTTTTACAAAGGTAGGACCTTATTATAACTGATCCTGCAGTTAAGGAATCCTATTAACCCTCGACTCCCAGACAAAGGCTTGAATCTTCTGGCAGTCATCTGCCAAGGACAGTGCAAGTAGTAAATATGTCAGTGTCCATGTGGCCTCTGATGAGCCGCTCTGGTGCGCGGTGGGCCTGCCAAGGCCGGTTACACGGCTTGTATTTTGATCTGGGGAGCTCTTGCTTAGCTTGATGTGGGGAACATTTCTCTCTATCTGTCAAGAGTATTACCTTGTTCATTAATGTGTCACTAAAATTTAAAATGCCATCTTTCTGCTTCTCAGGTAATTCTTGCAGACAGGTTCAAGGCATATTGTGAAAAGTACGTTTCTCAGCAGAACTAGACCCACAGACCATTGGTGGGATGTGTGCTTGGGTTTTAACTACCTGCCATCCTTGGATAACTAATTTACCTGCAATGGGCTTGCTTCTTTGCAGTTTCCCCTTTGCGAGGCTTTTTGCTTAATTTCCACATCTGGATTCCTGTGTACTCATTCCTTCCACGAGTGACGATTCCTGGGAGGAAAATTGTGTTGCTTTTGTTATTTTAGCACCTTTTCTCTGTTGCCATGGTCCTTTGCTCTTTTCCCCTTCCTGGGGTACCATCACCCCTGGGCAGCTAGTACATGAAGAAACCCCACAGCGGGGCATTAAGGGACATGGCTTGAGATTCAGTAAGAAATGGGGAGTTGTTGACATGTGGCTCTGGTCTTTCTTTTTCCCTCTTTTGTTGGAATATTAGTTTCATGTTTCTTAATAGACTCTTTAAAAGAAATTCGGAAGATAGAGTAAGGACGTCTTCTGCAGTCCTTCTATTTCTAATTTTTGTGATGACTTGGCGGGGGGAGGGGGGGTTCTATGTTGGCCCAACTTTTTTTTTTATAAATCCTTTCATCGTATCATTTGGAAGCACGTTGGAAGTTTTGATGAGGAGATGACACACTGTGGAAACAGTGTTTTACAGAAACGACTCCTAAACGTATGCACACATAGGATGGATTTGGACACAAGTCATTCTTTCAGACAAAATGGCACAGAGGATAGCACTCGAGGTTCTTATATCCGGGTATGCTAGTCACAGTCACCTCATCTTGACCTTCTTTGCTTTACTGTTTTGCTTGTTTTTGTAAGAATTCTTTTTAGGGGCGCCTGGGTGCCTCAGTCAGTTATATGTCTGCCTTCGGCTCAGGTCATGATCCCAGGAGAGCCCCGCATCGGGCTCCTTGCTCAGCTCCTTCTCCTTCTGCCTGCTCCCCCTGCTTGTGCACTCTCTCTATCTCTTTCTCCCTCTGACAAAAAAATAAATAAAATCTTAAAAAAAAAAAAAAAGAATTCTTTTTAGAAGTATCCATAAAAGTGTGGAAATAAACAAGACCAACCCAATGAGAACAAAAACAGGCTATTGATTCCTGATTTGCTATAGTCAGGGAGTCAGCCACCATGACTTGTGTTTGGCGGAGACTCAAAGGCAACCCACTGAGGAGTGGGAAAGATTTACAGGGAAAATAGGGATGGCTCAGGGCGCCCTGACTGGAGGCCTTGGCCTGGGGAAGCTGGAGTGGGCCAACTGGAGACAAGGCATTCTATGTTGTTAGGGGTGAGCATTTGACTGTTTTGGTTGATCCTAAGTTGAAAGTGGCAAAAAATTAGCCAGTTATTAATCAAGTCCTGGCCATTTTGGACCGATTGTTACAGAAGTCATTGTTTGGCTTCCTGGATGGGATGGCTATTAAAGATAGTGGTGGACTCCCTACACGTCTGACTTACAAAGAGCAGGCTAGCTTCCTGGGCTGGTTACACAGGTAATGGGTTAGTTTCTTGGGCTGGTTGCTGCAGAGTTCTATTTTTATTTTTATTTTTTTAAATTTTTTTTTTTTAAGATTTTATTTATTTATTTGACAGAGAGATAGCGAGAGCAGGAACACAAGCAGCGGGAGTGGGAGAGGAAGAAGCAGGCTTCCTGCCGAGCAGGGAGCCCGATGTGGGACTCGATCCCAGGACGCTGGGATCATGACCTGAGCCGAAGGCAGACGCTTAACGACTGAGCCACCCAGGCGCCCAAGAGTTCTATTTTTATACATATACTCGGGTCATTGTCTGTTTATATATTCAGTCTCTCAAAAGCAGTCATCACAAGCAATCAACACTAGTTGCATGTCAGTTACCTTTATTAAAATACAGCGGGGCCCTATTATCTCTCCTTTTTCCACCAGACCATTTTAGATATAACTGGAGTGAAAGACAATCCACGGAAATTCATACACATTACGTAAGCTGGTTACTCCTTAACAGTGAGATTAGTTCTGGGCCTAGAATTGCATTATGTAAAAGGGATATTTATCAATATATATAAAGTATAATTATCATTCTTAGCGAAATAAGTCAATCAGAGAAAGACAATTATATGATTTCACTCATACGTGAAATTTAAGAAACAAGATAGAGGATCACAGGGGAAGGGAGGGAAAAAATAAAACAAGATGAAATCAGAGAGGGAGCCAAACCATAAGAGACCCTTAATCATAAGAAACAAACAGTTGCTGGAGGGATGTGGGTGGGGGGATGGGGTAACTGGGTGATGGGCATTAAGGAGGGCACATGATGTGATGAGCACTGGGTGTTATACGCAACTGATGAATCACTAAACTTTACCTCTGAAACTAATAATATGCTATATGTTAATTAATTGAATTTAAATTAAAAAAAAGAAATGGAATTTTTTAAAGGGAAAGTATTTAAGATACTAATATACAAATAATTATATAATGATAATTCAGTTGTAAATTAGTTTTGACACCTTTTTTACTCTTCACTATTAATTTAAATACCATTTAATTAACGTCCTCCTCGGGCACTTTGGTTTGAAGAGGACTGACTCACTCGTGTTACTTTAAGTATTTAGGGTTTTCTTGTAGGATACGCAGACACAGGAGCCTGGGAAAGGCCACACCTCACCCTGACAGTAGGCATGTCAGTCCTTCCCTCTTTCTTCCACCCGTTGGGCCACTCGCACTCTCTTTTGGGGGCTTATTCGGTATTCAGCCTTTGTAATTTTATGTCACTAGCTCCCGTGCCTCCCCCAGGCCCAGAAGTCCTGGCAAACGTTACACTCTGTAGTGTGTGTTGTGAAAACAGCATGTGTTACTTCGTCCAACCATCCAGTTCCATCTCCAGATTGCATCTTACTGTCCTTCTTTGAACTCACCGTCCTCCCCAAGTCCCCTGCTGCTGAGATTCTGGCTCAGGTCGCTGGTCAGCCCGCTGATTGGCTGTCCCTGGGCCAGGTGTTCACTGGCTTGATTGAGTTCTGCCCAGTGGAGGAGTGTGGGAAAGTACATTCAAGGTAATTTTTTCCTTAACTTCCTTGTCCAAAGGGACTATAGATCCTGAGACTTGTGCTAGAATCTGCAACTCAGAAGGAGAGGACGCAGCGTCATCCTGAAGCATGTGGGCTGGATCCAGGAAGAAGAGAAATAAGGATGCCTTTCAGGTCTGGAAAATAAGCAGTGAAGATTCAGGCTCTGTGCTTGATGAGAGCTGGAATCTGGCAAAGGAAGTGATGTCCTGCACCTCCATTCCTGTTCTCCGTAAGATGCTCAAAGAAATGACTCTGGATTCTTGCAAACGTGGATAGAAGAATTCTAAAGATTCTTACAAACCTGGAAAGGAGGGCACATGGGCGTGTGCATGAAATAGCGAAGAACCTTTAAAAGGGAAATTGCCAGGCTGTTGGCCTTTAAATTAAGGGGCGCTTGGAGTTTTAAGGGGTGGACATTAGAGTTGAGGGACATTTCTTCATTTTGATAAGTGATTATAGACCTTAGATTTGTGATCACTAGGTAATCTCTAGAGAACGACTCCCACGTTCATAGTGGGTTTGTTCTTTCCACCCTTCCTTCATGGCAGAGCTCAGCCAAGTCTCAAGAGATCTGACACTTCAGTTCTAGTTCATTCGTGGCACCTTATCGTGGCTGAGCTACTCCACAGAATAGCAGCACCTGTGTTTTCCCAACAACTCATCCATATTTAAATCACTCTATGAAACTTCCCTCAGCATAAGCCTCTCTTCCGTCATTGTAACACACAATTTAAATTTAAATACTAATGTTCTTAGCCAATCATCCTTCTAAGACACATGCAGGATAATTGGTTGCAGGCTATCCTCTTGTGACTTTTGGTAAATTGGGAGAATGCCTTAAAATCAGCCATAGGTGAGCACAGAAATTCCCAGATGGAGTTAGTAAGTAAGCTGTTCTTGTCACGTGTGTTCTCTCCCCGTTTGAATTGTGCTGCTGGTGGTGCCGGCAGCAGAAAGAAATACCATGTTCAGCTAACGGCTTGAGAAGGGGAGGGAAGGACTCGGGGTTACCTGTGGCATATCCTATTTTGAGCTGAGCCAAAGGAGATTAATACTGTCACTTGCTTGATTAGCACTGCCACTTGCTGGGCTTTCGACTTCAAAACATATTAATTCCGAGAGAACAGCTCGAATCGCAGTTGTCTTGTCCACGCTTGCGACTAACCTTCCAAAATCCCACGGCGGTGGGCTGACTGGAGGAGGGGGCTGAGCCTTGGCAGAGCTTCGGCAAAGCCTGGCTTGTTTTTTGTTATGACGAGGGCTTTTAAAATAATGCTAAATTGCTTAAGATTGAGCCTGCAAAGTAATTGGTGTTTTGTATCTCCCGTGCAAGCCCCCTTTTAGCAAAGAGTTCTGGAGCAAGCTTGCATCCTTAAATCTATTCAGATGTGTACATGCATTTATTCATGTGAGTGTCAGGAAATCTCTTGTTAAGATAACCTTCCTAAGTATATCATTGTGATGTGAATTGGTAATGTGTTCCTATAGTCGGGAATCGTCTGTGTTTGGGTTTTAAATTCTCAACGCACTGTCTCACTTGGCTGGGAATTATCTAGGGTCAGGTGCTCCGAGGGTCAAAGCATGGATTTCACCACTTACAGGGAAAGTGTTTTTGCACCCCGATCCGCCGATAGACGGAGCATTCTACGTGTCAAGTCTCTACTCCTAGCTCTGCAGATCCACTTCCCTGCGTGTATGGCAGGCGGAGAACCTGGTAGGTCCCTGAGCTCTGGAGCAGACAGAGCCTGAGTTCCAACCCTAGCTCGGGCACCTCCCGGGAGCAATAGTCTTTTGTGTTCAAAAAGCCTTGTGGGGCGAATTGGAGTAAAGTATAAAGATTGTCATTGAACAGTACAGCATGGATTTTCAAAACCTTTTGATATCTAGTGCCACATTTTCCTTTGAAAGCTTATGCGAATTTTATCCTCTCACCATGCTTGTTCTGAAATGCATCGGGTATTATCGTTTAGATAATCCTGCTCCTACCCAGTGTATAGGGACATTGTTTTGTTATTGTTCTAATGCGTGTTGCTTTGATGACTTGTGAGGTGAAACACATTTTTTCCCCATGCTTATTGCTCTTTGCGGTTTCTTTTTTGTATTGCCCGTGAATGTGTTTCTAGGTCCTCTTGTTCGAGCTCTCCCCTTAATACAATGAAATGATAATATGAATGATAAAGACACTGTACTTCTTTTGGAAGTTATACCAGTATTGCCGTAGCTCTTTTTTAAATTTTTTTAAGGATTTTATTTATTTATTTGTCAGAGAGAGAGAGAGAGCACAAGCAGGGGGAGCGGCAGGCAGAGGGAGAGGGAGAAGCAGGCTCCCCACTGGGCAAGGAGCCCGATGCGGGGCTCGATTCCAGGACCCTGGGATCATGACCTGAGCCGAAAGCAGACGTTTAACCGACTGAGCCATCCAGGTGTCCCAACTGTAGCTCTTTTTTTAAAATGCTGGTTCCAAAATATGTTGCATGGACCTGGTGTCTCTGCACCCCACACTGTGCAAACCTATCCTTTTGCACGCAGGGGTTCTCCTCAGATTCGATTGTTCTCTTTCTGTGCCACAGATATTTTCACAGATGATTCCTTTCTCCTTTTCTTCTTATTTGGTCATCTTATCCAACTCTTCACTGCTTCCTGTTAAAACCACCCTTTCCTGGCCTTCAGCAGATTAGGGTGGTCCAGGCAATCGTTGTCTTCCCCGGCCAAGATCTGGGTGCTCCATTTCCCAGGCAGTCCCGCTCACCAGGGTCAGACTCAGTGTTGGTGTCACAGGGCGGATGGAGAGTGATTTCATTGGGTCTGAGAGGAGGTCCTGGGTGTGGGGAAGCATTTATTCCTTCAACCATTCAGTAAATACGGTTGAGGGATTGCCACGTTCCAAGCCCTGCTCTAAGTGCTGTGGGTACAGCAGTGAATGGAGTGGGTAAAATCTTGCGTCTCCATCACTGCCACTACCTGAATGTGTAGATATCAGAGGGGGTGCATGCTATGGAGAGGGCTGAGGGTGGGTGCCAGGGTGGGGAGCAGTGTCAAGGCTCTGTGTGAGGTGGTCAGGGAAAGCCTCCACGAGAAGATGGGACCTGAGGGAGATGAGGGAAGGAAAGAATGTTCCAGGTAGACGGAGAAATAGGTTCCAAACCTCTGAGTGGGGCGCATGCAGGGGACAGCCAGAGAAGACTGAGGAATGGGAGCGGAAGGCTGTGAGGTCAGATGGGGCCCGGGAACCGGACCATGGGAGGCCTTGTTGGCCGTTGGATGGCCTCTGGCCTTTACTCTGTCTGAGATGGGACATCAGTGGAGGGTGAGCAAAAGAGCGATGTGACTTCAGTTGATTTTTAAAGAGAAGCCTTGGATTACTGTGCTGAGAATAGATTGTTGAGGGAAAAGGGTCTAGGGTGGAAGCAGGGAGACCAGGTAGGAAGCTACTACACTGATCCAGGCAAAGGATGATGGAGGCTGGGAGCAGGATGGGACAGTGCATGTCGGGGGACGCGGTCAGACTGCTTGGTAGGGCTCAGAGGATTTGCTGCTGGATCGAATGAGGTGTGTAGATTAGTTTGCTAGCGCTGCCGTAACAAAGGACCACAAACTGAATTACTTAACATAAATGTATTGTCTCCCCAGTCCGGAGGCTAGAAGTCCAAGATCAAAGTGTCAGCAGGGTTGGTTCCTAATGAGGGATATGAAGGAGAATCCGTTCCCTGCCTGGATCCTGGCTTCATGTGGTTTGTTGTCAGTGTTTGGTGCTCCTTGGCCAAAGCCTCACCCCGATCTCCTTTATCTTCACCTGGCTTTCTCTCTGTGTCCAAATTCCCCCGTTAATAAGGATACCAGCCATATAGGATTAGGAGCCTACCCTCCTCCTGTCCTACCTCATCAAACTGAATCACATCTGCGACGATCCAGTTTCTAAATAAGATCACACTCTGAGGGGCAGGGGGTTAGGACTTGAACATACGTTTTTATGAGGAAGTGAGATGAGTCACGTTTCAATCCAAGGCTTCCGGTTTGATCAACAGGAAGAATGGAGTTGCACTTCGAGATAGGAAATCTGTGGGAGAAGCAGACCTTGGGAGAAGGATGAGGAATGGGGCCTTGGATGCTGAGTTTGAGGTGCTCCTGAAACAGGTGCTCATTTGGGGCCCTCAGGTCAAGCTACTCAGCGCCTGGCTTCCATGTGGATCTCCTTGGGCCTGGGGTGTGTGCGGGGCAGGGCCTGGGCTGGAGGCCGGTGCAGGCTGGTCCAGGTGATCAGCTGCTCTCCCGGTGCGCCAAAAATCACAGCCATTGTCCATGACCACGGTGTGGAGAACAGGCTGGAAAGGACTGCCCTGAGCCAGGGCTGCAGCTGCTGTCCCCCGTGAGCTAAGCAGCTCCGAGAAGACCAGTGACATGGAAGGTTTTTCAGAGTCTTCATTATCCAGCAGCGGGCCACAGGTACCCGGCTACACCTGGAATCACTTTAGAATTTGCCGTCCCCTTCCATTCCTTTTCTGTAATCCTGTCGCCACTTCTTTGGTGGGAATCTTCCTTTTCTACAGTATTCTACCATAAGGTCATCTAACAGTTGCCTGGAATTCTGATCTCTGTTTTCACTGGCAGACAAAACAAGGTAGATGAGATCTCCGCGAGCTTACGATTTCTCCTGTTGTGTTGGTGCAAATCAGTAAAAACAGACCTACAACCCTGAGTGTGTCTAGAATGATGGGTCCTGGTTCTAGTTACAGCCCGAAGGCTCTGCTGACCACAGGGTTCCCAAGAGCACTTGTGCATTCCACGACATTTTGGAATTTTCCTATCAATGTTCACTAAATTCATATTCATGTTCTCTCAACTCTGGAATATCTTCCAAATAAAAGCAGAGAGAACTACATATCGCACCAAACATAAAAATTACCACACAGCAGCTCTGTAGTCTTTATCAGTGAGTTTGACTGTGGTTTGGCTCACAGATTCCCTCTTTTTAGCATGGATTGCATGCTACCTGATGTGATATGTCCACATCCCTAATTTGTGTTTTCTGCTGCTGGTACTTTGAGCTCAATCTTGAGTATATGAAATATGAAAGAAGACCTAAATTTAGTGATTTTCTCTGCTTATTCTAACAAAGACCCAACTCACAGGGGTGTTTTTAAAATCCAGCTGTCTTGAGTACTTTATCTGGCTGGACCGTGGGAAGGAACATTTTGGCTTGGAAAAGCATAAGGGCTGAATCAGAAAACACTGTGAATTGCTTAGGAACAAATGATTTCCTACATTCCAAAGGAGAAAAGATCACATGAAGTCCAACTTAACCTCTTATGCACAGATTCAAACGTTAATTTTGTCCTTGGGCAATTGGTGGTCATTCCCTCATGGTCCTCAGTGAGAATCCTGAGGAGGATTCTGTATGGCACCGCACCTTGCCAGCCCCATATTATCTTGCTATAACCAAATTCATTGTAGTCTGAACTTGATGGTTATACCAAATATATTTTTTCTGAGCTCTGTTATGATTTCTAACAATGGCATAGAGGTCTACATATTCCAACTCCTTTAAGACGTGTTCAAACCCGTACAAGTTTACAGCCCAATATATTGTTGATGTTTGTAAATCTTTCATATATGCTTGAGAAGAATTTGTGTTTCCTATTTTCTGGGTGCAGTATTCTTTATAGGTAGCTTTGATAAATCTTACTGAGTACAGTTTTCAAGTCTGTTATAGCTTAATTATATTATACCCTTGATTAGGCTATTTCATAGATATATTTGACTTAATTGCTAAAAGGAGTATGAAAATTTTCCATATGATTGTTGATTTGAATTTTTCTCTTATAGTTCTGGCATTTTGGCTTTGTCTGTTTTTTTCAGTTGTGTGCAAGTTTCAAATTGTTTTATCTTCCTGGTAAATTAAAATGTTATTTTCACTCCACATTTAGAAATGATTTTTACCTTGGGGTTTACATAGCTAATCATATAAATTCATCTGTGTGTGTGTGTCTGTATCTATGTATCTATCTATGAATCATTTTATCTATCTGTCTGTCTAATCTATCGTTTACCTAATTTATAAAATACCTAACAGACTGGGGCACCTGGGTGGCTCAGTCAGTTAAGCGTCTGCCTTCAGCTCAGGTCCTGATCTCAGGGTCCTGAGATCGAGCCCCGCATTGGGCTTTCTGCTCAGTGGGGAGTCTGCTTCTCCCCCTCCCTCTGCCCCTCCCCCTGCTTGTTCTCTTTTTCTCTCTCTCTCAAATAAATAAAATCTTAAAAAAAAAATACCCAACAGAGTGATACCAGCTTTCTTTTGTTACGATTTTCCTGGCCTCTCTCCTTTCATCCTTTTTCTTTGAACCTTCCCATATTCTTTCATTATATATGTGACTTTTGTAAACTATATGCAGTTTGGATATTTTAATCCAATTTGACCATATTTGCCTTTAACACTTAGTCCATTGATATTTTCGTGATATGTATCCAGACTCATATCTACTGTGTGCTTTTGTTTTTATTATTTGTTTCTACTTGTTTCTGGCTTTCCCCCCTCATTCCATTTTTCCTTACCACTAGTTTGCAAGTTCTGTACTCCTCCAATTCTTTTAACATTGACCTTTGACATTGTAACATGCACGCTGAAATTAATTCTCTGGCTTCTCTGGCTCCCTCTTTTCCTCCCCCCCTCCCCTTTGGAGAAGTTTAACTTTTTTGCTCTTTCTGACTACTCTTTTTTTTTTTTTTTTAAAGATTTTATTTATTTTTTAGAGAGCGAGCGAGAGAGAAACAGCATGAGAGGGGAGAGGGTCAGAGGGAGAAGCAGACCCCCCGCCGAGCCGGGAGCCCGATGCGGGACTCGATCCCAGGACCCTGGGATCATGACCTGAGCCGAAGGCAGACGCTTAACGATCTGAGCCACCCAGGCGCCCCTTTCTGAGTACTCTTAAAAGATGTGTTTTTGTTTATTCAGCAGTTTTAGGTGTGTTGATGGGAGTCAGCCAGGGTGTTTTATACTGAGGAAATGCAAATCCTAAATGGATTCTATTTGTTATTTAAAATACAATTTTTATTATTGCAAATGCGGTAAAGGAACCTTCTAGGGAGTTAGAAAATGCAGATAAATACAAAGATGAAAACACTTGATTCCTATCATTCAGAGATGAGCACTGTTAATACCTTGCGATATCTTCTTTCATGTGTAGATGGTGGATATCTGTGTGTGCTCTTTAAAGCTAAAGCAAAGTCATACTGCCCGGTGCTAAAAAGGAAGGTGGTTGTTTGCAGTTGGTAATTGCCACCTTTCCACGTCCATCCATTTTATTTTAGCCACAGCCTCGACTCAGGTTTCTCTGATCGTCCTTAAATGTCCGTTTCAGCTGGTTTGTTCCAACCTAGGACCTTGCCCCGAGATCCCTGCATCTCCTTCACTTAGGGAAAGCTTCCTCTTTGTTTTCATGACCGTGACCGTGGAGCTGGCCCGGCCAGCTTTCCTGCAAGATGCCCACCTTCTGGGTTTGTCGCATTTGTCTCTCATGGTGTCATGAAAGTCGATCCTCTCTCCCTTCTGTTGCTTACAACAAATGTGGCTCCAAGTCACACATTTCTTTATTAGAAGCCATCGTAGGTGATGTCAGGCACCTCACATTGCGCCAGGGCGCTCTATCTGATGACACCATTAGTGAGCTTGGCCACAAGGTTAGGATGGTGTTAGCCTGATGCGTCCAATCAAATCATTGATCTTTCTCCTTGACATTCACAAATAATCTGTGTAGTGCTATTGGTGTGATAGAAATATCCAGTTTACACCAATCATACACCTGGTAATTTTAACATCATTTGAACATCCTTGCCTGGGCTAGTGGCTTCCTCAAGTTTTGCAGAATGCTGATTTCCCAATTCCATTATTCCTTCTCAGTGTTATCCGGCATTCCTCTGTAAAGTGGAGCTTTCCTCCATCAACCAGATGATTGATTTCTCGAAAATACCATTTTTCCTGGAAAGGCTGGATAAAGGCTTAATTCTTCCATTTTAATTACCGGTTTTCAAAGTAGGTCACAGCAGATTATGACATAAGAAATGTTTCTTGATCTCTCTCTTTTTTACTATTATTAAGGACTTACCTGTGTTCACTGATTCATTGTGCTTCAATATACTCGCATCAATATTTTTTGTTGTTGTTGCTTCAATTGTCATCACTTTGTACAGTGGAGGCTTGTAGGCCATGTCAAGGCTCAAAGCTAGAAAGTATATTTTACATTTCGTCAAAACTAAAGACATCATTCTGCTTCCTCTTGTAAGGACCCACATGATTGCCCTGGATGATACAGGCTTATCTCCCCATCTCAAGATCCTTAACTCGATCACCTCTGCAAAGTAATTTTTTTTTTCCCATTTAAGGTAACATGCACAGGTTCCAGGGAGTAAGTTGTGGTTGACTTCTGGAGGGCATTCTTCAACCTACAACAGTCGTTACCCTAGTTTCGTATTACTTGATCATACAGTGCAAAGTGAACAGCTTTCAGATAACTATATATATATGTTTACAAAGCATAAAGATACTAAGTGAAGCTTAACTTTAATATGTCACTTTTTTTGTCCTTAAAATTAAACCATTAAGGAAGTGACTTGAAAGTGCTGTGTTGCAAACTCACTTGAGATCAGTCCTTTCTCTGTGTTTAGGTTTCTTCATCTCAGTTTGCCTTCAGTTGCAGGGATCCAAAAAAATCAGTCATCTCAAAAAAAAAACTGAGGGTTGCGGAAAGGGAGGTGGGTGGGGGATGCGGTAACTGGGGGATGGGCATTAAGGAGGGCACGTGATGTGATGACCAACAGGTGTTATATGCGACTAATGAATCATTGAACATTACATCAGAAACTAGTGTATTGTATGTTGGCTAACTGAATTTAAATTAAAAAAATGAAAAAAACAATAAAAAAAGGGAAAAATTAGATAATACATTTCATGGTTCCGGGTGTCCTTCACCAGGTCATGAACTGGGGGGCAAAGTCATGTGTAGGTCAGCTGGGCCTGAGATTAGAGACAGGATCTTCCCCTCTTTGGACTCGGTGGGTGGTCTGCCTCTGCACAGCTGTGGGGGCTCCTTCCTTCCCCCCCCCCACTGTGCTCACCCTCCTTTATGCTCAGCGCCATCTGTTTCCTCCCCTTTCCTTCCTTTCCAGAACTTTTTCCTTCCTTACTTCCTTCTAAACCTTTCTGTCCATTCTCCGGCATGTACTTTCCCCCAGTCTCTCTTCAGCCCCTACTCTACCTAATTTGTATGATTTCTGCCAAGATGCTGGGAGTGAGGTGAGAGTGGGTGAGAGAGCATGTGGAACTGGGGTCTTCTACTAGGGTGCCCGTGGTTTATTCACCTTCCAAGTCATTTGGCACTGAGGACAGGAGGGAGTGAGGCCTGTGTTGGATCAGTAACCTCAGAAAAAAGCCCCTTTGCTCTGTAAACATATCTGTGTCTGTGCTTTTCTATTTTCTACTGCTTTACTTGTCCTTACGGTTCTGTTAAATATCCGTTGGAGAAATATCAAACTTGAATCAGCTGAATCAAGGAAGAAAGAGTGAAATCCTATGATAACTGTCTTTCCCTGGTTGACTTATTTTTCTTAGCAAAAAAACCATTTTTTCTAACCATTTTATTTCAAATGGTAAAATTTTTTTTTTTTTTTTTTTTTTTTTTGCTGGCTAAGTAATACTCACATATGGAATTTAAGAAATAAAAGAGAGGATCATAGGGGAAGGGAGAGAAAAATAAAATAAGATGGAATCAGAGAGGGAGACAAACTGTTTCTATAGGAAACAAAGTGAGGGTTGCTGGAGGGGAGGGGGGTGGGGGGATGGGGTAACTGGGTGATGGACATTAAGGAGGGCCCATGATGTGATGAGCACTGGATGTTATATGCAACTGATGAATCACTAAACACTAACTCTGAAACTAATTAAAAAAAAAAAAAAAGGAAAAAAGAGATCCTTCCTTCTAGAGAGGTCAGGATGTCCCTAGAGGCCATGCATGGTCCTTGAATGACCGTCTTCTAGCTGCAAAACTCAGTTTGTACGGCTAGGACAAAGGAAGTGAGCAGAAATTTTGAGAGTGAGGCAGCTTGGACAGGAGTGAGAATCTTTAATTTCGGTCTTCGTAACCCAGAGTGTTCTTTACACTGCTATTTTGCACACGTGGTACTGAATCTTTTCTTAAAAGCACAGGCAATGGGCGCCTGGGTGGCTCAGTTGGTTAAGCGACTGCCTTCGGCTCAGGTCATGATCCTGGAGTCCCTGGATCGAGTCCCGCCTCGGGCTCCCTGCTCAGCGGGGAGTCTGCTTCTCCCTGCGACCCTCCCCCCTCTCATGTGCTCTCTCTCTCTCATTCTCTCTCTCAAATAAATAAATAAAAAAAAATCTTAAAAAAAAAAAAAAAGCACAGGCAAATGAAGGCAACCTAGAAACGTCTGTGCATCTGAATTTGTTGACTTTGCATCTTGGTTCAACAAACCGAAGTCTTCCTGGGGGATGGAATATAATTCAAACCCTTTTTCTCCAGCTTGTCTTGATTGTATGACTTGGTAAAGGAAATAAGACTACCACAAGGATAGGATAATTTATGTTATGGGAACTCTGGTTATTACAGAGACATTCTTGAAATTACACCGTTGCTGCTTTTAAATATTAATTCCATTTCCTGAAAGAATGAGCTAAAGAATTCAAGCAATTCTAAAGCACATGCAGGGGAAACTAAGTTCCCAAGAAAAGAAATTGCTACAAGGTGAAATATGCAGTTTGACAGCATATATTACATTGTTGTAAATGCTTCAGACTGTTTAGCATCAAACCGTAGGATGTGTTTTGACAGAGCATAGTAGTTTTGAAGATGTGACAAGTGATTAATGTAGTACTTAGTGGGATAGTTTCTAAGAAATGAATTAGATTTCTTGGATATGGAAGTGGTTGAAGGTGTATATTAACTATTTCAGTTCATCAGGGTGGCATTTATCACATTGGAGCAATGATGGAATAAGATTCATTTTAAAGAGTTTCGAGAATTAAAATTCCAAGATAAGTTTGATTGGAATGGTTTCAGGAATCAAATTATTAGGAACGCATGATCAAAACAAACTGGGGCAGCTGCCTGGGTGACAATAATCTTTAGAGTCATTTCTAAGCCACCCCTTCTTTTTTTAACGTTTTTATTTAAATTCCAGCTAGTTAACATACAGTGTAATATTAGTTTCAGGTGTACAATATAGTGATTCAACACTTCATACAACACCCAGTGCTCATCACGACAAGTGCACCCCTTTATCCCCATCACCTGTTTCACCCATCCTCCCACCCCCCTCCCCTCTGGTCACCATCAGTTTGTTCTCTAGAGTTAAGAGTCTGTTTCTTGGTTTGTCTCTCTCTCTTTTTCCCCTTTACTAGTCTGTTTTATATGTTAACTTCCACATATGAGTGAAATCATATGGTATTTGTTTTTCTCTGACTTATTTCTCTTGGCATAATACATTCTAGATCCATCCACGTTGTTGCAACTGGCAAGATTTCATTCTTTTTTATGGCTGAGTAATATTCCATTGGATGTATATGTGTGTGTATACACATACAGTGGAATGTATATACGTATATATGTATATATATATATATATATATATATATATATACACATATACATACAGTGGAATGGTATTCTTTATTTTCTTTATCCATTCATCAGTTGATGGCTGTTTGGGCTTTTCCCATAATTTGGCTATTGTAGATAATGCTGCAATAAACATCGGCATGCATGTATCCCTTTGAATTAGTGTTCTTGTATTCTTTGGGTAAATACCTAGTAGGGCAATTGCTGGTTCATAAGGTAGATGTATTTTTAACTTTTGGAGGAACCTCCATACTGTTTTCCACAGTGGCTGCACCATTTTGCATTCCCACCAACAGTGCACGAGGGTTCTCCTTTCTCTGCATCCTCGCCAACACCTGTTGTTTCTTGTGTTGTTGATTTTAGCCATTTTGACAGGCATGAGGTGATATCTCATTGTAGTTTTGATTTGCATTTCCCTGATGATCAGTGATGATGAGCATCTTTTCATGTGCCTGGTGGCTGTATGTCTTCTTTGGAAAAATGTCTACTCATGTCTTCTGCCCATTTTTAAATTAGATTATTCATTTTTTTGGGTGTTGAGTTTGATAAGTTCTTTATAGATTTAGATACTAACCCTTTATCAGATATGTCACTTGCAAATATCTTCTCCCATTCCATAGGCTGACTTTTAGTTTTGTTGATTGTTTCCTTTGCTGTGCAGAAGCTTTTCATTTTGACGTAATCCCAGTAGTTTATGTTTGCTTTTGTTTTCTTTGCCTCAGGAGACCTATCTAGAAAGAAGATGCTATGGCTGATGTCAGAGAAATTACTTCCTGTGCTTTCTTCAAGGACTTTTATGATTTTAGGTCTCACATTTAGGTCTTTAATCCATTTTGAGTTTAATTTTGTGTATGGTGGAAGAAAGTGGTCCAGTTTCATTCTTTTGCATGTTGCTGTCCAGTTTTCTCAACACTATTTGCTGAAGAGACCATCTTTTTCCCATTGTATATTCTTTCCTCCTTTGTCAAAGATTAATTGACTATATAGTTGTGGGTTAATTTCTGGATTTTCTGTTCTGTTCTATTGATTTATGTGTTTGTTTTTGTGCCGCTGCAATACTGTTTTGATTACTACTGCTTTGTAATATAACTTGAAGTCTGGAATTGTGATACCGCCAGCTTTGCTTTTCTTTTTCAAGTTTCTTTGGCTATTTGGGGTCTTTTGTGGTTCCATACAAATTTTAGGATTGTTTGTTCTAGTTTTGTGAAAAATGCTGTGTTTTGATAGGAATTGCATTAAATGTGTAGATTGGGTAGTACAGACATTTTCACAATATTTTTTCATCCAATCCATTGACATGGCATGTCTTTCCATTTCTTTGTGTTATTTTCAATTTCTTTCATCAGTGTTTTATAGTTTTCAGAGTATAGGTCTTTCACCTCTTTGGTTAGGTTTATTCCTAGGTATCTTAATACTTTTGGTGCAATTGTAAATGGGATTGATTCCTTAATTTCTTTTTCTGCTGATTCATTATTGGTGTATAAGAATGCAACAGATTTCTGTACATTGATTTTATATCCTGTGACTTTACTGAATTTGTGCATCAGTTCTAGAATTTTTTTGATGGAGTCTTGGGTTTTCTATATAGAGTATCATGTCGTCTGCAGATAGTGAAAGTTTTACTTCTTCCTTGCTGATTTGGATGACTTTGTTTCTTTTTGTTGTCTGATTGCTGAGGCTAGGGCTTCCAGTACTGTGTTGAATAAGTGGTGAGAGTGGACATCCCTGCCTTGTTCTTGACCATAGAGGAAAAGCTCTCAGTTTTCCCCTGTTTAGGATGATATTAGCTGTGGGATTTTCATATATGGCCTTTATTATGTTGAGGTATGTTCCCTCTAAACATACTTTGTTGAGGGTTTTTATCATGAATGGTTGTTGTACTTTGTCAAATGCTTTTTCTGCATCTATTGAAATGATCATATGGTTCTTAACCTTTCTTTTATTGATGTGACATACCATGCTGATTGATTTGTGAATATTGAACCACTCTTGCAATGCAGGAATAAATCCCACTTGATTGGGGTGAGTGATTTTTTTATGTATTGTTAGATTCAGTTTGCTGGTGTTTTGTTGAGCATTTTTGCATCTATGTTCATCAGGGATATTGGCCTGTAGTCCCCTCCTCCCCCTTTGTTTTGTGGTGTCTTTCTCTGGTTTTGGAATCAGGGTGATGCTGGCCTTATAGAATGAATTCGGAAGTTTCCCTTCCTTTTCTATCTTTTTGGAACAGTTTGAGAAGAATAGGTATTAATTCTTCTTTAAATGTTTGGTAGAATTGCCTGTGAAGCCATCTGGTCCTGGACTTTTGTTTGTTGGGAGCTTTTTTATTACTAATTCAATTTCTTTGCTGGTTATTGGTCTGTTCAAATTTTCTGTTTCTTCCTTTTTCAGTTTTGGTAATTTATATGTTTCTAGGAATTTATCCATTTCTTCTAGGTTGTCCAATTTGTTGCCATATAATTTTTCATAATATTCTCTTATAATTGTTTGTATTTCTGTGCTGTTGGTTGTTATTTCTCTTCTCATTTGTGATTTTATTTATTTGGATCCTTTCCCTTTTCTTTTTGAAAAGTCTGGCTAGAGATTTATCTATTTTATTAATTTTTTTCAAAGAACTATCTCCTGGCTTCATTGATCCATTCTTTTTTTTTTTTTTTTAGTTTCTGTATTATTTATTTCTGCTCTAATATTTTTATTTCCTTCTTTCTGCTGGCCTTAGGATAGGATTCATTTGTTTGTTCTTTTTTTTAGCTCCTTTAGGTGTAAGGTTAGGTTGTTTATTTGAGATTTTTCTTTCTTCTTGAGGTAGGTCTGTATTGTTATATACTTCCCTCTTAGGGCCACTTATGCTGCATACCAAAGGTTTTGGACTGTTGTGTTTTCATTTCATTTGTTTTCATGTATTTTTCAAATTTCTTCTTTTATTTCCTGGTTGACCCATTCATTGTTTAGTAGAATGTTATTTAACCTCCATGTATTTGTGGTCTTTGTAGATTTTTTCTTGTGGTTGACTTCTGGTTTCATAGCATTGTGGCCAGAAAATAAGCCATTCCTCCCTCTCTCCCTTCCTTCCCTTCCCTTTCCTTCCTTCCTTCCTTCCTTCCTCCCTTCCTTCCTTCCTTCCTCCCTTTTTTAAAGATTGTATTTATTTATTTGAGAGAGAGAGTGTGCACGTGAGCGAGCATGAGCAGGGGAGGTGCAGAGGGAGAGGGAGAAGCAGGCTCCCTTCTGAGCAGGGAGCCTGACATGAGGCTTGATCCCAGGACCCTGGGATCATGACCTGAGCCAAAGGCAGACACTTAACCAACTGAGCCCCCCAGGAGCCCCAAGACACCACTTATTGATGGAAGTCATGCATTCCCCTCATCCCACCATGAGGTCTGTATGGATGCCAACTCCAACAGTCATCGATTAAAGGGTGGTCACTTGACTTGAATCAAAGTGTTTGTAACTTACCTTCCTAGCTACAATAATTGGTCTGGGGGTAGCATTTAACTAGGGTTACATTTGTTCTGGTTTGCTTGGATTTCTCCCATTTCAGAATTGAAAGTCCTAGATATCCCGGGAACCTCCTCAGTCTCAGGAATACTGGGCAGTTGGTCATCCAACATTTAACTAAGCTGGCATAGTTTAACTAAGAGTTCTTTCCTGGGGCATTTGGACTGGAAATGGAGTCTTTCTCTTTCTGGCCACAAAACTATGAAGATGGAAGTCCAGAGTATCTGGCAGCTCTGTTTCCAACCTCGGGACTAAGCTCATCTGGGATAGTAAAGTCCACTTGCAGAGATGGAGACAGAGTCCCCAAACCATTTGAGTCCCTGATTCCATCTACCCACCTTTGGCAAGGAAAATGTGCCTAATATGAGCCAATGGACCTCCCCATTTGCCCAAACTTTTCTAACTGGGCTTCTGTCAGTTGCAACCAAAGAATCCAAATGCAATATGTTTGCCCCAGACAAGCTCAGGAGTTTCTAACTTTTAATCTCTTATAATTTTTCCCAGTTTTGTAAAACTTAACAAAAAAAGGTAGAAACATTTTAAATAGTAATTAGAATTTAGGTTGGAAAGGATCTTAGAGGCTTTGAAGGCTGATCTTGCAGTTAGGCAGAATTCCTTTCTACAAAATGCCTGGAACAATTTGGTACACATCACTTTTCTTCTCCTGTTATCAAGCCCAGTTTTATCATAGCTTATAAGGCATCTCACGCCTGATCCATGAATCTAGGGCTTGGTACATAGAGGTATGCTACTCCTGTTAACTGACTTACTGTTGAATGGATGCATGTTTAATTGAACTTAACTCAATTGTAGTGATCCTTTAACTGTAATTTTGTATTTGGAGTTTGGAAGAGAGTTTTAGAGAGTTGTAGAGTCAGATTATTAAGAATAAGGGGAAAATCTTATAACCATAGTTTATCATGAATATTGTGTTATACAGATCAAATAAATTTTGGCCATTTATGTTTTACAATTACTCTTTTAGAAGTTTGAGAATGTGGCTTTATTTTGACATATGATCATGTAGAACGTATAGGAGTGATATCCAAAATTTCTCTTGGGAAAAATAAAATGTTCTGTTGTAACTTGTGTTTTTATGCTTTGGAAAAGAACTGTCTGTTCACTTAGTCAATAAAAATTGACAAAGTGCCTCCCCTGTGCATAGAAGTTTGAGGAGTTAAGAGCCTTCAATCACCTTACCATGTGTCTAGGAAATGGGAGATGTATCATCTGGACCCTTGCAGCTTCAACTAATAAAAAATACTATTCTAACTGTTCTAAACAAAAGTGAGAAGTTTTTTGTTTATATAATGGAAAAGGTGGACCAGGCTCCAAGGCTCTTACATTGTTACTACGTGCTAGCTGGTCTTTTCAGTTATGAGCTTTACTTCTTCTGTGTGAATTCTTTCTCAGGACTCTCCTCCATCCCACGGTGGTAAGATGGCTGCTGCAGCCTGAGTCTCCCTTTATTTTTGGTGGGGATGGGGAGGGAAAGAGCATGTGTCTTTCCATGAGCAATTGCCACGAAGTCTCCTTGTTCCTCTTAGTTTTGATTTTCTGTGTGGATTTTTACCTCCAAAAATCAATCACTGTAGCTTGAAGATTGCAATATGCTGATGATAACCTTAGGTTTGGGTTACACCCTTCCTTCTGGAACCAGGCTGAGACCCTCAGAAGATGTGAAGAGGGTTCCCAAAAGGATGAAGGAGGAGGCATGGTTGGTAGATGGAAAAACAATTAACAAACAAACATCTTCTATGATTGATATCTAGCTAAACAGCACTTTAGGCTGTGAAGCCTTTTTACACTTGAGTATAAGTGGTGCTGAAGTTTATGAACATTAAAAAAAAAAAACAACTTTGCAAGCATGACTTGCTGGTTCCTATGCTTACACTATTTCCATGCACTGAGAATCTTGGGGTTTTTAAATCCACTTTAACCTGATGCTGTGGCTCCACAGGAAGCCCCTCCCTGCCTTGCTCCCTCTTGTTGCACAAGCTGGGCCCTCCCTGCCCCAGACCTACCAAGCTAGACTCTGGGAGGAGGAGTTCAGGGAATTTTAAACAAGTGCCCAGGTGATTGAAAGGCAGGTAGAGCTGTGCATGTTGGCTCCTTTTGTCTAGAGAGGTATCCCTCCTCTGTGTCTGGCCTCACCCACCAGCCATCACCCACCAGCTCACACATCGCTGTCTTGGGGAAGACCTCTTTGCCTCCCTCAGGGAGACTGAATGGTTGTCCTCTGTGATGCCACCACATTTTGCTCACTTTCGTGTTCCCGCATTTTTATCTTGTGTTTTATATATATATGTATTTTTTTTTAATTAATTTTTTTTTTTAGAGAGAGAGAGTATGTGCACATGCTTGCACAAGCATGGGGAGGGGCAGAGATAGAGGGAGAGAGAAAATCTTAAGCAGGCTCCATGTCCAGTGTGGAGCCCAATGTGGGGCTCCATCTCATGACCCTGAGATTGTGACCTGAGCCAAAATCAGGAGCTGAACGCTTAATCAACTGAGCCATCCAGGTGCCCCATATTTACATTTTGTGTGCCAGTTTCCTTAGCAGATTTTGAGGGACTTGTGGCAGGAATCCTGTCTTCTAAGCACTGGATTTTGGGATAGTGGAGAACAGAAGGGATTCTGAAAGCTGAGGGAGTGGTGGGACTTGTCATCTCCTGTCCAAGGAGCAGATTCTGCATGCCAGGGTTACCAGAATGGACACAGGCAAAAAGTATTAGAAGTAACGTTTCTATTTATTTTTCCATAGAATCTTTTATTACTATTTCTGGGTATGTTTATGAGGTACATCATAGACGGTAAGAAATACATGACTATAATTGATGTGTTTATAAATACACATGTATTGTAAGTGCAGTTTTCAAAAAATTTTAAAAGATGGAATGTAAGATTGAAAACAGTTGGAGACTAGTGGTTTCGATCACTGTTTTCCAATTATTTGGTAACAACAGTCCGCCATAAGGACTATGTTTCATATGTGATTCTGCAAGTGGGTGGGTGGGTGTATATCAACTGGAAGAAAAGTTTGAGGAGGTAGCATTGACTAAGGATCCTGTGATGATTTCTGACATTTCCAATTCTGTGCTAATTCATTAAAAATGCTCAGCTCACTTTTAGCTCCCAAAACTGATTTCAACAACCCCTCTGCTAGCGGGTCACATCCAGCAGCTTGGGTTCGTGCAGGTGTGGACAACGCGTTTGCTGCTTGGACAAGGAGGGTTCTTGATTTGGAGTCCTAGGAGTCCTGAGAACCGTGGGTTCAGAGAATGTGTGGTGTCACTTGTGTGGCTGGTGAGGGACGGGGAGGAAGGGGGAAGAGAAGGAGAGAGGAAAGGTGGGGAAGGATAGCTGGAAGATCGGTGTTTATTAGACATGAAGCTAGCCCGGTCGGCCTGGGCCTTGGGAGTCGGGTGAGGGACTTTTGGGCAAGGTGGCCAGCAATCACTCATTAGCACTATTAAGTCCTAGCAGCCTTACTGGCGTCTGTCCCCTGAAAAGTATCAGCACGAGTTTCTGTGGGCCCAGGCTGTGGGCCTTGATTAACTTGAGTTCCAAGCACACACTTCAGGTAAATATCTCCGACTTGCTTTATCCCTGTTTTGGGGACAATTGTAGATGAATATGGTAATGATTCCACAGGGATGGGTTTTCCAGCCAACAGCTCCAAGCCTTTAGGACTTTTCCTGGGAAGGCTGTGGGCTTCTGTTTATGCCAGGCTTTGATGTCTTCTCCTCTGACCTAGGAATGAGGGGCAACTGAATCCAGACCAAAGTCTGTGTTCGATTTCCTGAAATCAATGCCAAGGTATGACCTGTTTCTGCTTTCCTTATCTATACTTCTTTTTCTTTCCTTGTGATTGCCCCGGAGGGGGCAGAAAGGGAGGTTTCTTTACAAGCTTCGAACAGCTCCCGGATGGCCTGCTCTTCTTTCAGACACCCCTGTGCTTGGCCACTATCTTATTTACTGGGAAATGCCTGGGTGTTGCAACTTTCCTTTGGAAGCTGTTCTAAGAAAATAGTATTCCATTTTGGGCTTAACTGGGCTATACCTTTTCAGCAGACTTAAAATCATCTTGTAGTAATAATTCTTGCATGGCAAACCATGTGTGATCTCGAGGCTTTCTGAAATGAAAAGCTTGATGTTTAAAATTGGATGCTATTGATAACCAGCCCCATAAGGCTGGCAAGGGGGTGTTTGAGCGGGGTCTTAATGCCCTAGTTTTCATTAACTAGTCACTGTGGCAAGAGTTTATTAAATCGCAAATCAGAAACTCTTAGTTAAGAGAGCTGGCTGTGATCCAATTAATATATTCATTTAAAATAGTGGGGCCCCAGGCTAGGAGAAAGCACTCACTCAGAAATGTGTGTGTGAGTTCCATCTGGGTCCTAGCTTCTGTGTCTTTTTTTTTTAAAGATTTTATTTATTTATTTGAGAGAGAGAGTGAGAGAGAGAAAGAGCACAAGAGGCGGGAGCGGGAGAGGGAGAAGCAGACTCCCTGCTGAGCAGGAAGCCCAATGCGGGACTCGATCCCGGGACTCCAGGATCATGACCTGAGCCGAAGGCAGTCGCTTAACCAACTGAGCCACCCAGGCGCCCAGCTTCTGTGTCTTGATGTTGAACTGGAACATCATTGCCACATTCGGCCAGTGCCCTTGGGCTCACTTTTGAGAGCTTCTCAGAGAAAGGCAGGGGAAGGCAGCATGGGTTTTGCTCTTTTCGTAGTCCTAAGGATTTCCACAATCCCCAGGGTGGAGAGTTTCTTGCCAGTTGACCTTCTGATCAGCCAGGGGAGGTATAAAGTGAGGGTGTATCGATTGTCTTTGACTTTTGAGGAATAAGACAAAGGTGCTTTCTGCTGATGGCTAAAACTAATTACAACACAGGACTGCTGGGCTTTCAGCATCTTAAACAAAGCAATGCCCTGCAGTCTCCTAGGAAATCAAATAGAATCTAAGAGCAAAAGGGGAACCAACGTGGGGGAGCTCCCATTCATGCCCTATGCTTATTTGACTTCTATAAGTGGGAATTCTGTTCTGAGGACAGATGTATTCCTTCTAATTGTCTTCCTTTGGTGATATAGGACCTGAGGAGGGTGGGGGTGACCATATTCATGCCCTAACCCATTCAAAGCAGGGCTTGGCGTTTCTAAGCATCCCCGGAACAGATCTGTTTTGACCATGCATTCATAAGAAAGGGATATTTGGCTCTGGGTTTTCTGGAGAGATGGAGAAGATCATTCTCATCACTGTCTGCACAGCAAAAATGGAATCAGGTTTCTGTTGGACAGCTCTGACCCCTGCCAACATTCTTCTCTGCCTTCCACTCCCCACACACTGTCTGAAGTTCCCCCTCTATCTTCTGGATCGGCTTTGGCTTTGCTGGTGGCCTGCAGGCTCACTCAACAGAGCAGGAGTGGGGGAGCCGAGGGCTGCCATCTGCCCAGCGCTCCTCAGCGCGCCCCTGGTGTGCTGGTCCGTGTCCTTGTTTGGCTGAGTCTGCGTCCCCAACTGCCCTCCTCCTCCCACTGTCCTGTTGCTTGGGTTTCACACTCCAACACCCTTCAGCCCTATAGAACATGGGGCTTATCATTGGCCATCTGGGCTGTTTCCGGTAAATGCTTGCCTCCTAACCTGAGGATGTGACGATCTGCCTTGCTACCAAGTCAAGGGGGTTCGAGGACCTCCTGAGAACTGGTTCTCAGATGCATGTGAGCCTTGTTGGCAGGGCTGCTCTGATCCTGCCCCAGTGAGCCTACGTGTCCCTTTACCTTGTCTGGAGGCCAAGTTTCCCACTTGTATCCCCGTCCCATTGGCCAGATCCCTGTTTTGTTCCCAGGTTTCCATTTTTGCTATAATAATGCATCCTTTAACCTGGGTCTCCTAAACCTGACATCCTGCTTTGCTCTTGGAAGGCTATTCTAGATTCTTAAACTTCTCCCTGGTATTGGGAGTCCTGAGCCTCCTCCCTGATTCTGATTCTCCCCTTGGATCGCCCAGTATTGCCTTCTCCAGGTTACATGTGGTGGGCAGAACTCCCTTCCCTCTGCACAAGAGGCCCTCATCCTAATCCCCAGAACCTGTAAAGATGTCAGGTTGCATGGAGAAGGGGAATGGTGGTGGCAGATGGAATTATGGTTACCAATCAGCAGACGGGGAGATGCTTCAGGGGTGGGTGGGCTCAGTGTCAATACAAGGGTCCCTAGAAGGGGCAGAGGGAGGCAGAAGAGGAGGTCAGATGTGACGTGAAAAGGGCTGGCCTCGCCTCTGGGTATGGCTTAGAAGATGCGAGAATAGAACACGAGCTAAGGAACTCAGGTGGCCCTTCGAAGCTGGAAAAGTTGAGGAATGGGCTCTCCCCTTAGAGCCTCCAGAAAGGAACGCAACCCTGTTGACTCCCTGATTTTAGCCCGGGGAAACCCATTTCAGACTTACGACCTTCACAAGTGTCAGACAGTACACTGGCGTTGTCTTAAGCCACTGAGTGTATGGTAACTCGGTTACAGCAGTCACGGGAAACCCACATATGTGTTCTCACTGCCCACAGGTCCTGTCACCCAGCATCTTCGGCCCCTCCCGATGCTGACCACCTGCCTGGACCACACCTGCTGCTTCACTCTAGCCTGTATTTGGTGAGCACACCGCTAAGTGCCCAACGTGTGCCGGGTGCTGGGTGTCGATTCACTTACCACTGTATTTAACCCGCCTTGTGCCAATACCAGGAACCCTCTAGGTTGTGAGCTGGCCTGAGCCAAGCTGGGTAAATATGGCTATGTCCAGGTGTTTTTTGGTAGGTAACCAGGGAGGCAGACAGGTGTTGTCCCCTTTTCTGCCTGCAGACTGCAGACCTTGCCTTGCAGGTAAAGCTCTCAAAGGGGCCATGAGTGGAATGACCTGCCTTCATGTGGCATCTCAGTGCATGGGACTCTGGACCAGCCACCTGCTCTTCTAGGCCAGGCGGCTGGCCCTGCCTGATTCCTATGCCTCTTTCCTGTATGTGCCTACCGGCCACCAATCTTAAATGCCATTAATTTCACACACACACACACACACACACAACTGAAAGTAATTTACAGCAGGGGCTTGCCCATATATTTGTACACCCATATTCATAGCGGCATTATTCACAATAGCCAAAAGGTAGAAACAACCCAATTGTTCATTAAAGGATGAATGGATAAGCAAAATGTGGTCTCTACTTACAGGGAAATATCATTCAGCCTTACGAAGGAAGAAACTCCTGTCACGTGCCACACCATGGCTGGACCTTGTGGACATTATGCTAAGTGAAATAAGCCAGTCACAAAGACAAATGTTGTATGATTCCATTTATATGAGATACTCAGAGTAGTCAAATTTGTAGAAGCAGAAAGTAGAATGATGCTGGCCAGGGGCTGGGCGGGGTGAGGAGAAATAGGGGCTAGTGGCTGATGGTACAGAGTTTCAGTTTTGCAAGATGAAGGCTCTGGATGGAGGTGATGGCTAGATCGCAGTGTGAATGTATCTAATGAAAATGGTTAAAATGGTAAATTTTATGTTATATATATTTGCCACACTAAAACATTTCCTAACGGCTTCTTACTCTAATTACTGAACTCTTTTGGTGTTTTTTTTTTTTTTTTTTAAAGATTTATTTATTTATTTATTCATGAGAGACAGAGAGAGAGAGAGAAAGGCAGAGGGAGAAGCAGGCTCCCTGCTCAGCAGGGAGCCCGACGCGGGACTCGATCCCAGGACCCCGGGATCATGACCTGAGCCGAAGGCAGACGCTTAACCATCTGAGCCACCCAGGCGCCCTTGGTGTTGTGTTTGATAAGGACATTTTGTATGCATTTAATTAGGCACTGAGACTATAAATGTGTGCAACCACATCACACAGTTAAGGTGTTCTGGAGTCTTCATGTGGAGCTTGCACCTGCT